>NC_059380.1:38702500-39302500 GCF_019703515.2 Myxocyprinus asiaticus | reverse complement strand
TGTTATGTGATTCTTTATATTCGTACTACTATGGTATTTACTTTTAGGTTGAACTTCAAAGAATTATTTTGCATCCATGGTACAGGTCCAAAACAACATGATAAAACATGGTAATATCATGATACTTCTTGATAATTTAAAAGATAATGCTAGTTTTGGAATTTTTATTTTTTATTTTTTACTGAATTAATGTAAGAACTTAAAGAAATAGTGCACCCAAAAAATGAAAATTCTCTCATCATTTACTCACCCTCATGCCATCCTAGATGTGTATAACTTTCTTTCTTTTGCAGAACACAAATGAAGATTTTTAGAAGAATATCTCACCTCTGCAGGTCCATACAATGCAAGTGAATGGGGATCAGAACTTTGAAGCTCCAAAAATCACACAAAGGCAGCATAAAAGTAATCCATAAAACTCCAGTGGTTTAATCCATGTCTTCAGAAGTGATATGATAAGTGTGGGTGAGAAACAGATCAATATTTAAGTCCTTTTTTACAATAAATTCCCTCCCTGCCCAGTAGGTGGTGATATGCACAAAGAATATGAATAGCCAAAAACAAAAGAAGACTGTGAAAGTAGAAGTGAAGATTTACAGTAAAATAAAGACTTAAATATTGATCTGTTTCTCACCCACACCTATCATATCACTACTGAACACCTGGATTTAACCACTGGAGTCGTATGGATTACTTTTATGCTGCCTTTATGTGCTTTTTGGAGCTTCAAAGTTTTGTACCCTGTTGACTTGCATTGTATGGACCAACAGAGGTGAAATATTCTTCTAAAAATCTTCATTTTTGTTCTGCAGAAGACAGAAATTCATACACATCTATGGCATGAGGGTGAGTAAGTGATGAAAGAATTTTAATTTTTAAAAGTATATAATGCAAAGAGAAACTTTAATGCATTTATTTCCTGAAATATTTTCAAATAAATGCAAGATAATATACAGTATATTAACATTGCAAAACAGCAAATTTGAAAAGTTAATTAAGACATTATTAGTATACTGCAACTTACCTTTTCGATTTTGTCAAGCCACTCCTTGTTGGACTGCAGTTCGGCCATGAAAGCCTGATGTTTGAGCCATTTGCTGTGTAAGTTACGTGCTTCATCATACGACATATCCTGAGCTGTCAGCATCTTCTCGTTTATCCACAGGGACAGCTACATGGGGTACAAGACACGGGGTTAAGTTTATAGAAATATTTTAGGAAAGAGTACAGAAGGAAAAATCTTAACTGTTGGGGGGACACATTATGGAATGTATCTGTAGAAAAATTAGAAAAGAAAAACTTTTCTGCTTTAGCTATGTCATCCATTTGGCAGTCTACAGGCCAACAAAAACACTGAGGGCAGAGGTCAGCTCACCTCTTGACAGTCCTGTAGGAACTTTTGTAGGTCTCTGTTGTCCTTCAGTCTCATGAGCAGCTCCACAGCCGCCTCACGGTTCTTCTTATGCCTGCAGGTTAAAGGTCATAAAACAATCTCACGTTTCACACATTATCCTCAATCCGCCTGTATGTGATTAATATATTGTGTATGTGTGGTTGCTACCGATCATCGATGGATGCTGTTCTCTCCTGTATGCGTTCTGCATTGATGTTTCCGTCACTGGCCAGTCTCCTCCCGGCCTCCACAACGCCGTTGATCTTGTCTTCATTGGCGTCCATAGTGGTCATGAAGTCTTCCTGTTTCTTAATTGCAGCCTCGGCCCCTTCCAGTGTAGTGGGCATCTCGGTGTGAGCCAGAACATACTCCTACAGGACACAAAAAAAAACACAGATTAGTAAGAGAGTGGCTAAATTGACATGTGCATTGACACTCTAATGCAATGTATAGCAAAAAATAGGTTTTATATCTCTATTAATCTTTCCTGATTAAAGGAATGTTCCAGGTTTACAACAAAGTTAAGCTCAATCGACAGCATTTGTATCACCACCAAAAAAAAATGAACTTCTCAGCCCCTTATTTATTTACAGAAAGAAAGCATAAATTGCAGTTACAATGCACTTACAGTGGAAGTGAATGGGGTCAATCCATAAACATTAAAATACACACTGATTCAAAAGTATAGCTGCAAAATTTTAACATTATATGTGTTAACATGATTTTAGTGTGATGAAATCTCTGTTCAACATGACTTAATTGTGATGAAATCAATTACGAGTTTACCGATGCTTCGTTGCCACGGCCATTGGCGATTCTATCTTGTACGGTGCCCTGGGCGAAACCCACTTCAACTCGGTGCCTCGTGCCGCGGCCCCAGTGTTGTTGACGGGGGGGGGGGTCTGTGTGGGTGCCTCGTGCTGCCCCCCCACAAGATGCCTCCCTGGGCATCTGCCCATGTCGCCCATGACTAATTCCGCCACTGGCCACGGCAACAAAGTTGTAATATTGGATATAACTTTACACTAATAAGGTTAGTAGGTGACTTTATGACACTAAAATCATGTTAACACTTACAATGTTTACGTCTTGTGGCTATACTATTGAAACAGTGTGTATTTAAAGATTATTGACTGGCCCCATTCACTTCCACTGTAAGTGCCTCACTGTAACTGCAATTTTTGCTTCTTTTATTTTAATAAATGAGAGATGAGTCAAAACTATTTAAATTTTTTTGTAAAACAACATTATGTTACAAATGCTGTCGATTGAACTTAACTTGTACTGAACCCGTAACATACCTTTAAAGGTACACTACGAAGTTCTGGGCTCTCTATTGACATCTGTGGTTGAAATATAAAATTGTAAGTTACTCGTGGAGGAACACTGTTTTGTTTTTTTCACGTCAGCTGTGCCTCATGTTCGCCATGGTTACCTGTGACCAATATATCCAAGTGATCTGATTGGCTACATCAAGAGTTATTGATAGTAAGAAGAAAATCCTACAAGACATACATACGAAATGTCATGAGCAACACACATCCAACACATCATACCCAACAGCTCTGAATGTGAAATCATTATAGTAGGCTTACCGTAGCGAATCAGAGCAAGGCAAGGCCGTGGTTTTGAACACTGATATTTTATGTACTGGTTCAGTTTGTTCACGTGTAAAATAAAATAAAACGCAAAATCCGAAATATAATGTGAATCTGAATTGAATAAAACATGAAATTTCTGAAGAAAATGTGAGTGGTGCTTGAATGTGCAAAACTCCTCACCACAACGTTGGAATTGGCCTGACAATTTTGTCAGCATTCTTGCACTAAAAAGAGCTACGAAACACAGCACAATTTTTAACTTAATATAGCATTTAAAAAACACAGCACTCCTGCACAAGATGCTGAAAAAACAGCGCGCCGTGGTGCAAATGTCAAAGACTTCCATATAGCACATGTTTTTGTCACTGGTCCTACTCAACCCACCCTGAGCGGGATTCTAACCGGCGATCGGCATGGGAGCCAGATGCGCTAGCAATGAGGCTATAAAAGCCATGGCCTCTGGCATGTCTCTAAAGGTAAGGAGAGTGAGGTTCACACCCTGCACAGCTATCATGCACCAGCTGGCTACATTAGAAAAACAATTAAAAAACAGCGCTGATTGACAACCCCCTAAACCTCACTCCCATCCGGGACACGGCACCAGTGTCACCGGTCCTACTCGGCCCGCCCTAAGCGGGATTCTAACCGCCGATTGGCATGGTAGCCGGACGTGATAGCAAGAAGGCTATAAAAGCCATGGCCTCTAGCCTCAGTCGCTAGTTCGTCTCTTTAAGGCCATGAGAGTGAGGTTTACACACTGCAAAGCTATCACACACCAGCTGGCTACATTAGAAAAACAATTGAAAAACAGCGCTGATTGACACAAAAATGCATTCGGTGTGAACAGCCCCTAAATATGAGCAATAACAGATGATGTTTGCTTTAGCAAACCCTACTTATGAGGTCTAACCACATCTGCCCATCTTACCTGGTTGTTGAGGAACGCCTCAGCCTGTTTGGTGTCTCTGAGGAAGATTTGGTAGGCATGAGATTGTGATAGGAGGTTCTGACGGTTCTCCCACATCTTATGTAATTCGTTCCATCCTGTATCCAGAGCCTGAAGTCTTTGTCTGAGGAACATGTACTGAGCGTCCGTCTGTCCCTGTGTCACCATCTCACCCATGTCTCGCATCTTCTGGTAGTCTTCTTCGTAGTTGTTAATTTCATTCTTGATCCCCTCATGTTGCCCTAGAAGCTTTTCCGCTTCAGCTAATGTGTTCGGCATGTCTTCGGAAGCGATGGCCGTTTGCGTACGAGAAAGCCACGACTGGAAATCGTCCAACTCCCTGAGGAACTGCTGGAGCTTGCTGGCTTCCCCGAGAGACGCCTCGCGGTTATGTAGCGTCTCTTTCATCTCTTCCCAAACAGCGTTGATTTCCGCCAAACGTCCTGTGATGGCTTTGGCCTGGTCGGGATGTTCACCGGCCAAGCGCTCTGCTTCGCCACGGAGGTCGCCCAGTTTGGCTTCGATAGCGGCGAGATCGCGTTCCATGCCGGTGAGCTTGCGTTGGAGGGCCATTACGCCCGTCAGGTCGTTGCCCAGCTCCTGGGTAGACTCAATAACTTTGGTCTTCTCACGGATCCAGGACTTGGTCTCGTTACAGTCAAGGTGGTAGTTCTGAACGCCCAAGGCAGAGTTGAGTGACTCTTTCTTTTGGTCAACCAAGTCACGAAACTGGCTCCATCTATGGTAAGGTAACAGGTCATATTTTAAAGTCAACATAAAATGAAATTCGCAACAACTTTATCTTTTAAATGTAAAATAAGATTTGATCCATTAGGAAGTGACTGGATGGTGAAAAATGGGCATTTTTAAGGCATTAAAGATTGTCCCTGAAAATAATCTACACACATGTGTAACATGACTCACCTGGTGTTGAGTTTGTCTTGTTGAGCTTTGATGTCTTTTTCACTCGGGTGTCCGCTGTGAATCAGTTGCCTGGCGATTTGATTCACCACGGCCACACGAGATGCTTGGTTATTCATTTCTGGCTCCAAACTCTCAAATCTAAAACATAAAACAAAATTGTTTAGAGAAAGCACATTTATGAACAGCAGTTCCTATGAATATTTATTTCATTGAGAAATTAAAGAAACGAGTGTGTAGAGGAACATTTAGCATAAGTTTAATCTGTTATCTAGCCACAGGGAAGCTTCAGAAATACATTTGAATGCTGCTTTCCTCTGGGGTGAATCAGCATGAACAGATGGACCAGAAAATGCTCGTATTTAGTCTTTTCTATAACATCCATTTTTCAGATTGATTCTTAACAGGTCCACCATCATTCAGTTGGTTAATGTGACTCAAGAAACTGGTTTAAGAAGGCAGGACAACCTCCTGACTTATATGGAATTAGCTGCACAGTTTTGCACTGAAATATCACATGCAACTGTTTACCCTGTAGAAAAAAACCAGGTAAGGTGGTTAGCTGGTCTCCCAGACTTGACAAGCTGGGTATGCTGGACTGTTTTGATGATTTTGGAGGGGTTTAGGGCACTTGTCAGCTGCTTAGGCAGGGAGACCAGCTGGTCACCAACTAAACCAGCTTGACCAGATTGGAAGATGATGTAAACCAACTAAACACCAGCTTGACCAGGCCATGAGATATGCTAAATCAGGTAAAGACCAGTTGGACCAGGCAAAACCAGCACAAAAAAAAAAAAAAAAATCAGCTCAACCAGACTAGGAGATGTGCTAAACCAGCTTGACACCAATTTGAACAGGCTGGCCGACCAGCTAAACCAGATAAAACCAGCTTGACCAGGCCAGGAGATGTGCTAAACCAGCTTGACCAGGCCAGGCGATGTGCTAAATTAGCTAAAACCAGCTTGAGCAGGCTGTTCGACCAGCTACACCAGCTAAAAACCAGCTTGGCCAGGCTGAGAGATGTGCCAAACCAGTTAAAACCAGCTTGGCGGGCTAGGAAGATGTGCTAAACTGGCTAAAGACCAGCTTAGTCAGGCCGGGAGACCAGCTAAACCAGCTAAAAATCAGCTTGACCGGACTGTGAGATGTGCTAAACCAGCTTAACGCCAAGTTGAACAGACTGGTCGACCAGCTAAACCAGCTAAAAACCAGCTTGACCAGGCGGGGAAATATGCTAAACCAGCTAAAAATCAGCTTGACTGGACTGTGAGATGTGCTTAACCAGCTTAACGCCAAGTTGAAAAGGCTAGTCGACCAGCAGAACCAGGTAAAATCTAGCTTGAACATCTGGATGATGTGCTAAATTAGCTAAACAACAGCTTGGTTAGGCTGTGAGATATGTTAAACCAGCTAAACACCAAGTTGAACAGGCAGGTCGACCAGCTAAATCACCTAAAAACCAGCTTGAACAGGCTGGGAGATGTGCTAAATTAGCTAAACAACTGCATGGCTAAGCTGAGAGATGTGCTTAAACCAGCTAAACACCAGCTCGACCAGACTGGGAGATGTACGAAACCATCTTAACGCCAAGTTAAAAAGGCTAGTCGACCAGCTAAACCAGCTTGACCAGGCTGGGAGATGTGCTAAACCAGCTAAAGACCAGCTTAGCCAGGCCGGGAGACCAGCTAAACCAGCAGAACACCAGCTTGAACAGCCGGATAGAGAAGTGCTGAACCAGCTAAACAGCAGCTGGGCCAGGCTGGGAGACCAGCTAAACATCAGATTGACCAGGCCGGAAGATATGCTAAACTAGCTAAACACCAGCTTGACCAGACTGGGAGACCAGCTAAACGCCAGCTAGACCAGGCTGGAAGATGTGCTGAATGCCAGCTTGACCAGACTGGGAGACCAGCTAATTAACAGCTTGAGCAGGCCAGGAGATGTGCTAAACCAAGTAAAGATCAGCTTAACAAGGCTGGAAGACCAGCAAACTCAGCTAGAAAACAGCTAAAAAAAAAATCAGCTCAACCAGGCTGGGAGGTGTGCTAAACCAGATTCTTCTTGGTCTCTCACCTGTGCTGAATGACCTCAAGATCTTCGAGTTTCTCTGGGATCTCCATGCTGTTCAGCCACTGTTCCTTCTCATCGATCCAACGTTCACAAGCGTCCGCCTCGCTGAACATCTTATACAGCGCCAATGCGTCCTGCAGGGCCTGTTTCCTCAGCCTGGTCAGCTCGGCCACCTCCTTATAGCGCTCCTCAATGCCCACCAGCCGTTCACTGACGTTTCCCGCCTGGGTTTGTTCGGGAGGCAGCGTTTGAGCCTGTTCGTGAAGGGCGTCGATCACCGGTCGATAGCTTGCGACCTCAGCCGAAGCATCCTTGTGTTTCTTGACCAAAGCTTGTGTGGAAAATTCATCGTGACCGACGTCAGAGCTTGAGACAATTCGTAGAGCATCCAAAGTCCAAGCGTCCACATCATCCGCATCGGCTTGGAATTGGTGAAGATTGCAGGCTTCTTCCAAACGTGCTTTCCTCACCGCAGCTAGCTGTTCCAGAGCGGCCCACTGAGCCTGGACATCTGCGATACGTTCACGGATCTTGGCCTCGCCGAAGTGGCCGGCGTCCACCATGGCTTGACCTTCACGCACTGTGTGTTGGAGGTGACCAGCGCGGCCACTCATTTCGTCCTCAAGTGCACGGTGTTGACTCAGCAGCCGCACAGCGCCCGTCAAATCCTTGCCGCAGTCGTCCGAGGACAATATCTGCTCTTTCTCGCGAATCCAGCCCTCTTCCTCGGCCATCTCCCAGAAGAACTTCCAGAGGCGACGGGACTCTTCGAGACGGGCACGGCGTTCGGCCGCAAGCTGTGTAAGTTCCTGGTAGCAGAACTCCATGTGGGCGACGCGGTCACGGATTACCTGAGGGTCACAGGGTTTGTAGCCTGCAGCGTAAAAAGTTGGGTAAAAAGTTGTTTTAGGCAACTTAAGTTCTGTTAAAAAAACTGATTTACTGCTTTTCTGTCCAGTCAAATCTCATGAAAAAATATGTTCAGGTCACATTTCACCCCAAAATCTAAAGAAATGCAAGTAAGTATATTATATTGCATAAAGAACATGAAACTTATTTCAAGACCATTAGATTTTTTTTCATTGTGATTTTATTGTAATGACAATCAAGCACATTTTCTCCTCAAATTCTCCATAGCATAATGCATAAAATCAAGTTCTCATTAGATCTAATGCAAAACAAATATTTCACATTATTTAAATTGTTATTGTGAAGGTTGTGAAATTGTTATTTCAATATTCTCAATGGAGTTTCTCTTTAGATTCTCATTACTGTAATATAATAATTTTAATTGCACAATATTTTTTAAGTTATAACAACAATATTTTATATAATAACAAATATTAATATAAATATAATAAAATATGTAATTACATTCTATTTTTTTATACTTTTATTACACATATTACACAAATATTATTGTAAACAATTGTATTATTATTATTATTATTTATTTATTTTTATTAGCATACATTTAAGACAGTACAACAAATACTACCATGGTGAATAAATACCTTGCAATCTGAATAACATATATATATATATATATATATATATATATATATATATATATATATATATTTGCATTCAATTTAATGATATTTAGATTTTATGCATTAAGGTAATGACAATATTGGAGTAAAATGTGCATAATTGTCATGAAAATAATGCCATAATCATAGTTCTAAAAATAGGCTTCATTTTCTTTAAACATATTAAACTTATTTATTTCTTGCTTTTCTTGCTTGAAATATGACTTGGACATGTTTTAATTACTGTGATATAGTTTTGTTTAATTATTATTATTTTTTTATATTTATATTGTTATGAATTTATTTTATATTTTTTATTACACAATAAGTTTTATTTTTTAAACTATAATATATAATTATATTATATTTAATAATTTTATTACACATATTACCTCAAAATACTCTAAAACAATGATTTTTTAATTTAGTTATTTTATTATAATTGTTTATTTTATTCTAATTTAAATCAGGATCAATTAAAGACAATACAACAAATACTACCAAGGAAGATAAATACTTTACCATTTAAATTACATACATATAGTTTTGTTTAGTTTTTTGCATGAAATCTTATGCAAAATAGATTTTATGCATTACAGTAATAAGAATTTGAGAGGAAAATGTGCTTAATTGTAATTAAAAATAATATCACAATTGTATTTATAATTGGCTTAATTTTCATTAAACAAAATCCAATTTCTTATTTCTTTCTTTTGGTCGTGTGAAATATGACCTGGACAAGTTTCGTGAGATTTGTGATCATTTGTATGAAAAATTCAGGTAAGAAATATGACGATGTTAGCAAACGTTAATTGATAGCGGTTTCTCTCTTCCTACCCTCCTCGTCCAAGGCGAACTTCTGAGCATTGGCATTGACGGCTCGCACGCGGTCGGCCTGAATTGCGATGTCGGCCTCCACCAGAGCATGTTTCTGCAGCAGATCTTCTACTCCCAGCAAATGCTTCCCGTAGTCTTGAGACAGCAGTAACATCTAACAAGAAAACCATCAAGATATGAAACTTCAAGATTATCCCAACTTCATCAGATAACTGTTGACTTTTTATTAAAGCTTCAAAAACCTCACCTTCATTTCATCCATCCAGTCCATGATGTAGAGCATCTCCTGGAAGACGCGCTGCAGTCCGAGGTTCATCTCCAGCCGCTGTCTGCGAGCCTTCAGAAGCTCCAGAAGATACTCCCACAGTCGCAGCACGTTGTCCTTACGAGCGGTGATGCGCTTGATGTCGTGATAGTTCTCAGTCTCCAGTTCTCTTGCCACGGCGACCACCGCCTGCACACGCTCTTCATACGCTGCGATATCGGTCTCAATGGCTTCGTGTTTTTTGGTAGCTGCCTCCACCGCCTGGAGGTCGAATCCAAAGTTATCCTGCAAAAGACGAGAAACAGGACTGTAACCAGAAATTAATTTATGCCACAGTTTTAATTCCTGGTGTATTTAAAAGTTGACATCCTGGGCCTATAAATGAAAATTCTGCCATTCATTATCCATAACATCATCGTTGCAAACTCATATGACTCTCTTGTTGGAAAACAAAAGGATCATGTTTTTGATTCATTTCAGTAGATAAAGTTACTCATGTGCTATTTTACAAGGTCTTCTGAATCCAAAGGACCTCTATGTGTGATAAACTGAAATTTAACTATCAAATCTATCAAACTCATAATAAGAGCCCAAATCAAATATGGCAACACGTCAATAACATTAAACCAATGAGGGTGTTCATATTGGTGTTTCCTTTTGGGAAGAAACTCATGCAGGTTTGGAGTGACATTAGGGTAATTCATGACATTTGATGAAAAAATTTGTAATTAAACACAAAATGTTTTTTTTTGGGGGGTAACTACTCCTTTATGATACCCAATGTTTGGCCTTGACAACTTTTCATCCTTGCTTTTAAAAAAAACAATATATATATATATATATATATATATATATATATATATATATATATATATATATATGTATATATATATATATATATACACATATTATTGCAAGTTGCCCCAAAAATCACATTCATATAAAAACTAGACAATGTTCAACACCCCCACTTTTGCCCATGTTTACACAAAATGTGTAATAGATGAAGTATATTTTATATAAACAAATCATTCTGTAAAATATTGTATTACAAGATAAATTAGTGGCAAATACTGTAAGTAAAAAAAAAGCAAGCAACTGTGTTTTAAATAACTAATTAAAAAGCACTTCCACCACCAGGGGGCGTAAACTGGCTTCAATAGTGACACAATGCAGTGTTTATACAGTAGGTGTGTGAGTGTGTGTCTTATAGCAATATGTCAAAAGTAACCTGGGAAACGAGGCGCTGGTTTTCGCTCAACCAGGTCTCTCTCATGGCGGCCTTGCGGTCAAAGCGCCGGGCGAGTTGCTCCAACTTCTCCTGACGAATCAGCTCGGTCCTCAGTGCCAGCTCACGCTCGTGCTCCGCTTTCTCCAGACGCTCCCATGCCTACAACAATACAAGAGCGCAATTAACATAAACAAGCTAACAATACAGAAATGTACAATGGTAATAATGATTTCCACCAAAATATCTTATTTACTAAAATTCATGTAACCATCACAGTACTGTACATAAATATGTGATCTTATTAATTAACTATAAAAAAAAAACAACAACTATATGGTAAATTTGAGGGAAAATGATGTGATGAAATCAGATCGGAATACCATACATACTTTGATATATACCATGGTACAAGACCGAGAAAACATGGTATTACTAAGGAATATGGCCAAAAAAATCTAAAACATGGTAATACCATGGTACCTTCGATGAAACCTAGCCAGTTCAAAGCAACACAGACACTAAATACTTGCATTTCCTAAAGATAAAGTCTCCTAATATAGACTGATGTGTTAGATGTGCTATTCTCACCTTGTTAATGTCTGAAATGAGTTTGCCCTCTCTTGGCATGTACACTTTCTGGTTATTTGCCCTCATTTTGCTCTGGATAGTGAACAAAAGCACCTCCAGGTTGCCCTTTTCAGTGAATCTGTGCGATAAAGAAGAGTTTAAAGTTCAATTCAGTTCATTTCAGTTCGATTTAATCCTAGCAACATCTTGCACGGAACACTTGGGAGCCAACTTTTGATACACAGTTCAGCGCGTCAATGTCCGTTTAAAACAACAGACCAAATCAGATGAATCTGGGGGTGGGATGAGCATATTTCCATACAGATAAGCATATTGAGTGTTTATATGACCAACAGTAGCATATATAGGATTAAATATGCCTATAAATGTGTCTTCTCTAAATTCTTTTGCCATTGCATTGTACTGTAAACCGCTGAATAGCAGTGTAGGAAACACAGATTCACTCACTTTGGGGGTTTCTCAACTGTCCGGTAAGTGTTGAAGGCCTGAAGTTGCTGCTGGACTCCCACTAGAGAGTTCGCAAACTTGCGATTGTTGAGGATGATGATGGTTTGTTCAATCCATTCTAGAAGATCAGACGCCAGAGATTCATATTTCTCAATCATCTTCTCAGTCTCGATGGCGTTGTCGAGCACCTAATAATGGCAAATCGACATCAGTTTGCATTTGAAACACCTTGATGCCCCGATACCTTGACATTCAAAGCATATTCATCGAAATGATAAAGGTGACAGACCTTTCCAATACGCTTGCCTTCCACCTTCAAGGCCTTCATCTTGGAGAAATAATGATAATATGTGACGACGTAGGTGATGACAGACTTCTCATCAGGGTGGTCTACGCTGATATCTGCGCAGAAGACCACACATTTCATGGCTTATTTTTGTTTTTTCTTTTAGCACGATGAGGTGAGGTATGGTGGCACCCAGAAAGGGTTGTACCTTCTGGATCAAGGAGTTTGGTGAGACCCAGATGCTGTTCAGCCAGGTTGAAAGCATTCTGAAGATTGTAATGTGCATTGGACTTCTTTAGTTTGTCGAAATCAATCAGGTCTGGTCTGCAAACGTGAGGGACATGAGAAACTTTAGAATAAGATACATAATATGTTATCAAAACCGTACTGTTGATGCAAAAGTGAATGGGTCTCATTCACTAACAATGGGTATGCAGACTAAGCACAAATCGTAAATCATGAGTACAATTAAGATTCTACAATTAGAAATCATGAAACAATTAAGTTTGCACTTAAAGTGAAGTGTGTTACTTTTTTTATGTCAAAATTAGTTCTTATATCCCAGTTTTTTGTTCCCTGACAACTATAAGTAAGCCATTCATGGGTTTACCTCCCCCAAAAGTTAAACACTGAGTCTCCCAGGCACTTGATGTTTATATTTTGAGCGGCCCGCTCAGCTTCACCCATCTCTTTCTATCTAAACCTATAGCGTGAGTTTGGGGCGCAGCTCCTTGCAGTAAACTCTTTAACCGGGAGAATATGAATTTCCATGGCAGACATGTTACAGAGGAAACTAAACTTAGCTTCGTCAAAATTCGAAGACTTGCAAAAAGACAAAGAGACAGAGAATGGAGTAAAACCAGAGTGAACATTTACAAGGTAGAGGACTTTAAGGGAATTTTTTGGGTTCGATTCTTGCCGTGTTGCTTCTCGACAGGTAAGTTACACTCTGGAATTGCCACACAAGTTAGCTCATTACTGTCGAGCTTCAGCTAAATTCGTAAGATACTTGGAATGTGTATCGTTACGCTTACTAGTTACCAAGAACTGTCCTACCTCTTGTGCTAGATCTCCCGCATACCAGCTGCCGTTCAATCTGGCGATGCTATCGGACGAGCCGATTCCTCTGCAACGCTTTCTGTGCGATGTGTTTATGTTATAGTGGTCTTGTTTATTACAACGTTAAAAGTTTATCACCTTTTATTTAGTATTGCCCATTTGTTCATAGTGTATCAGAGAGTGTGAATGGGCGTGATGAGTCTGAGGGGTGTGGGCAAAGGTTGTTTGAAAACTTACTTTATTTTTGTAATTCAATTTGGTGCCACTAGTAATGCAGAAATTACACACTTCACCTTTAAACTGATTGTAGGCCACATCCACACTAATCCATTTTCGTTTGAAAACTCAGTTTTCATTTTCCTAGCATCACCATTTTCCAAAGTTTTTGAACAAGGAAAATGTCAAATCTAGTGTGGTTGAGAGGCGTAAATGTGAAATGAAAAAATTTCTGTGTGGAATTGGACTAAATTTAGGATAAAATTTTGGACCAGATGAAACTTTATGTATCACATATAAAATCACATTATAATTTTTAGAACAGTTTGAAAAACTAAGTCGCTATAGAATAAGTCTTATTTCAGAGCAACAAAATTGATGTGCTTTATAGCTCAATCTGCATACAAATTCAGCCAGTCATGTGCAGCCTATATAAAAGGTGCTTATAATGTTTTAACTGGTTTTGGGAATGACATACTTCCCTTTACTTGAAGACTTTAGCGTACATTGTCTCAGATGAGAGTGCATCTTTTGAGAGTGTAAAGATGACGAATCGCTATTCAGGAGCAGTTGTGCGGAAAGCCCTTATATGGAGAATGTTTGGGTGTGGTTTCCGCAAATAAATGCAGTGGGAATGCACTCCGTTATTTGGAATAATCTGAACTCATCAACATTAGGACAAAGGTAAGAACAAATATTTGTGTGTACGCAACTTTTTTTAATCACATCGAAATTTTGTGCAACAAGTTTTATCGTGAATCCAAGTATGCAACCGGTGCGCATTATTAGTGAATGAGACCTAATAAGAACTCACATTTTATATTGACGGAATTCTGACAATTACAGGTGCATCTTAATAAATTAGAATGTCGTGGAAAAGTTCATTTATTTCAGTAATTCAACTCAAATTGTGAAACTCGTGTATTAAATAAATTCAATGCACACAGACTGAAGTAGTTTAAGTCTTTGGTTCTTTTAATTGTGATGATTTTGGCTCACATTTAACAAAAACCCACCAATTCACTATCTCAAAAAATTTGAATATTTTGACATGCCAATCAGCTAATCAACTCAAAACACCTGCAAAGGTTTCCTGAGCCTTCAAAATGGTCTCTCAGTTTGGTTCACTAGGCTACACAATCATGGGGAAGACTGCTGATCTGACAGTTGTCCAGAAGACAATCATTGACACCCTTCACAAGGAGGGTAAGCCACAAACATTCATTGCCAAAGAAGCTGGCTGTTCACAGAGTGCTGTATCCAAGCATGTTAACAGAAAGTTGAGTGGAAGGAAAAAGTGTGGAAGAAAAAGATGCACAACCAACCGAGAGAACCGCAGCCTTATGATTGTCCAGCAAAATCGATTCAAGAATTTGGGTGAACTTCACAAGGAATGGACTGAGGCTGGGGTCAAGGCATCAAGAGCCACCACACACAGACATGTCAAGGAATTTGGCTACAGTTGTCGTATTCCTCTTGTTAAGCCACTCCTGAACCACAGACAACGTCAGAGGCGTCTTACCTAAGGAGAAGAAGAACTGGACTGTTGCCCAGTGTTCCAAAGTCCTCTTTTCAGATGAGAGCAAGTTTTGTATTTCATTTGGAAACCAAGGTCCTAGAGTCTGGAGGAAGGGTGGAGAAGCTCATAGCCCAAGTTGCTTGAAGTCCAGTGTTAAGTTTCCACAGTCTGTGATGATTTGGGGTGCAATGTCATCTGCTGGTGTTGGTCCATTGTGTTTTTTGAAAACCAAAGTCACTGCACCCGTTTACCAAGAAATTTTGGAGCACTTCATGCTTCCTTCTGCTGACCAGCTTTTTAAAGATGCTGATTTCATTTTCCAGCAGGATTTGGCACCTGCCCACACTGCCAAAAGCACCAAAAGTTGGTTAAATGACCATGGTGTTGGTGTGCTTGACTGGCCAGCAAACTCACCAGACCTGAACCCCATAGAGAATCTATGAGTTATTGTCAAGAGGAAAATGAGAAACAAGAGACCAAAAAATGCAGATGAGCTGAAGGCCACTGTCAAAGAAACCTGGGCTTCCATACCACCTCAGCAGTGCCACAAACTGATCACCTCCATGCCACGCCGAATTGAGGCAGTAATTAAAGCAAAAAGGAGCCCCTACCAAGTATTGAGTACATATACAGTAAATGAACATACTTTCCAGAAGGCCAACAATTCACTAAAAATGTTTTTTTTATTGGTCTTATGATGTATTCTAATTTTTTGAGATAGTGAATTGGTGGGTTTTTGTTAAATGTGAGCCAAAATCATCACAATTAAAAGAACCAAAGACTTAAACTAATTCAGTCTGTGTGCATTGAATTTATTTAATACACGAGTTTCACAATTTGAGTTGAATTACTGAAATAAATGAACTTTTCCATGACATTCTAATTTATTGAGATGCACCTGTATAATTATTAGAATATTAAAATGATCAGAAATAATATGACTAAGTTACCTTTCAATAAGTCTACTTATTTCAGAGTAACAAAAATGTTGTGCATTATAGCTCAATCTGCAACTGGTTTTGCATAAAAATGCAGCCAATCGCGTGTAGTCTAGGACTACATAAAATGTGTTGATTATGTTTTAACTGGGTTTGAGAATGACATCCTTGACTTTACTAAAAGACTTTAGCATGCATGCTCTCAGATGAGTGCGCATCTTCAGAGAGCGTAAAGATGAAGGTATGTATGTGTGTACGCACCTTTTGTGAATCACGTGGAAATTTTGCGCGAGAACTTTTATCACAAACCCAAGTATGCAACTGGTGCGCATTTATTAGTGAATGAGACCTAATAAGAACTCAAATATTTACTGTATATTTACGAAATTCTGAACTTTATAACTATTAGAATATTACAATTATTAGACATTTAATGACTAAGTTACACAGTTGCGTGGAAAGCCCTTATATGGAAAACGTTTGGGTGTGGTTTGCACAAATAAATACTGTGGGAACACATCTGATTTCGCCAACATTAGGACAAAGGTAAGAACAAATATTTGTACGTACGCATCTGTTGTGAATCCAGTGGAAATTTAACGCAAAAACTTTTAATGTGCATGCAATTATGCAACCTGTTCGCATTTATTAATGGAGACACAATGAGAATTCAAATATTTATACTGACCAAATTCATAACTTGTTGTTTGCGCAAATAAATACTGTGGGCACACAATCCCTCATTTAGGCTACGTCCACACAAATAAGTTTTTGTTTTCTCCACCGAAAACAAAGCGTTTCGAAAATGCCCCACTTTACCACATACTTTGTTAAACGATGATGTTAGGAAACTGAAAACAGAAAACGAAACGAAAACGGATTAGGGTGGACATGGCCTTAGAATAATCGTGATTCGTAATTAGTACGAAGGTATAAACAAATTTTTGTGCGTATGCACCAGGTGGAAATTTTACTTGACAGCTTACATTGCAAACGCAAGAACGCAACCCGTACGTATTTATTTGTGAATGAGACCCAATTAACACAAATGTTTAGACTGACAAAATTTGTACCTGTGTTTGTGAATGAGGGCGTTGAACGCCATTCCATCACGCCAGCTGGTTGTGAAGTTATGGATGTTAACGTTTGGATAGCTGTGAAACACACACGAGAACTGTCAGAAATCAATGACACGATCACAGGAGCGTTCAGTGAGTTAGCATGAATTCTGAACATCAACTCACCCGGCGGTCTTCATCTGACACCACAGAAGCAGCGCATCTTTAGCCGAACGTTTCTCTTTATTGTCTTCGGTCTCGACGCTGATGTCCTGAATCTGTTACACACACGAAAACGCAATACGGTAAAAACTCTTTTATGAAATCCATTCAAACAAAGATACAATGAAAATGTGTTATCTGACCATTATCTGTGGAGCAGACGGAATGATGCGCTTTACCTGGAAACGGAGGATGATGGTCCAAATAAGTCCGAGAGTGAGTCGGTGGTTGCCGTCGACAATATCATGGGAGCCCATGTTCTCCAGGTGTACACGTTGTTCCTTTAGGAACTGAAGAGCTTTGTCCACGTTCTCCAGACAGTGGATGCGCATACGGCCCTTTGTTGGCTTGGGCTGCAGAAAAACATTATCACATTTGTAATACATGTATGTGAATGCAAATTATATTGTTTTCTACCATATATACATAGACAATATACTGTTTAAAGGGTATCAGAGCTCGACAATATGGATTTCGTCTGTTGGCCAAGTAGGCCACAAAGCCAAATAGCTGTTTTTAGCAACATTTCAATATGTACCAGAGAAAAAAATATATTTCAAGTACTGTGCAAAAGCACATAAGATGTTTCACAAAAGCATTTGTCTTAAGATGGTTATTTATATCTTCAGCTTTAGTGTGTCAATTGGAAATATAAATGTTAGACTCCCAAACATTACTTTTGCAAATAGAAAAGATTAGAATAGAAGAACAGGGAGCCCTGCAACAGATGTCATGGCCCCCACAGAGCCCCCACTGAACATCGTGTCAGTCTGAGATAATATAAAGAGACAGAAGCAATTGAGACAGATTAAATAGATAGAAGAACAGGGAGCCCTGCAACAGATGTCATGGCCCCCACAGAGCCCCCCACTGAACATCGAGTCAGTCTGAGATTACATAAAGAGACAGAAGCAATTGAGACAGATTAAATAGATAGAAGAACTGTGGTGAATTCTCCAAGAAGTTTTGAACATCCTATCTGCCAACAACCAAGAAAAACTGTGTCCAGGTGTATCTAGGAGAATTGAGGCTGTTTTAAAGGCAAATGTAGCTTTTTTATGTTTACTGGACTTGTATGATATTAACTGATAAATGAAAACTATTTATGTCATTATTTTTGAAGACATCCTCACTATGCAACATTTTTCACAAGTGCCTAAAACTTATGCACAGTACTGTATATTTTTCATTGTACGAAGTTTTATTAAAAAACAAAAATTAAAAAAACTAAAATCTAACTTTATGACAGCCATTAATTCACCTAAACACACTTTGTTGGAAAACACAAAAAAAATAACTGTTTTGTTTTTGTTTTTTTTTAACCCATGATGCTTCCAAGACTTTGACACATCATTCCCGCACTATTGACATATGTAGTTATAACATGAAATTACAAGTTATTCACATTTTTTACGTCAGCTGGGGTTTGGCGCTGCTCTTTTTTGCAGATGAATTGATGGTTTGATAAATTTATTTGATTAATTACTACAGCAATGATCTATAGAAAATATACACAAACATCTCTTTTTAATAAAAGTTTACTGCCTGCTTTCCTTGGGCGGTAATAGCGCAATGTTTATCACGTCGGGCAAATTGCAATCTACAATATAATGAGCCTAATTTACACTGAAAGGAGACCTGTTTGCAATCCTGTTTGGAAAGGGCTGACAACCAGTGGCATGTCAGGGTCATTATTTAGGGTGGGGCACAAACAATCACTTAATCAATTATCCGATCTTGTAAACATTGAAGAATAATTCCAAATGCTGTCCATCATTTTGACAGATAAAAAAGAAACAAGAAAAACATTTTAACCTAATTCATTAGTTTTGCCTTCACTCTTTGTCTCTCACATTCCTGCTGTGCATGTGCCCTGTTTATTCTCTGGTATTAATATGCGTTAAGATACGTATTAACAGGCACCATTGTTTACACCTGGTAATATGTCCCTTTTGTGTTTGGATTTTGAGTAGAGGGTCTCTGATTTCATGACTGCATACATCAATCATTACTTCAGTGTGTTAATGCATGATAATAAAGTGCAAAACTGCATAATAACAAAAAGATAACACGAAAAAAGCAGCGCATCATTTCAGCAAATTATCCATGCATTTAATATAACGTAAAATAATAAACATCATGTTTAGAGCAGAATTGTCTGTTATTTTAGTGGAGTAACTGTGTCAACTGAGCTTCACAGATGTGCTTCTCATGTGACACTTTATGTTCACATCAGGGACTATGAAGTTGTGTGAACTTGTGCATTAACTGGCAAAGTTTAAAAACCTAGTTTTAATGCAGCTGTTAACTGACAGGTAGAAGTTTCACACTAGAACTCATTGGTTTCACCGGACTCAAACATGTGGAGTCAAAAAATATATCATAAAAGCCTATCTACTGTCATGTATGTGCCATTATAATGGATGCTACGCCCCTCAATGCCCTAGTACTTAAAAAAAATGAAAACAAGTATGACTGATAAAAACAGATCATGACAGATATTTTACAGAGAGTGCTGAATAAAGACTTTTTTCTAGTGAATCTGAACGTGATTAAAACGTACAAATGAAATTCACTCACTACTCAGGTCTGCACTGAAGAGTGGCAACTCGCTCGTGTCAACAGCTTGACATACATATGATCAAAGCTTTTGATTGACTCAAGGGCAAAGGCATACAAGCCTCTAAGGCCATCGTTGAATGCTTGTTGCACGTGTGCATGATGTTCTCCAGATCTCCGATGATTAACACGGAAGATGAAGGGCTAGCCCCACGCATAACAAATGAGAACGATCACATTTAGACTAGAATTTCTCAAAAGAATATCGACTTATTTCTTGTATAATGGACATAAAACAAGTTTAAGTTGCGGAAAATATATTATTTCTTAAAATAAATGTATGATGATGCCATGCAATTTGCACAACAGCGCCAACTCTGGTGGGGCTTAGTCCCACTTGTACCTAATGCAGAGATGCCTCTGCTGACAACGACTTCATACAGATGTGGTATTATTTTAGCGCTGATTGCGTATGTTTAAACTAGATTGCGGGTGTTTAGTGATTGAGACACAGTTTTTGCACTAAAATACCATGCGCACGTTACCTGACGTAAACAGATGAGGACGAATGCAGAGAGCCTGACATTTTCCGCCAAATCGAATTTGACATCTCTGAATGTAAATTCATTATCGTATGCTTACCGTAGCGAATTGGAGTAAGGCAGGAAGGCAGTTTTGAACACAATAATGGTATGTTCTTCAGAATTCAACAACAATTATCAGTACAACCCATAAATCCAATTATGTATGTGTGCAAGGTATAACAGCAAATGTACGTGATCAAAAAACGTAAGTGGTAGTGTGAACACAGAACTAAACTCGCTCACACTGGCTAATTTTTGCGTTTACTTCTACTTTAGTGCAGATAACTTTGAACTCTAACATTTCTGAATTCTAATTTTTAATTTGTTCACTTTCATTAAGAGGTTTTGCATTTATATGAGCACATGAGAAGGATGGTAAGGGTTAACAGGGATATCCATTGTAGTCAGCGTTCCCTGCAGAAACTAGTAACTCGACCCTTAAGATTCAGTTCAGAGTTGAGTTAATGATGCAGTGGCTTTTTTTCCAGTGGAAGACAACTCGATCCAGCGGACAGCTTCACTGGCTATTTTTCTTTCTGACACATGCGAGAGAGGAAAGAATGTCTCGCAGGAGAACCTACGTGTCAGAAAATGCGATCTATTAAACACCTCTGAAGAGAACGGCCCACTTTTTACATTGAGGCCTAGTTAAGAGGCTAGTGGAGACCGTACAGGGAAAGAGAAACACATGGAGAAAACAGAACATCCCAAAATAACAAAAACAGCAAGAGTGTCAGGATCCTGCCACAAAAGTAAAAAACAAGACTAGACTGATGACAGGATCCTGACAGCTTTTAATGACTTTAAAAATGTCAAGTTCTAACCAAGTAACAAATATCATGAATTTTTAAGTCATGAATATCAAGACGTGTTCTTAGGGTTTCTCCATTTGACCTAAAAAAAAATGTGCCGTTTTATGTCACATGACTACCACAATGGCTACCTGAAATATTAATAATATTTTAAAACAAAATTGTTTCACTGCTTATAATAACTACTTATAACAACATTTATCTTTTCAACAATATCAGCTTTTAATGAGCCTTTTTTTTTTAACAGTCACTTCATTTTTCACCTCCAAAAAATCACAAGACTTAATACTTAAGCTCAATCTGAACAAACCGGTAAATGTGTAACTAGGTTGTAAAAGAACTTTATGCTCAAGGTGATGATTTCTGAGAAGACTTTGTGCTGAGGCGCGGTCGCTCTGTATCTGGTGAAAGTGGATAATATAATGGATGAGCCCTTGAGGAAGGGGTCGGACAGCCCATGTCCCTCGAGGTCTGACTATCCTGTCAGGCTTAGAGAGACAACTCAATCGCCAGCTCATACTCGGGGCGCGGTAATAAGAATGAGAGTGTTTCACTAATGAGCTAACGAGGCAGCGAGGCAGCAAGAGGCGGGATTGACTCCATCCTCCCTGAGAGAGGTGTAGGTGGTACGTTCCTTACTGCATGGGTAAGAGGAGCTCTGGTAGATGCTGACACACACACACACACACGCTGCAGAGTCAATGCAGGCAGTGTGGCATTAGGTAATGATATCAGCAGTTTTCTATTGGCCCACTGTACCAGTAGAAGCCGTTCTGACCTGCAGGGCAATTTCTGTAAAAGCAACAGTGATTTCCCTATTAGTAAATCACCAATGTCCTAGGAGCTAATAACCTGTGACTTATAGTTAATATCAACCTTATTAAAATACTAACTGGGTGGATCTCAAAAACAACATGTCCAGGACTTATTTCACCCCAGAATCAGATGAGAAAAATTTGAAATGATATTTTGCTCAGATTTAAGCCTAAAATTGAAATGAATTTAAAATTAAGCCGATTTTTATTAATAATAAGATTTTTTGGCATTGTGACATTATTTTCATAAAGAAATAAACATATAAATAATGATGAATAAATACTTCAAATATTATACAGTTACTGTATTTTTTTCTCATAATATTATTGGTGGGAAAATGTGCTTAAATGTGCTTGAATGTCCTTAAAATGGCACTGAATGTAACAAAAATACACCCAAAATTCAAAATATAAGGAATCTGACATAGAGCAGAAGGAAGCAAGTTCTCTTCCAGGATAACCTTGTATGTGGCTTGATTCATGCGTCCTTCACTAAGACGAATCTGCCCGATTCCAGCCTTACTGAAGAACCCCCAGATCATCACCGATCCTCCAACTGGTCATCTAATGGTTAGACGGAGACCTCGAGAGGCCTACAATCCACAGTGTCTCGCACCCACTGTGAAATTTGGTGGAGGACCGGTGATGATCTGGGGGTGCTTCAGCAAGGCTGGAATCGGGCAGATTTGTCTTTGTGAAGGACGCATCAATCAAGCCAGGTAAAAGGTTATCCTGGAAGAAAACTTGCTTTCTTCTGCTCTGACAATGTTCCACAACTCTGAGGATTGTTTTTTCCAGCAGGACAATGCTCCATGCCACAAAGCCAGGTCAATCAATGTGTGGATGGAGGACAACCGGATCAAGACCCTGTCATGGCCAGCTCAATCTCCAGACTTGAACCCCATTGAAAACCTCTGGAATGTAATCAAGAGGAAGATGGTTGGCCACAAGCCATCAAACAAAGCCGAACTGCTTGTTTTTTTTGCACCAGGAGTGGCATAAAGTCACCCAACAGCAATGTGAAAGACTGGTAGAGAGCATGCCAAGACGCATGAAAGCTGTGATTGAAAATCAGGGTTATTCCACCAAATATTGATTTATGGACTCTTCCTAAGTTAAAACATTAGTATTGTGTTGTTTAAAAATGAATATGAACTTGTTTTCTTTGCATTACTCGAGGTCTGAAAACACTGCATCTTTTTTGTTATTTTGACCAGTTGTCATTTTCTGTAGATAAATGCTCTAAATGACAATATTGGTATTTGGAATTTGGGAGAAATGTTGTCAGTACTTTATAGAATAAAACAAAAATTTCATTTTACTGAAACCATACCTAAATCCAGAGAAACTGATAATTTTGCAGTGGTCTCTAATGTTTTTCCAGAGCTATATATATATATATATATATATATATATATATATATATATATCTATATCTATATATACAGTATATATATAAACCCATGTTGGCCAACTGCAAAAAGGAAATCTGCTGACATGCTCTATTTACAGATTGTGACTCTTTCACTAAATGAGGAATGCATTTGCGATGAATTAATGTTTTGTTTGGACACTTGCCCTTGTCCTGTATCTGTGAGGGCAAGTCTCGACAAAAACACTGGCCTAACTGTTCAAACACATCGACAACAGCCCTGCTAGCATCAAATTAACTTCTTTGGAATGAAATATAAGCACAGATAAAGTTTAGATAAGCTGATGAAAGGGGAAGTACAGTCACACTCGAAGGAAATTTATGGCTTTTATAATTCACATAAAACGGCACTACCAAACTTCACGGTCAAACTGATATCGATGGCAAGACGGCATCAGAAGAGAATGGATGAACTGCTTGACAGGGTTGAAATTCAAGCTCAGCTTCACTTTGACCACCGGCCAAACACAACGATGAGTTTCAGTGTCTTTATCTACTACAGTATTGTGTCCCTCGTTTCAGGAAAAGCTAAAATTAGAATGTGACTTGTTCGAAGTACAGGCAGTTACATGGCCTTGGTGAATAACACAGAGGAAGTGTAAAAGGAGGGTGTTTTTTTTTTTTGTTGGCACTGTGCTTGCCAGTGAAGAGTAATTTTATCGAGGGTCTTGAGAGATAGTGAAAGCATGTGTGAACACAAACGCTGCGGTTACACGTGGCTGCGGTGTGGCACCTTTTACACACACGTGAGCCTTGTAATCCTGACTGAGTAATGAGTTCTCATGTTTCATTCCTCCATTTGTAGAAGGCTTTTCATAATGACCTAGTAAACATTTCTTAGAGAGTTACTGAAGAGATTGCAACACCTATCCAAGAGGCTTCAACAGACAGTTACATTTGTATTTCTGTATTTTCCAATAAAATTATCTAAATATCCTTAAAACAAGGTAAATTCTCATGAGAAGCAGAAATGCATGAGATCTTAAAAAATTTCCTGTATTTTCAGAGAATGTGAGTCAAATATGAATGTATTTTGTCTTGCTCCATTGGCCAATTTTATCACGTTTCTTTGCTGGTGTTGTCTAAATTTTAGCGCCGTTTACACCAGGTATTAAGTTGCATTTTGGGTGATCCGTTTGAAACAGAAAGATGCTAAAGACAGGAGTTAACGAGGTCCAAAATGTTTTGAAATTTGTCCACTTCAGCCAGTGGTCGCAAATGCATGTAACCCACATTGGGCTCGTCGAGTAAACGTTTAACCACTTGAATGCGTTTGAACAGAAGCAAAGCACCGGCCATTCAAATGTCAGTCATCTGATGCACTAAAAAGTTGCTGGCTTTTAAAGGAAAAAAATTACTAAAATAACAGAGAATTCTGCTCTAAACTTCATATTTGCTCTTAGAATAAATGCAAGTATACTGTGAGAAACGGTGCACCAATATTTTTGCACCTTTTTTGTTCTGTCACGATTTTGCTCGTTAGTTTCATGCAGTAATACACTGACATAGTGAGTGACTGATGCATGTTGTCATGAAATCAGAGACCCTCCCATTGAAATACGAACACAAGTGGTCAAAAGAGACGTATTGTAAACGGTGACATTTCTCACCTGTTTTTTGTGAATGGAACTTTTGAATCTTGGGCAATATTGAATATGTGGTGAATTTACTTTGTTTAGAGCAAGTTTAGATATTTTATTGTAAAACAAGACAAATATACTGATTAAGAATGCATGTTTTATTTTATTTGGTAGTGACCATTATTCAGTTTAAACACTGTCCTTTTAAAATACATGGACAACTGTGGGGTCAAGGATACAACCTCACTGGTCTTAAGTTCTGTGTCTTACCCAAGCACCCAAAACTGTTCTTCAAACACAAAGTTCATGGCCCATTGACACAGAAGTTAGAGTTTAACTGTGGATCAACTCGGGAGGAGGAGACGTCTGGTGCTCTCAACTGGAGTCCTGGGAAATAATAACCTGCGACTTATAGTTGATATTAAACTTATTAAAATACTAACTGGCTGGATCTCACAAACAACATGTCTTATTTCATCCAAAATCAAAAGAGAAAAATTAGGCCTATTTTTTAATAAGATGTTTTTTCATTGTGACATTATTTTCATAAACAATAAGCATATAAATAATAATGAATACAGACTTTAAATATACTAATAATTTTTTTTTTACATAATATTAATGAGAATTGGTGGGAAAATGTCCTTGAAATGCCACTGAAAGTGACAAAAATGCTCCTAAAATTCAAAATATAAGGAATCTAAATAAAAAAACATTTTTTAACAATTTTTACTTATATGTCATAATATTGTATAAGTTGATAGAAATAAGAAAAATGAAGACTATTTTTATTAACATTAAAATATTTTTGCACTGCGACATTATTTTTGTGACAATTAAGGACATATCATAATTAATAAATCTGAAAAATGATTACAATTGACAGACATAAAATAAGGTTTGTTTGTCTTTTGTTTGTTTTGCGGTTACTAATGGTCACAATGCAAACAAACAAACGTAAAATGGTCGTAAAAACAGGCTTTGTGTTCTTTTTCCAAAATATAATTTCTTATGTTTTAATTCTGGGGGAAATCTGACCCGGACATGTTCTTAACAGGTTTTGTCAGATACACCCATCTACTGTAGATGTTCCATTTATTTCATTTGCAGCACAGGTTCCAGGCAATTTCCATCTGGGAAGGTGTGAACGGTAGTTGAGTTAAACCAACCTAAATAATGCGCTGTAAAAGCCTTCCATTTAAGTGGCTATTTTCTCCAAACTCTTTGAAAGCTGTCCTCACTTATTCTCTGAACAGGAAAAAGCAGTTTTAAGCAATTAGATGATGCATGTGGATAATCGCAGTGATAAGAATGAAAGCAAAACCACTTGGCTAGTCATCCAAACAGGACTAGTAACCGAACACTCTGCTAAAGTACAGTTTTTGAATGATAAAATTTGAGCCAGCACAACCGATCATCAAATAATGACAAAATAATTACACCTCTTCAAAATGGGGGAACAAACCACCCACAGCCAGATAAGAACATTTATGCTCATTTTGATGGTTCCGCCTGCTGTTGATGACATCATGACTCTAAAAGCATTCTAGCTCACCAGTCTCTCCCCGGACAGCACCTCCAGCAGTTTGATGAGCATCCGTCCATCTCGCAGGTCCATGTAAAGATCCGTGATCCGGCATGACACACGTGCCAGGTGGGAGTTGACCCATTTGGTGAAGGTCTTCTTCTGTACGGCCTCTCGTTCATCTGCAGGAAGAGAAAGCGACATTTAAGGCTCTGAATTTAACACATGATAACTGGAACCCGATGTATGTTACAGTGATTTTACCATGGTATACTAAGTGAATTCCCTTAACCAGAGAAAATTCACTACAATGCACTTCCTTGAGGTACATCCTTGATATACAGTTGTGCTCAAAAGTTTGCATACCCTGGCAGAAATTGTGAAATTTTGGCATTGATTTTGAAAATATGACTGATCATGCAAAAAAACTGTCTTTTGTTTAAGGATAGTGATCATATGAAGCCATTTATTATCACATAGTTGTTTGGCTCCTTTTTAAATCATAATGATAACAGAAATCACCCAAATGGCCCTGATCAAACATTTACATACCCTTGAATGTTTGGCCTTGTTACAGACACACAAGGTGACACACACAGGTTTAAATGGCAATTAAAGTTTAATTTCCCACACCTGTGGCTTTTTAAATTGCAATTAGTGTCTGTGTATAAATAGTCAATGAGTTTGTTAGCTCTCACGTGGATGCACTGAGCAGGCTAGATACTGAGCCATGGGGAGCAGAAAAGAACTGTCAAAAGACCTGCGTAACAAGGTAATGGAACTTTATAAAGATGGAAAAGGATATAAAAAGATATCCAAAGCCTTGAAAATGCCAGTCAGTACTGTTCAATCACTTATTAAGAAGTGGAAAATTCGGGGATCTCTTGATACCAAGCCAAGGTCAGGTAGAACAAGAAAGATTTCAGCCACAACTGCCAGAAGAATTGTTCGGGATACAAAGAAAAACCCACAGGTAACCTCAGGAGAAATACAGGCTGCTCTGGATAAAGACGATGTGGTTGTTTCAAGGAGCACAATACAACGATACTTGAACAAAAATGAGCTGCATGGTCGAGCTGCCAGAAAGAAGCCAATGCCACAAAAAAGAAAAAAATTGAATAAATACATTTGATATTCTGTATAGTTTAAAATCTGAATATATAGTTAGATATTCTGATTATATGGTTGTAAATGTGAGTATAAAGCTATAAATCCAAATATATAGTTATAAATCTTGAATATATAGTTTTAAATACAAATATATAGTTAAAAATTCTAAAGAAATTAAATAAATTTGATATTCTGAATACATAGTTGAGAAACTGAATATATAGTTAGATATTCTGATTATATGGTTGTAAATCCGAGTATAAAGCTATAAATCCGAATAAACATTTGTAAATCTTGAATATATAGTTGCAAATCTGAATATATAGTTTAAAATAGAAATATATAGTTAAAAATTCTGAATATATAGTTATAATTCTGAATAAATAGTTAGATATTCTGAATATTTAGTTGAAAATCCAGACAAAAAGTAATAAATATAAATATATAGTTGTAAATCTAAATATATATATTTATAAATCCAAATATATAGTTTTAAATCTGGATAAACAGTTACAAATCAAAATATTCAGTTATTAATCAAAATATTCAGTTATAACTCTTGATTATAAAATTATACATTTAATTGTAAATACAAATGTAAAGGGATACAGTTTAAGTGGTAATCCTAGTATAACCAGCACTCACCTTTCAAACGTTTGTAAAAGTTACTTCAATTAAATAATATTTATGAGCTAAGCTGATGATCAAAAATCATTCTTAGTTTCCTAGTTTTATTTGCTATATTTAGACTGGTATGAACTACATTTTCTAAGAAGAAGCAAAGTCCCTTTTAAGGAAGTCAGGTCACTCGGTGGCCATGTTCAGCAGCCCTGCGGGACACTATTTTCTATGGAAACAAGTGCAACTCCTCTCTAATTGAATGGGGAAAGACGGAAATCACCAAAAAGGTTAGTCAAGATTACGAGCAAATAACATATGTCAAATCAGCAGTAAAATCTGACAACGATGGTAGCATAATGATGGTATCATTGTGCTTCTTTAGGTCAGATCACACAAAAAAAAAAAAAAAAAAAAATTCAGCTGGTGCAGCTAATGCCTCTATCACAAAGGCATTTTCTTTTTACATTAAGGTGGGACTTTAATTCCTAGATCTGCCATACAGTATTCAATTTTATGCTTCTCCCATTTATAGTGTGCAGTGTCCCATCTCCTCCTATACTGTCTCTGGAAGAAATCAGGTCAATGATATGATCCCAAAAATATTGCAACATTTCAATGAACCTTGGTTTCAAATAGTCCATGTGAAACAACATTTTCAACTTTGTTGCAAAAATAGCCACCACTTTTCTGTTGTTCCTGACAAATGTTAAACCACTCTGCCACATTTCAGCCATTTTCCACCGTTATCCCATAATTAATATGCTTGCAGACAATTCCCCACCAATCAAATGAGACAAACAATGTACATTGGACATAGGGGCGGCCGTGTTTATTTATGCTAGTCTACGGGCTCCGCCCTCGGACGAGCGATTCAGATACATGAACAGAGAAGATAATTTATTTATAATCCTGCCAATGTTCCTGTTATTGCATTCCATATCCTTGCACAGACGTAAGCATCGGATTAAATTGTTCTCCCGCCTTCACTGCGAGACAAGAGCGTTTTTCCTGGTTGACCCATGCGTGTTAAAGATGACAGGACGACCACACCTTCCCCCAACCTGAGAGTCTGACAAGGGACTGTTATTAAATCAGAGAGACAGACTAAAAATGAGGGGAGAAAGGGAGAGAGAGGTCATCGAGACCCAAAACAAAACAGAATCAACAAACAGAGGAAGAGCAGCTTGTGCCAATGAGGGAGGCCAAAGATCAAAGGGTCAAACGCATCCACAGCTGGGACCATAAACAGCAAGGGATAGTTCGCCAAAAAATGAAAATTCTCTCATTTACTCACTCTCATTCTATCCCAGATGTGTATGGCTTACTTTCTTCTGCATAGCACAAATTATTTTTAGAAGAACATTTCAGCTCCGTAGGTCCATTTAATGCAAGTGAATGGTGATCAGAACTTTGAAGCTCCAAAAATCACATAAAGGCAGCATAAAAGTAATCCATAAGACTCCAGTGGTAAAATCCACGTCTTCTGAAGTGATATGATAAGTGTGGGTAAGAAACAGATCAATATTTCATGCTTTTTCACTATAAATTCTCCTTCCTGCCCAATAGGTGGTGATATGCACGAAGAATGTGAATTGCCACAAACAAAAGAAGACTGTAAAAGTGAAAGTGGATGTTTATAGTAAAAAAGGACTTAAATGTTGATCTGTTTCTCACCCACACCTATCATATCACTTCTGAAGACACGGATTAAACCACTGGAGTCATATGGATTACTTTCATGCTACCTTTATGTGCTTTTTAAAGCTTCAAAGTTATGGCCACCATTCACTTGCTTTGAATAAACCAACAGATCTGAGATGTTCTTCTAAAAATCTTTGTGTTCAGCAGAAGAATGGCATGAGGGTGAGTAAAGGATTTTTGGGTGATCTATTCCTTTAAGACAGAGTACTTTAAACTCCAGTAAACTCATTGTAAGCCATCAAAACATCTTGCAAAAAAAGGCACTTACAAATGATTATTTAAAGAGAAATTCAGCCTTTCTTCCTAATAAATCAAGTTTTTTTGTGTGTTTACTAAAAAAATACTGTAATACGATATCTTTAGAGCTCTTTTGGTGTCTTTGTTTGCTGCAATTCTCTGATTAGTGGATCCTTCTCTTCAGGATCATGGATAGTGAAGTTCTTCACCAGGAATTCAGATTTTAATTCAGTTAAAATAACATGGACTGATGGCTTCAAAAGAAGAATTTACCATCGATTAACAACCTTAAACATCTACATGTTATTGAAATTCGCCTACAAAAAACATGAATGGGATTTTTACTTCCAGAACCAAACTGTTGCACTCTACCGTATGACATTGCTTTAACCCACAATAATCTTTCTGTAATGTTGTAAAGATCACACACTGGGAGCATCTGTACACACTCTATGCTTTACAGACAATGACAAACAAATGTATGAAAGTAAATGGCATGTGCCGAACTGACGAATTATTTTTCAAAGGCGACACCGCAGCTATGAAAGCAAAGAAATTATACATCCAACCAATCCAATGTGGAGGCCTCATCTCTCATGTCAACCATCAATACACACTCTGATGTATAAACACACATGTCTAAAAGATTTTTCTTCTCTGACTTATTGCTGTATAAGAGACCCAATTGAGATATTAAAGAGATCACATTGGTGCTTTTCTTTCCTCTGTGCACTGAAACATCTGTGAGGAAGAAATGGCATCAAACTTCAATAAGAGCTTGTTGTAACATGCTCCTTTCTGCTTCAAGGTTGCAACAGAGACAACTTCACAAGTTTCGGAGTGAAGTCTCACAGAACTATGGCTGCATTGTGAGCTGATAACATCACAACCAATGCCACCAAACACTACATATTAGCAAGGCCTGCGTGTACTCCCAGAGAACTGTGGGTAGGGTAAACAATGGCGGCAGTGTTCCTCCCCGCAGGCCTGGCAAAAACCGCGGGCAAGACTGCAGGAATGCATCTGGACTTAACGTTGGGTAAACACATCCAGTCTACCCGTTTTCAGTCTCTAACGCTGCAATCTCACCGCTAACACTATGCAGAGCAGTTAAAGTGGTTTCAAAATAAATGGACATGTAAAAAACGCATCAAACACAGCTCATCTAGAAGGCTTCAGTTTGTTTATGCTGACTTAAAGGGATAGTACACCCAAAAATGAAAGTTCTATCATCATTTACTCAACCTAATAGTATTTAAAAAAAAAAAAGAGAAACTTTGAAAAGTGTACTGGCTGCTCTTTTCCTTATAATTGCAATGAATGGGGACTGGAGCTTTTGAGCTTCAAAAAGGACACAAAGCCTAATAAAAGTATCATAAATGTAGTTCATACAATTGTGATCTAAAACAACACCAAACTTCAAGTCATTATTCATTGATAATCTTCCCCTCCATGTAACAAGAAGACATTCTTAAAGGAATATTCCGGGTTCAGTATAAGTTAAGCTTGATCGACAACACTTGTAGCATAATGTTGATTACCAAAATCATAATTTCGACTCTGTTCCTCGTTTATAAAAAAACAAAAACAAAACATGGTTACACTATGATAAAAATCGCTTACAGGGTTTACTGGCAAAACGTCATCATGGCAACAAAGTTGTAATACTGGATATAACTTATTTTTCTTACAATTTTCTTATACCAAAATCATGTTAGCATGTAAAATGTTTGCGTACTATACTTTTAAAACATTGTGTATTTTAACGTTTACGGACTGGCCCCACTGACTTCCATTGTAAGCACCTTTTTTTAAATAAACAAGGGACGAGTCAAAATAATTTTGTGCAGTAATCAACATCATGCTAAAAATGTTGTCGACTGAGCTTAACTTGTATTGAACCCAGAACATTCCTTAAAAAATGTCTCTTTTCTTTTTTTTTTTTTTCACAAGAGAAAAAAGAAATTAAGCCAAATGGGTTCGGAACACCATAGGGTGACTAAATTATGACATAATTTTCATTTTTGGCTAATCTATTCCTTTTAATACCTGTTAGCTTGGAGATAAATACTGATATGACACTAAAAAGGAAACTTTATACAAGAGATTTAAGGAAAAATTAACAGGAACATTTGATTTAATAGATTTTTAAGGGCAATAGCAAAGTCAACTGAATGACATCTGGAATTGAGGTTGAATTTACAGGCCTTTGGGCAGAACAAGCTGTTCGGATAAATCAATACTGGAGTCTGGATTTGTGATCAGGTCAGGGGGTTGCTCTGATGTGGGGGGCTGGAATAGTGTCAGTTTGTCGAAATTTTGACAGAATTCGCTGGCCCTCTCGTCTATATGGTTCTCAAAATCAGTTTAGGCCAGATGAGAGAGCTCAGAGATTGTTGATTTATTGGCATTTCCTGTATCCTCGAAATCTTTGTTTTCTGACCACAAAACAAACCACACCCTTCCCTGCAACAAGAGATAATATTATCCATGTGTTTATAAGAATATCTGAAAAAAGCTATGAAGAACAAAAACTATTAGGTTGTGTGATTGCATACCAAATATCAGAATTAAACTTTCAGGAAAAGCATCCGTCTGCATTATCTCTCAGTGATAACGTACAACAATCATCTTGAACAAGTTCCAGATGGCATCTTTGCGCATTGCGGACGCATCGATACCATTTTTTCTCTTCCGATCCGATTCTGATATCTAAACTCTCAGTATCGACCGATACGATCCGATACCAGTGTTGTTGTTTTTTCTTAATCAGTTTAGAATACTACAGTATATACCTCACTGTGTGGAACTTATTGGGGGTACTTTTTTATACGTAAAGATACACAAACATCTAACTACACGTTATTTCATTATAAAATAGAGAGAGAAAAAAATGATTACATCAAAAATGTGTAGCCTATTAAGAAACTTTCTTTTGGAAAAGTCTACTGGATAATGCAGCAGCCAAATTAACAGTAATTCCAGGAAACGTCTACAGTAGAAAATACGCCAGTTCTCTTTACACATTTTTTCAACTTGAAACTGGACTTTTTTGTTTTTTGTTCACAGTAATACGATATCAGTCCACTTCTCGATCACAGTTTTTTTTTTTAACCCAGTCAACTTAACAATTACTGTATTTTAACATAAAAGAATATATTTTTTAATTAATTATAATTATTAAATAATATTAATGATTAATTATAATTATTGTTGCTGTTGTTATTGTTAATAATAACAACAATAAAAACAACAATAAATGTATAATAATTAAGAAAAACAATTTTCAATCGTAATGTATTTCAGTCGTAATTTCTTAACTTCAAAACAATGGGGCTTTAATTTTAACACTCTAACGATGGTGACGTTAAAGGTGCTATATGTAAGATTGACAACAAGCATTTAAAATGGGTACTGAAGTCCAAATTCAAAATATTGGAGAGTTGTCTGCCCCGCCCCAGACTCGAAGCTCACGCGGGTCTCCAGAATGTTGACACGCAAATTAGCCAACTCAGCATCCGTTTTAAAGGATTTCTTGGCTTTAAGCTGCCTCCATCTTCCAAAGGCATCTCCAATATTTATCCTTGTTTTACTACGCCTCTGGTCATGGTGGTTTTTAGATGGATGGTGAGGCTTTTTAGGTCGGGTGGAATCTGTAATCTCTGATCCAGTTCGTTTGCTGGCTTCCATGGCTGCAGCACACAGTGATGTTTGCCTGCAAACTAGTTCAAATCTGGCAACCCAGCGGTGTCGAAATACTATTGGTGAGTGGGCAGTGGGCGGGATCACACAGGCCAAAACATAAACAGAAATTCCGGCCCGGAATGGAAACGTCAAAGTAGAATATACTGGCTGTAGCACTGTTATCGGAGAAGCCAGTATTTCAACTTAGCATGTTTCCTAATTCTCTAATGACATATGGTCATTTTATGATTTAGTACAGTAAAAATATTACATATAGCACCTTTAAAGTGTCTGTATGTGGACTAGTTCACAGTAGTTTAACATGCTTTTCATTCAAAATCTGGTGAATTGCTCCTCCTGTTCAGATCTCAATCCAGGTTATAAGCCTTTTGAGATTCACTAAATGATCGTATGTCTTCAAGAGACTTTCAATAAAATGCACAAGTCACATGAACTACTTTAATGGGGCTTTTAAAAACATCAGTATCGGGCGTGATACTGATCCAGGTATCTGATCACTGCATCCCTAGTAATTGTGTCATTTGTGATCATTATTATCATACATTTTTAATGGGGGCTGGGGGGGGGCACTGTTGCACAAAGTGGTAGTGACATATTGCTTTGTGTATGGTGCTCGCTGTGTAAGTAGGTCATACTGGTGCTCACTTTTAAATGGAATTTGCCCCTTATGTGTCTTGAGTGAGACAGGAAAGGGAAGTCTTCGGTCGGGTCAACCCAACCCTCAACTCAGAAAATATCACTTGTACTGTATGTATTACTCACAAGTGCATGTTGCTTAATTTTAAAGGCTAATAAAAGGAAAAAGACCAGACCACAGCATTCTTCACATCACTTAAGATTTCTGCACCTCTCAAAATTTATGCTTGCTGTGGATTCAGAGTTGCACAACATGGATGAAACATTTCAATGCAGAAATATGAGAAGAGCAAGTCTTAGAGGGTCACAGATGTGAAGTGTGATCAGCTTTTCATACAAAATATTTTCTACTCTGAAGAAAATGTCAAAGATGTCCACCCGAGACTGGACCGAACGAAGAAAGACGTCCTGTCACATAAAATGATAATGAGAAAGCTGCTTTGGAGTGACTAAGAAAGGTAGTCCAGAGGTGGCTTCCTTTTCCTCTCTTGGATTTATCTGCATCCTGTGGTGCGAACGTCAGCAGAATGGAATTCCTAAGACTTCCTGTGTGGTGCGGAGTGGACAGGTCGCTGAGGTCATAGAATCATGTTTAGCTGTCACCTCAGCACATGGCTCGAAAATAAACCTGGAATTTCAACACTTACTGCTTAAAACCACAATGCAATAGACTGAGTATTTGTATTACAGGAAACAATAATAAAGACATGAATTTGAAAACATTTTAGGGCCAGTTTATGTGTTTATGTGCATTTTTGTGTGCTGATGAGAAACATATGACATGAAACGGCATTCGCAACACATATAACCTCCTTGATGTCTGACATCCATGTGAAAACTAAATATTCAGTGGGAAATAAATGTAGGGTCGGGCTTGATTTTATCCTTTGGGATTTGATTGGATGGAGGATAGTGAGCTCTGATATTATTGGTTCATACAATTCTTTCCCCGCCCATGTGGCCTTGATGACATCAGCAGAAATAAAAGTTGTTTGAAAGACGAAGAAAGTTTTTATACTTTGACGAAACATCATAAAAAACAAACAGTTAACGAGCAAGTTTAACTAAGAGTGAGGTATTTAACAATTTTACGATTCATTTGGGAGGTTGCGCTGAATGTTTCGCGCTGTTGATTCAAAAGAACCAACTCGTAACAATCATTTGTTTGGGAATCATGCAATGTATGTTTCGTGCTGTAGATTCAATAGCGGTGTTTTAGAGAATGGTTGCACTGCAAACATTGTGAGAGTTTTTTTTTTAACACATTGTCCCGTCCTCATCGGCAAAAGAATTCCAGTTCAAGAACCGTTAAGTATTTAGGTACCAGTATTTTTTTTTTAAATGGAACTGGTTCTGAATAAGAACCGGTTCTCAGTACCCAAACCTATGAATTTAGCACAAAAAAAAAAAAACCATTAAGAAAGTAAATAAGGTCCATTTTGATTTCATGTCATCTAAAAAAAAAAAAGGGAAGTTAATGCATTTGTACGCTTAGAGTGAGAGATGATTTTACAGCTCATGTAATAAGCGATTCATTTCATACATTTCTCGCATTTAAACACACAGCAAAGAGCATGAGAAAGCGGATGCATATTTATCATGCCGCATTTTAAGTGATGACATTCCTATTGTGGCAACCGGGAAAACTCACAGTTCCTCCAGTGTTAAAGAAAGGCAATGACAAATGACATGCCATTCACCAGGAACATTCTGTCTTAGTGAGGGAAACACATTCCAGATTTACAGTATGTGATGCCATTGTGCCCTGCTGAAAAACAGCCTGAGATGGTTTGCTGGTCTTAGATGTTCTCACGGACCGGTCAGTCTGGTCTGTTGGCTCGTTTTAGAGGAGTTATGGGCACTTTAGCTTGTCAGCTAGACCAGGCTTTTTGGGAGACCAGTTAACAACTTCTTAAGCTTAAGATAGTTGGCTGGTCTTTGCTGTTCTCCCGGGCCAGGTCAGGCAGGTCTGCTGGTTTTAGTGGGGTTTGGGGCACTTTCCAACTAGCCAGGTAAACCAGGATTTTTTGGGGAGACCAGTCTAAACCAGTTAAGACCATCTTAAACCAGCCTATTATGGTTTGCTGTATGATCAGGCTGGTCTGTTTACTGGTTTTATTGGGGTTTAGGGCACTTTCCAACTAGCAACCTAGATAAGGATTTTTAGGAGACCAGCTTAAACCACCTAGGACTTCTTAAACCAGCCTATGATAGTCTACTGGTCTTAGCTGGTCTTCTGGTCTAGTCAGGCTGGTCTGTTGTATGGTTTTAGAAGGGTTTGGGACACTTTTTAGCTGGCCATCTAGGCCAGGCTTTTTATGAGACCATCTTAAACAAGCTTAAACAAGCCAATGATGGTTTGCTGGTTTTCACGGGTCCCCCAGCCTGGACAGGCTGGTCTATTGCCAGGTTTTAGAGGGGCTGGTGGCACTTTTCAGTTGGCCAGCTAGACCAGGCTTTTTGGGAGACCAGCTTGAACCAGCCATAGATGGCTTACTGGCCCTAGCTGGTCTCCTGGCCTGGTCAGGCTGGTCTGTTGGCTGGTTTTAGAGGGGCTTGGAACACACTTCAACTGGCTAGCTAGGCCAGGCTTTTTGGGAGACAAGATTAAACCTGCTAAGACCAGCTTAAACCAGACAAAGCTGGTTAAAGCTGGTCTTAGCTAATTTCCTAGCCTAGTCAGGTTGGTCTGTTAGCTGGTTTAAGAGGGTTTGGAGCACTTTTCAGCTGGTTAGCTAGGCCAGGCTTTTTGGAAGACCATCTTAAACCAGTTAAGACCAGCAAATCATCTAAGGCTGATTAGGCTGACATTTATTTATTTTTTTCAGTAGAAATGGTCACAAAAAAAAATCAATCTGGAAAGAAAGAAGACGACGCACCATTAAAGTCCTTTTGTTTTGATATACAAAATACAGTAAATGAGATACGAGTTCCTATTTGGGTTAAGATGCTCCCTTAGAAAACTAGGTTTTGAAGCAAATTCCTACTGATAAGGAGTCAAATTGACTGACCTTTTTATCTTTTTAAGATGCTGTGTCTATTTGGCGAGCGTTCATGGGCAAAAGGTGTAAGAACTCGATGCTAACTGTAATTGCCCTGTTGTTTTCAGGTTCACCGATTTAAACCGCACCCTTAGTTTCAGAAGGAGGGAAACACAACGTGAGCATTCGTGCATCACACTTCAGATGTTCTACATGATTCATATGCCACCAAAAAAGAGAAACATTTTAAAATAATTTTAGCATTTTTCACTTAACTTCCTGCTTTTTTAATATAGTAAGATAGTTTCACATCCAGTGTTTTGAGTTGCTATTTGAATGTGAGTAAATGACAACAGGATTTTCATTTTTGGGTGAACTATCCCTTTAAATACTCAGTGATTCTGAATGGCTGCCTCAACCATCTTTAAAAGACAGCTTTTACAGAGTTGCCTTCTCATCGGTTCCCTTCATTGCTTCAGAAACGACTTCCTCTCATGTTTCTGTCGCTCAACAGGGGAGTTGCCAAAGGTTACAGTTACGACCCTGTTGAGATGTTTACATCACAAGACCAGCTAAGGGTCCAACTCTCCATTAACTCCACAACACTTTATTGAGTGAATCAAACGAGTTTAGCATCCAAAAACTCACATCCTCACTGTGACCCAACCCTCCCAGGCCAATTCACAATCACTCGGAGCCCAACAACTCACTCGGTCTCTCTTTCGTCGGCCATATCCTTGTCAGTGGAACAGGAGGTCATTGAGAAGACCAGACTGAGAGACAGGCGGCTTGGCAGGAAGACGCACAGAGGACAAAAGATCTGCTTCAGCTTTCCCTCACAGCAACAAGTTTCTGAAGATCTGTTTGAGTCCAGTTACGTAAAGAAAGGCAACGTCAAACATCAGCTGGATGCAGCTTTAGCGAGTAAACTTAGTGAGGAAAAGAAGCTAGCAGTTGAATTTGTTTAGACTGTGAAGTTCATCCTCAGGCTTTGGACAACAGCGCAAGAAGCAATCCAAGAATCTACAATTTATATTGGCTAATCGGTATTGTCTAGAGAGGCTTGAAGAATGTTCTTGTGTACTCGGTATCGATTTTTGGGGAGCATTATAAAACACAGAGCTTCCTGCCTTTGAGGCTGCAAATATTTGTAACTTCTGACTATAAAAGCATCATACCTGAGCAAAAAGATTGTACATGTCCCTATGATAGCAAATAAAATCAATAAATGCACAACCTAAAGCCATTTTAAACTCAAAACACCTATTGTGTATTCACCACAGATTCTGGGTTCAATACAAGTTAAGCTCAATCGACAGCATTTGTGGCATCATGTTGATTGCCACAAAAAAATTTATTTCAACTTGTCCCTCCTTTTCTTTAAAAAAAAGCAAAAATCGAGGTTCCAGTAAGTCATTTACTATGAAGGTGATTGGGGCTAATCCGTCAAAATTATAGCCACAAGACGTAAACAACATGCATGTAAACATGATTTTAGTGTGATAAAATCACTTACAAAACTTTTCTGTGAAAAGATATAGCCAATTTTACAACTTTGTAGCCATGATGATGTAAAGTCAACAAACCCTAAAACGACTGTAAAATGACAATTTAAACAACTTTACAGCTTTACATGCGTTTTAACAGAAGATTTAATGTAAGTGCTTTTATAAGATTATAAGCTTCACATTTAGGGTTCCAGACTGCGACTTAAATGGTCGCAAATGCGACCAAAAATAATTGATTGCGACAATAATTTTAAATCTAGTCACCACTGGCGAGTTGGGTTGTGTGCATTCATATGCGGTTTCATCAGATATCATCTTGTGAGTTATTGAATACATCTTTAGAGTGCGCACCACCAATGTGTCTCGAGCCGCTTTTCACCTGTTCTGTTGTGATGAGCTCGCTGCACCACACACAACAACAAACCCAGCATGAGAGAGTCATGAACAAATGATTCTTTTGAACCGGGTCTTTTCCATGAATCACCGGAAAAGAACTGAGTGTTTGAACTGTGGAGCTCAGGTTAGCAGTTTGAATCAGAGTCACTGTCTCAGCAAATCATCCGTCAGTGTGTTCACAACTGGGAGCGCAGACATTTCAAAATAAGAGTCCCATGTGTATTTCGGGCTTCTTATATATATATATATATATATATATATATATATATATATATATATATATATATATATATATATATAAAAAGTTGTATCTCTTATATTTGCATAAATTATGAAAGGGACGTGAACATTGATGAGACAAAAGGGGAATGCAAACTTGCGTATCTTCTCAACTATATATACTGTTTATTAAACCTCAGATTAATGGGTTATCAGCTGTCTTCCATTTCTTCTGCTTTCTATCTTGTTTCTGAACAGCAATCTAAATCGAGCAATTATATGATTTGGTGACTAAAAACAGCCATTTGGCTCCTTAATTTTTCAGTTAAGGAGCCAATGGCTCCTAAGCCATTTTTTAGTCTGGAGCCCTGCATTTCCATTAAAGTCCTCCAAAATTTGGCCCCATTTAGTTTCATTGTAAGTGCCTCACAGTCACAGATTTTTGCTTTTATAAAAAAAAAAAAAAAGAAAAAAAAAAGAGGGATGAGTTGTGGTAATCAACATTATGCCACAAATGCTAATGATTGAGCTTGACTTGTATTGAACCGGGAATATTCCTTCAACTGCTTGTCTGCTAAATGCAATTGGCAAATTAAAAATAAAGTATGTTTTAAGCATGGCAAATCACATTTTAAGTATTTTGCAGAGCAGGATTTTGATGGCAAGGTGGTTTATCTCAGCTTTACCACATTAAGTTATTTAACAGCTTTACATGAGGCTGAATCACTCAATCTATGATACATTACAGGTTAAATGTCAAGTTTTCATCACACAACTGCTTATTCATGTGGGGCAGTGCCAACTTGGATTACTGATTAGCAACATGCAAATAGAGCTCAGTAAATTCATAGAAAACACATCTATCTATCTATCCATCCATCCATCTACAATGACTAATAAATGTTTCTTACTAATCATATTTCTTCAACCGTGTAATGCATGGGTGACTATTCACAATGCATATTTGGGTTATGAAAAGTAATATGTAAAATCATGGGCCATACTTGAGCGCTGGGGCCATCAAACCAAAAACAGAGCCCTGCCAACACATTCACGCTATAGTAACAACAAACTTAGTTAATAGTGTAAGTGAAATTGCTGAGTGTGTGAAATGCCAAATGCCTGGTCTGATGCCTATTGATCAACCCATGAGGCACCAAATCAGAAAAGATGTAAATAAGATGCTGTAACAACATCTAAAACACAACTATTCCTGCGAAACCAGTTTGATAAACACTAAGTAAATCTAAAGTGTACCATTAGTAATAGTCAAGCAACAATATGACTCTTTTGGTAAACTATTTAACCGATGAGTAGCAACAAAGGAGAGGTAGGCCTCATGCGGGTATACTTAAGCCCTTGGTCTATTAAAAAAATAAACGACTACAGTCACTGGTAGATTCAATTTAAATGCATACGAAGCTGAAAAGAGCTGCAATTCCAGCAACATTAAGAAACGTGCCACTATCTCTGAGGTCAGCAGAACAAAACAGCCACTCCCACCTTCCCGGGTTTTCCATTGTTGTCCTTGACGACTCATTATGGGCGAGATGCCCCCTTACTAACTTGGGGAGCCAAGTGTAAAGATAGAATGTTTGCATGTTTTTTGGGGGGTTGTTAAAATCCTTTGCACTAATCCGGTCTGAAACTCACCCAAGACCCTTTCCACCACATATTGCATTCATGCCACCCTTTCCATGTGGATAAGTGGAAGCAACAGAAATCCCCCTGATAAAAAATAGCAAAAAAAAAAAATCACAGCCTTGACAGAGTCAATTCGCAAGAACCTCATGAATTATTCATCATAGTGGACACCCTGCATAGCAACGTAGAAACAATGCACCCCACTTCCTGCGGACATATCTTACCTTGCAGCTGCTTGAACCGCCCCTCGAGCTGGTTGTAGTTGAAGGCCACTTGAGCGGGGAAGCTGGGCTCCTGGTAGAAGCCCTCAGGGCCCAAGGATGCCCACTCCACATCCATGATCCCTGACAGAGAGGGACACTATTTCCAGATTTGGCGCAACCTCTTGGGAAACCACAGAAAAGGGACGGGACACAAAGCAATAATAAAAAATAAAAAAAAACAGTGGGAAAGTGGGAGGAAAGATCCAAAAGGTTTTCGTGCCTTCCTTCACACTCTTTCCTCTGCAAAGCCAGTTAAATGGAAAGATATCCAGTTCCGAAATGCAAGAATGCTCCAACCCAGTCCAAAGCTCTCAGGGAAGACGGGTCTGTCTTGGAGGAGAGACGCATGCTGCTGTCTCTCTGATTGTTCGTCTTCCCACTCTGTTCATTCAAAAGCAGCGTCTTCCCCCAACCTCAAACACACACGCCCCTCCTCCTGTCGCACAAGGGAGGGAAACGCTCATACTCCCACAGGACCTTACAGACTTGCTCAGTTAGAGGGAGGGGGCCAGGATGGGTTGACTGCTAAATAATTGCAACACTCCTTAACCTGTTTGAGATGAGCAGACCGGCTTGGTCTGAAACTCAAGAAAGGTAATGGAAGGGTTTTGTGAGACACCTTTAACAGCAGATGAGGAGGGCCACAGGGTTGTAATTTCATCAGCGGGCAGCCAGTGTGTTTGCAGATGATGTCACCACCTCATTACAATGAAAGAAGAGGAGGAGGAGGAGACAGGCTGTACCAATTCTCTAAACAAAATGGGGGTGGAAGTTAGGCAGGAAGTCGCCTTGTTTCCATGCATTGTTGTTTTGGGTCATAAAAGACAGAGAGAAGTCAAGGAGAAATGTGGATTGCCTTTCTTGGAATGTTGGAGTAGCTTGTTTCCTCACTAAAATCTGGTGTGCAACCATCACATTTGTAGTTCCCCAACCCTCCTCCTGTTTTCCCCTGTTGTCCATCTGTTTGCAAGGTGAGGAGAGCCCTCAACAAATGAATGCACACTTTGAACTACTTCTCAAAGTTTGAGTATTGAATTGCACTGCCCTACAAAAAACAACAAACAAATAGCTGCTAATTCCCACACAGGAATCTCACACGTTTGCGTCAGAATCAGTAAAGAGCCTGGGCCTTTAAGAGTTACTTCTTGAGGAAGTCACATAGAACACCTTCATGACTGCAAATGTAATAGCAAATCGCTCCTGTCTGCTTTCTTTTACGGGTCTTAAACATGATAAATAGCCGGATTACACAAAGCTCCCTGAAGATTAATTAAGAGCGTCCCACTGAGGAAAAAAAGGATCATGGGATACTACGGACATTTAAGGATTGCTTTTATGAGAATGCTGCACTAAAATGTTACATGAAACACTGTGTATCAAATAATAAAATGCAGGTTTGTGTTCCATCCGCAAGAACATTCAAACAGCGAAATTCAAACTTGTTTATTGCAGCAGTTTATATTCCGCATTTTGCAAAGTTTCTTCTTTGTAAGAATGATGCCAACAAAATGTTTTGAAATATTTATAAACATATGAAACTACCCAGAATACTTTAGCAACCATCTAGCAACCACTCAGAACACCATAGCAATAGCATTGCAACATGCTAAAAATCACTCAGAACCTCTTTGCAGCATGCTAAAAACCATTCAGATCACTCTAGCAATATGTTAATAAACACTCAATAAGACCTGAGCAACCGCATAGCAACATGTTAAAAAACATTCAGAATACTCTAGCAATAGCATATCAGCATGCTAAAAACCTTTCAGTACCCCCAAGCAACTGTAGAGCAACATGCTAAAAACCACCCAGAACACCTTGGCTACCACAAATCAACGCCCTGGCAATCATGGCAGTGTGTTTTGCATTGGTAAGCACCACTCACATTTTTTTAGCAACATGCTAAAAACCACTCCAAACATGTTAGCGACCGCATAGCAACATGCTAAAAAAACACTCAGAATACTCTAGCAATAGCAGCATGCTAAAAACCATTTAGATCACTCTAGCGACCACATAATAAACACTCAAAAACACCTGAGCAACCGCATAACAACATGCTAGAAACCATTCAGAATACTCTAGCAATAGCTTAGCAATAGGGCTGGGTGATATGATAATATATATTGTGGCAACGATATAAAGTGTCAATTGATAGAGATTTTGCTATATCATGTATCTCACGATATGTAAATATCCATGTGCTCAGCATGGCCTTATCTATCAGTGGGCAGGGCTTCATATGAGACTGAGAGAATTTAAGAAACATGGACAGGGTTTAAAAACGTTTCGGTGGCCATCCAAGCAAATGAAATTACATTCATCTCCTGTTTGACGTTTCATAAGCGCATAATATGCTTCTCACCTGACGCACGCATCTGTGTTTCATGTGAGTGTTGCATGCATTATCTCTGGAGCACGCAAGTGCGCATGAGTCCAGCATGCTTCCAGTTATTTACAGGAGAGCGCAGAGCACAATCACGTGCGCTACTGAATCATATTTGACTCAGGGAAAAACCCTGAAAAAAACATCTCCACAGAACGGGACAAGAAAATGAAGAGGATCTTGCTGTTAAACAGGTGCGACATCTGTGGTGTAGGTTCACAAAACCCAACACAGAGCAGAAATATAATCTGCAAACTGTTGCATAATGATAATCACTCTTAATACAAGCAATTTGTTTTACCTCAAAATAAAGCATGCAAAAGAATATTATGAAAGCCAAAAGATGTGCTCTGCATTAATTCATTTATTTATTTTTTTACTTTTGAAGGAGGAAATATTTGAAAGTATTGCATTCACTGACAGAATTACCCAGAAATAGACATTACAATATGGTTATTTAATAAATGTTTTCCATTTTTCTTGATTTTCCCAAAAAATGTACTAAATCGTGATACATTTCGTTATCGTGATATACAATTATTCATATCGTGATGTAAGATTTTAGTAATATCGCCCACCCCTACATAGCAACATGCTAAAAACCACTCAAAAAGACCTGAGCAACCGCATAGCAACATGCTAAATACCATTCAGAATACTCTTGCAATAGCATAGCAACATGCTAAAAACCTTTCAGTACCCTCAAACAACACGCTAAACAGCAACACGCTAAAAACCACTCAGAACACCTTAGCAACCACAAATCAATGCCCTGACAATCATTCACAACACCCTAGCATCATGGCAGTGAGTTTTGCTTGGGTAAGCACCACTCACATTTTCTTTAGAACATACTGTATAAAAATATAATCTTTCAACACACCCAAATAAGTACTGTGTACAATCATTGTACAATGAAGGTCTCGGATAGTAATACCGTGATGCTTTGATATATACAATGGAATAATTGAAATAATCATGTATCAAGGTTTTTTCATGGTACTCTGAGGCACTTACCACTTAAATACTAAGGCTTTACCATGCTACATGTCCAATAAAACATGGTTTTACCATGGTAATTTTTGGTACTTTTTTGTTAGTAACTGCACTTACAAATAAGTAACAAAAAGTACCATTGAATTACCATGTTTTTAGACATGGTACCATGGTGCTATCAATGTTTACTGGACATGTACCATGGTAGTATTTATGGTATTCTTGGAATTACCTTGAGGAACCATGCAAACACCATTGTACATGAATTTCAGTACCATGATATTTGTCACAGAGTCATGGTATTACCATCTGATGCCATAACTGTAGCACGGTATCACCACAGTACATTACTGAAAGAGTGTTGTCCTGTTTTCTCTCTCTACAAGGCAACATCCTCGCCAAACCATGAGATAAACTATAATGTGACCGTACGTGTCCCAATGATTGTGAATATTTCTAAATTAAACAACGTTTAATTATTCATCAGAGTACATCCACCGTGGGATTGAGGCTTGAGGGGGGTATGGTTGTTTAGGGCCCCACTGGTGCTGCATTGAGAGGGATATTTGTGCAGAAACACAGTCGATTGTGTCATAGTGTAGTCACAAGGTGTCCACGTGTCCTGGACTGCCCTAGGAGCATCAGCGCTCTCAATTCACCCCCATCTGCGCTGCTGCTCTCTGTCACAAGCGAATTGCACTTGAAGAGCTCAAATCATCACCCACAACGTGATAAACAGCCCGCAGAGTTTCGGGTTGTCCTGCCCTCCCTGCTGCGGAGAGACAAGGAGGGAGGGGACACTTCCTGGAAGACTGTTTAGTCACTCGATGCAGAAGAGTATTGCGACTCTGTAAGGCCCAGAACAATCTAATATTAACAGAAGAACAGATTAGCTAAAGGCATAGGAAATAGGCCTATAAAAGTAGTCATTTAAAGAATTAAATGAAGGGAAATCAGAAATGGAGTTTTGTAGCTTTAATTCGTTGTCCGTTAGTGTTGAGAACATCTATATGCTAGCGTACTCCTAAAAGATGACAAAATAAACTTTCAGCACATTTAGGCATCTGAAATGTACTGTCTTTCTCTTCCAAAATTGATGACTCATTTTGCACTCTATGTCGTACACAAATTTTTGTCCAATAAAATGCTCTCTAGAATGAGGCACTAATCCACATTTGGTTGAAAATGTATTATTTTTTTTTTACATTTCCTAAAGTCATTGACTACATTTACATGGACACCAGAAAGCGTCATAATGCGAGAAAGTGGTGTTCCTGTTTACATGCACTGTATAAGTGCGTACTCTTTACTCTCGTATACATGCAGCTCGGTCAGTAAGCAGCTTTCTCCACAGCAACATAATTTCCCCACGATGCTTGTGTAAATAACAGATATGGCATCTGAGGAAGACTTCGCTTTTTTATTCTCAGTTGCTTTGCTTTATTTCCAGATATTCCAGAGTTGTTGCCGTGTTTGTTTACTTAACTTTGTATTGTGACCAGCAGCAGAATTGCGCTGCAATAGTGGGGTTTCCCTCTTACGAAAAACTCCGGGATTCCCCCAATGTACGATCGCATATATGCGAGCATGAGGGACAGTTGATATTTTACACTGGTGTTAATAAATGGGAATAGTTTATAGTGTATGTGCATTCCCCAATGTACTCCAGGAAATGTTGAATTCTTTCCACTGTGTTGACTTGTTGTTGGGCTCCATCCCATGACGTTTGTTGTTCGGCCAGTTCACGAACATGTGCGCTCCTCAAAAACATGTAAGACCACCACTTATGTGTTTACATGCCCACATAAACCACGGTGTCTGGGAGAAACCCAGGTGTGTTAAACCGCTTTCTCTTAATCCCTTAAGCGGCGTAAGAAAATCGGCATTCTCGTTTACATGACATTTCAGAGCGCTGCTTTCCGCAAAAACCCTGGAATAAAACTTTTTCTTAAGTGCATGTAAACGTGGTCATTGTTTTCCAAAGTATGTGGTACTAGAGATCACTTTCGAAAGTCTCATTTTTTAACTGAAAACGTATCAGTGTGGATGTGGCCTGAGAATTTTACCGAGAAAAATTTGGAGATAAAATGTCAGAATATTATACAGTATATTTCAAAATTATATCACAACATTTTCCTTGAAAAATGTTGAAAACATATTAGCATAAATAAAATAAAATAATAATTTAAAATCTAAAATGTTCTCGAAAAATGTTGCCGTTTGCTGAATGTTTCTAGAAAAACTTAGTTAAACTTATGAAATCTATTATACACATATGTGTATGACATGAGAAAACAAACACACACACACACACACATACATATATACATATATACATATATATATATATATATATATATATATATATATATATATATATATATATATATATACACATACATATACACACACCGTTCAGCTACAACATTAAAACCACCTGCCTAATATTGTGTTGGTCCCCCCCGTGCTGCCAAAACAGCACCAACCCGCATCTCATAATAGCATTCTGAGATGATATTCTTCTTACCACAATTGTACAGAGCGGTTATCTGAGTTACCGTAGACTTTGTCAGTTCGAACCAGTTTGGCCATTCTCTGTTGAACTCTCTCATCAACAAGGTGTTTCCGTCCACAGAACTGCCGCTCACTGGATGTTTTTTGTTTTTGGCACCATTCGGAGTAAATTCTAGAGACTGTTGTGTGTGAAAATCCCAGGAGATCAGTAGTTACAGAAATACTCAAACCAGCCCGTCTGGCACCAACAATCATCCATGCGATTATCTAATCAGCCAATCGTGTGGCAGCAGTGCTATTCTGAGATGCGGGTTGGTGCTGTTTTGGCGGCACGAGGGGGACCTACACAATATTAGGCAGGTGGTTTTAATGTTGTGGCTGATCGGTGTATATATTAACTATGTGGTATTATCCACCACTGCCGTCAAAAAAATAAATAAAAATAAGCAAAATGACAGAAAGTTTCTGAAAGCTTCCACTGTTTAAAAGAGATCACATATTAATGTATTATTAATTTACAGTACTGACAATAATTGTACAATTTACCTTTAATAAACTATTGTTAACATGTAAACATTTTGGAACACACAGTATTTCTTCATGAATAAGGTGTAACTTGATATTTGTATACTTGAAATGTACTGTGAATTACGAAAAAATAACAATTAACTACCAGTAGGGCACAACATGAACACTATTTTCCCCAGAAATGCTTTTCAGATGTGTTGTTTTTTACTCTAAGCGGTATAATATGTATGCAACTGTGGTTGTTTCCATTGGCTCTAAGACAAAATAATCTTTGGCAAGCCAATGAAGGTGCAATTCTCTGTAAAATGTCACATGATGCTCCAATGTGATCTTAAAATAATAGTCTTGTGCAATCTTATAATTCCAGTGAGAACCAGTGTAATGCAAGACAACGGCACTTATTTGACACCGAGATCAAATATGCTGAATTCAGCAAAGCAAATCCATTTCACCCCTGATAATGTCTGGACAGAGTTTGTTTCTAAGTATGAAAATGATCTAAAGAGTATGAAAAACCTGGAAGAGTGGTGATATTTTACAGACATCTGGCCGACAAAAGCAGGAAAGCAAGGCGAGAGGAAGGACAGGGGGGTTTGTGGGCGTTTCCTTTGTATTATGAGATGAACAACCATACAAACATGCAGGACATTCCATAACTCAAACTCCATCCCACGATTCCTTTACTTTGGGCAATGCTGATATTTTGTTTGCAAGAAAATAAGAATATAATACTTCATTCATGCATCTAATGTGTCCAGTAGTATGGCAAAAAACGAAAACAATTTGACGTGCTCATATGCATTTCCATATGCTCACCAGATCAGATATCAGATTATAATTTATGATGTAGAACAAGCAGGATCTTGCTGTGGAAATGAAACTAGTTTTTTAAGACCCACAACAATGCATGGACACACACTCAGTCAAGCAGACCAACAACCAGCTCATTTATTTTTCATTGGTGCAACACTAGTACGCTGCTCCACAAACCAATACTTGACATAATGCTAAGTGTGTATGCGTAGGAAACTAAGCAACTGAGGGGACTTAATTAAATATTCATGAAGGCACATTCATTTTAAACCTGAAGCCAAATGTCTGATACAGTAAAGAAGAGTAAAGACCAATACAAAGGACTATCTATGTATCTCTCCGTCCGTCTATCCATCTATTTTAAATTATAACTGGTGTCTGTGCGTTTTCAACTCCATAAACTCTAAAATGCATCATGTATTAAACAATGTGTCAAAACCAATCCATGATAAGTCTGACACACATTCACGTTTGTAGTAAAGAGTTCAGTGTTCCAGGGTTCTTCTAACACAATTAAACGGGTGGTTTTCCCTGGGTTGTGGGGTGTTGGGGAGCATTGGCCTTTTTCATTCTAAAGCACATGGACTATATTAGTGTGGAATGCTGATGGCTGCCGGGGGGATTCCTGAATTATCAGACCTGTGGGAGTGACCTGTGCAAACCAGAGTGATATCAGACATACAGTCTAAAGATCCCAGAGTGAGAGAAAGAGAATTCTGAAGAGGTGCCATTAATTTTATGCTGCTAGTGTGTAACTACTTGTGCCTCTAGTGGCCACAAACGGAATTGCAAAAATAATGGCTATTTTCAAACAGTTTTCTCAAACACTTCCAGTGACACTTTGCAGGGGAAATCAACCTAAGAATGGCTTACTTATATACTGTATGTGTCTGTATATTAAGCTGGTAGAGGAAAAAGTATTAAAAAGATTTCAGTTACACCCTCGCAACCACCCACAACACCATATCCCGGCACTAGAACATCATAGAGACAATGGTGATGGGCTCTTTTAACTTGGGGCAGTAAGGCAAGCATTGTGACTCCCTAGCAACCACTCACAATACCCTAGAAACCACCCAGAACACCATATCCCGGCATTAGGACATCATATAGACATGGTGATGGGCTCTTTTGACCTGGGGCAGAAAAGCACGTTTTGTGACACCCTAGCAACCACCCAGAACACTATATCTCAGGACTACAACATCGTAGAGATATCATGATGAGCTCTTTTGAGCAACCATCCATAACACCTTAGAAACCCCCTAGTAACCACCCAGAACACCATATCTCTGCACTAGAACATTGTAGAGACATGGTGATGGGCTCTTTTGACTTGGGGCAGTAAGGCAAGTTTTGTAACACCCTAGCAACACCCTTAGTGACCACCCAGAACACCATATCTCTGGACTAAATTGTACATCCTACATCGTAGAGACATAGTGATGAGCTCTTTTGACTTGGGGCAGTAAAGCAATTTTTGTGACACCCTAGCAACCAACCAGAACACCATATCTCAGCACTAGAACATCGTAGAGGCATGGGGGTGGGCTCTTTTGGCAGCAAGTTTTTCATTCAGAAAATGGACCTAACTAGTTTGCTACTATTGCTATAATCTTAATTACATGTAAATGGTAACCGGTGGGAGTGACTAAATATATCAATCTACAACTCTTTAACTAAATTAACAACATAGCCCTGCCCTCAATCTCTTTCTCTCTCGCTCAACATTCTGGTCATTCCAGAATGTTTTGGTCAATTGATCTTCTTCTCAGCATGCATTTCTGCTTCCATGATGATGGTGCAGAATGAGAGAGAAAGAGAAAGAGAGAGAGAGGGTGGCATATGCTCTGCTGCTCAGGAATGCAGGAAAACAGAATCATGTGAAATCTAGGATGCTTGCTGGAATCTTGGGGGCTTTTTTTACAACTCTAGAGACGCTTTGTGGGTTTTGGCAACAAGAGAGAGAGATTTATTTTTGTATTATATGCTCCATCTTCTTTACCCCTGAAGAATCTGAGTGAGTTGTACAGAAACCTCACAGGACTCACCGTTTTTTTTAAGGTCCATCTGTTTAAGCTCGACTTCTCCAGGAGAATAGCAGCCCTCCCTTGGCCGTTGCACTTTTAAGTGCTCTTCTCAGCATTGGGCAGCGCTCATAAACAACATCACACCTCTGTAAACACAGCATCTCACAGTGCTCTCAAAAACACGGGGCTTGGAGAATGTGATGAAAAACAGAAGAGATAAATATGCTACTGTCATCCACAGTATTACCGCAATAAATTATATAAAAAAAAGATGCAAATTCAGGGTGGGAGCAGTTTGACCCACCTAATTAAAGTTTGACCCCCATAAGGAAGTCAAAACCAAAGGGTGGGAAGTTCTCTAAGGTACATTTTGCTTTTATACACAAGTAGGCCATCTATTTTTTACATATGTAGGCCATATATTTCAAAAAGGTTTCAGTAACCACAAAATAAGGGTGGGCGGTTTGGCCAAAACCTTGTGGTATGAGTATGCTGATACGAGTAATTTTATATATTGGAAATGTATATGCATATACACTGCTAACTTATCTATACTGCCGTATATGTCATGATATGGTAAAAAAGGAAAAAGGAAAGGAAATCCAATTCACTATATTTCTGCTTGATTTCAAGCTGATCCAACTTTCCGCACCCTCAAAACAATCTAACGCATTCCTATCCGTCAAACACTCGGGTAGAGCTTTCTATAGCGCATAAGTGCCCTGAAAGGTGCATTTAGTTCAGCACACATCAATTGCGTATTCATGAACCGTATTAAGTGTTTAACGTGAATCAGCTTCTATAGGAACTGCATTAAAAATGCAAATCATTAATAAAAAATCCCCCATCTAAGTATATTGATTTCATGCAACATTTTTAGTTTCCTGTAGAACACACAAATATCCAGGGTTTTTGCTGTGAATTCGAAATAGTGTGGGAGCTTCAGAAGGAGCAGAATAAGTGTGAACTTACGCCCACTTTCTTTCTCCAAAGCGCCTGCTGCGGCTCTCCAACACACAAAATGAATGCATGTCATGTGTGAGTGGGCGTCACATTATGAAGCACTAGATACAGCTATTCAAACCAAAAAAAGCAACATCGGAGAACAAAAAAGCACTCCATTAATAATTGCTCCTCTCATTGTTTTACAGCAGGATTTGTAGGACCTAGAACGTGTTTTAAAGCTCAAAAGAAGGTCTGTTAATCTATTCAAACCTAATATGCTTGAGAGATGTTTGAGTCAACATGAGCCAATAAGGAAAAAGGGCAGCCACAAAAGGTGTGTGTGTGTGGGGGGATAACGCTATCTAACTACTGTATCAATTTTCTAACGTCAAGAATCAATATTTAAATGTAAACAATCAATATTTTGTGTTACATATTTCACATTTATATTATTTTGGGAAGAAAGAGCATTTGGTCCGGCATTAGGTAAAAACAAAACACTCAATGAGGATAAAGAGCACCCCTTAGAAGTGGGGGTGGGGATAGGGGAAACTCTATAATATTACTGCAATGATATTCTAAGATTAAGAATCAATATTTCTAGTTATATATATATATCTCACATTAATATTTTGCAGGGGAAAAAAAGAGCATTGGGTGTGGCATTAGGTCAGAAACACTCAATGAGTATAAAGTGCACCCCTTAGAGGTGGGAGGGGAAACACTATACTGTTACTGTACCGATATTCCAACGTCAAGAATCAAAAACTTTAGTAATATATTTCAGATTAAAAAAGGGAAAAAAGAGCATTAGGCCCTTTTTATCTTATATTTTAGCAAAAAAAACTGCTTATTCAATGTGCGCAAGTGTTGAATCCATGACCATACCGATAACTAAGGTGGTGGAAAATGCAGATAACCGATTAATCGGACAATAATTTTTAAAACAGATTTATAGAAAAAAAATTCTTAGTCTTTCCTTACTAAGATGGGGACAGACACTGAGGCTACAAGAGTCCAAAATAAATAAAATCCCTGATGTATTTGATTGTTCAACCAAAATCCCAATAATAAGCAGAAAAAAAAATAATGCGGAACATTTAGCTATAAACAAGCCCGTAAGTTGGCACAGTGGACTCTAATTTTGAAATTACTAGACTTGGCTTTATATTGAAATTATTCAATATACATGATGTGTGCTGACGGGGCATGTTTCCATACAATCGCATTTTTCTTTGCATGTCCTCGCTTCTATTTAAAACACTTTATAATGTAAGTGAAATAACAAAATATAAATTGAAGTGAGGATAAAAATCTGGATGAATACTGTCAATGATGAAAGATTGAGGAACACTAGGGAATAAAAAAATAAAATAAATAAATAAATAAAAAGCCATCGGCAACTATTGGCACCGATTAATCGGTAAAACCGATATATCAGTCTGCCTCTAGTGTGCATGACTTTTTACACTTTGACATCAAAAGCAGAGAATAACACGGTAATTTCAAATGTCATGTGACCATGGTTTTCTTTGTCAGATTGTTAGAATAAGCTGATTTTTGGTAGCTATCAGCATACCGGTGAGCATGTAAAAGCACTCACTGACATGCCAATGCTCTACGCCACTTCTGTCGCTCTATGAAGTAAAGAAGGAATTTCTGTACTTTTTTGAAGATGAATAACAATCAAGTAAGCAAAAGATGCCAATGTATCACAGTTTCGAATCGCAAAAAACTACAAATAAAGATTAATAATATTATCGCACTCACCTGCTAGAGCTTTGATGCGAGAGCGCTCAAATAATCGCGCTGAGCTGTTTTCGTTGTCCCATTCGTCGTCCCAGCGGTTGTTGACACTGTCCTGGTACTGCTGCTGGATGTCCATGTGATCGTATTCCGCGGCTACTGTCGTCATCCTGACCTCTGACCTTTCGCCTTTTCACCGTTCACCCTTCCTCATGGGCGGCTTCCTCTGAAGCCCTGCTGAAAGAGACAGAGAAGCCAAAGGTTATTACAGTTACGGTACATTCTAGCTCGTGTACGGTCATATGCGATTATTAGCCACATAAAATATATGCCAAAATTCAGTCTTTTTTAAGTGTGTCGTTTTTTTTACTTTTTCTTTTTGTTAAATGTTTTACTTGCAAAGTGTGTTCGTGCTGTGTTTCTTTCAAATAAATGCCACATTCAGACATTTTTAAGTGTGTCGTGCTTTTCAGTCTGGTGCTTTTAAGCTGCTCTTTTCCCTTTTATTAGTGACTCAGTATAAGGATATGTTTCTTCATTGTGCACTCTGGACTGCTGAACTTTGCAAAGACACTGCACTTATTCTCCATAAACCCATCCATTCTCTGTGTCTGAAGAGAGCTGTTTCACCACTCATCCATCAACAAGGCATCTCCAGTCCTGATGCTAAGCTGAACTTCTTTGTCTTGGGTCAGTGCTTTAAGTACATACTGCCACCTGTTGTACAACTTAGAGAACTGCCCCAATGTAAGGACAAACACAGTCATGTGGTGTTCCTCACTCAAAGTCTACAATAATTCACAGGCATGACAGGCTGGGCAGGCAAGTGGCAGGACTACAATAACGTAACGTTACGTTCCTGGCCAAGAGTTTTACCCACCCCTGTTCTGCTGTGTTCAGCCCTGCTCTGCTAATTGAAATCAGCAGTCTGCCCTCAAACGCATGAGTGCATCTCGGCTTGATGACATCAGCGAATAACTCTTTTATGTGTGCACGTTGTGTATGTGTGCACAAATTGACGTTGTCAGCAGTCAGGCCTAAAAGATTGACAGCTTATGATGCCCACCGTCACACATGTTAAAAGTTTTGAAAAGTTTGCTTTTTTTCTTTCTTTTATCAACCATGTACTTTGGTGTACAATTTCAGTTTACTTTAAATGGGCCATAATTTATTTGATATATATATATATATATATATATATATATATATATATATATATATATATATATATACACACACACACACACACACACACACACACACACACACACACACACACAGACTATTTCTATGTAGTTTTATGTTGTTTCAGTAAAGTATTAGTTGTCATCCCTTGTAACACTGCAACACAAATTGTTTCATCCGTCTATGGTGACATTTTCATCAGACTCAAATAAAAATTGTCAAAGTTTATCAATTAAATCAAATACAATTTTAATTCATAATAATACTGCTGCAGTATTTGATGCCAATGACAAATGCGTTGCAAAAAAAAAAAGAAAAAAAGAAACTCCCAGCTTGGTCAGGCTGGTCAGTTGGCTGGTTTTAGAGTGGTTTTGAGAACTTTTAAACTGTGCAGGCTGGGAGACCAGCTTAAACCAGCTAAGACCAGCCAACCAGCTCAGTCTGGTTTTAGCTGGGGTTTTTTTTAAGGGTTGTCTGGCGTTTTTCATATTTTAATTGAAAATTAAAAATTAAAATTAAACAAACTTAAACTGGCATTTTAATTTTAATGAAAATATTTTTCACTGCTAATTTTAGTCTTCGTAATTTTAGTAAATGATAATAACGATGGTGTGAGGCCCTCTGCAAACCTGACAAATGCCACAAAATCGCCCTTGCAAAACTAAAACACAGGGAAAATCAGTGGTGGCATTCCATGCATTGAGCGTTGCATGCTGAGTGTGGGCCTCACTTCTGAAAAACAGCATTTATCTTTCTAATTGCTACCATAAGGTTTAACTTGTACAAAATAAAGAGTGCTGTTGTATTCCTGTGAGATTTTTTACTTTAAATACCTCCCACGCAACACCGAGTATTTCAGCTCGCCTGCCTCTCTTCAATTGTCAGGAACAACGCTTCGCTAAAATCTCACAGAAGGCCACTTGGTTACTACAATGGCATGGTGCAATTCTCTTGAAAAAACTGAGCGTTTCCAGGGCATTTCATCATGTACAACTCACTTATGTGTTAGAGTAACACCCGTGTCCCAGAAATGGCTGGTAGTGGCACAGTCAGCTAAATATAACTGTGCCGTTGGGATGGGTTTTTCACATCTGAAGAGTGGAGAGATTTGGGTTTGGAGTAGATACCCACGCAGAACGACAACCAATGAGCAAGATGACACAGAAAGCAAGGACAAAGATATATAGTCTATCTTTGTGGTCAAAAGAGTAAAAACAACATTGTATATCACAATGATGTACCCCTTACAAAAAGTACTGTGGTGGTACCATGCACAGGTACGTTGATGGTTATATATTTGGCACAATACATTGTGTCCTTGAGCAAGGCACTTAACTCCAGGTTGCTCCAGGGGGATTGTCCCTGTAATAAGGGCACTGTAAGTCACTTTGTATAAAAGCGTCTGCCAAATGCATAAATGTAAATGTAAAATATTTCATAGTGCTGTACTATGTACTGTACACTATATGGTATTCTTTGATTATCATACTCTTAAAAAAGTGCTGTGGTGGTACCATGGTACAGTGATGATATCAAATGGTGATTCCATGGTACTGTACAATATTCATGCACCATGGTGTTTACATGTCATAGACAATGATACATGTCCAAGAAACATTTTCCTCTTTAGTAATTTTGGTTAGGGAATTCATTTACCATGGTATTTAAATGGTACTATAGGGTACTTCAAAGAATACTATGGTTATACCATGATACACATCCAAAAACATGGTATTACCATGGTACTAGCATGTTTTTGGGCACTGTTAACATGTTATTACCATGTTTTTAGACAAGTATCAAGGTACAACCATATTTTTGGGCACTGTACCATAGTTTCTTTCCAAGTTCTTTAGACAGGTACCATGATACTACCATGCTTTTTGGACACTGTCCCATGGTACTACCATGTTATTTGGACATGTACCATGGTAATACCATGATTTGTAGACATGTACCATGGTGCTACCATGTTCTTTGGATGTGTACCATGGTACTACCAAGTTTTTCTGACATTTACCATGATACTACCATGTTTTTTGGACATGTATTGTGGTACTACCATGTTTTTGGTCATGTACCATGGTAATACCATGTTTTTGGACCTTGTCCCATGATAATACCATGCTTTTTAGACATGTACCATGGTACTACCAAGTCTTTCGGCAGTCACCAGGAAACCACCATGTTTTTGGACACTGTACCATGGTTCTACCATGTTACTTGAACATTGTAACATAGTTCTACCAAGTTTTTTGGATATGTACCATAGTTCTACCATGTTTTTGGATGTGTACCATGGTACTACCAAGATTTTCGACATTTACTATGATATTACCATGTTTTTGGACACTGTACCATAGTTCTACCATGTTTTGGGACACTTACCATGGTACTACCATGTGTTTTGGACATGTTCCATGGTACTACCAAGTTTATGTACCATGATAATACCATGTTTTTTGGACATGTACCATGATAATACCCTGTTTTTTGGACATTGTACCATGGTACTGCCAAGTCTTTCAATGTTTAACATGAAACTACCATGCTTTTGGACACCTACCATGGTACTACCACAATTTTTGGACACTCTACCATAGTTTCACCACGGTTTTGGACACCTACCATAGTTCTACCATGTTTTTCGGACATGTGCCATGGTACCAACAATTTTTTTGGACACTGTACCATAGTTCTACCTAGTTTTTGGACATGTACCGTTAGTTCCATGGTATTCTTGGATGTACCTTGGATATCATGGTAAATGGAATTACAGTACCATGGTATATGTCAAAATACCACAGTATTATCATTTGCAGCCATCACTGTACCATTGTACCACAGTAATTTTATTGTAAGCAAAACTTTTAATTTTTAATTATGGGTATATACCACCAAATGTAATAATGGTAAAATCAATTTCTTTAAAGACTATAATGGTAAATTTTTAAGGTAATACCATGGTACCTGGGGGAAACATACACATTCCCTTACAAAAATTGAGAGTTCACTCCAAATTTGCCGCAAATACCACAGATAATTTTCACATGCAAATTAGCTTTGCGGCAATCTGTCCATTGTTACCAAAGGTTTGCCGGAGGTTCACCACTACTGGTGAAGAGCTGCAAACATTTGCGGCGAAGCACAAGCTCATTTGCATGTGAAAATAATGAGTGGTAAGTTTGAGGCTAGTTTAGATTTTTTTTGTAAGGGTTTACACAAACAGAAAGGCATGCCCTCAAAATTACTCATCAGATTTCACAAATATTACTTATACAGAAAGAAGTTTAAACTGGAGTGAATCTAATTTGCAAGTAAGCAAGTAATGCATATATTTAGTGTACTAAACAGTAAAGACAGCAGGTGACCTGACTGGAGACATCCTCACGTCAGTACGTCAGCTAGACTGATTAGTTTGTCTGGCTAAAAGACAAAACACACATTTCTTATTGATTTTCCAGTGTCTATCAGATGCACTAAGTCAAACGAGAGCATGTGCTCTGCAGTAAAATCTTCGGCCAAGTGCACTCTGTGATGTATCGACTGACTGGCACAACATTACCATCCTCTCTGACTCTGACACTATCGAAAATGGACAGTGTTTATTTGTTTACACAACAAAAAAGTCTGCGCAACTTGCGCAATCTTTTTGATGATTTCCTGTATAAGCTTCCCCTCACAGAAAAAGCACCATGATATTACCATAAAAATATACATAGTAAAAACATGGCATTAACATGGGATTTTTTTAGACACTACCATGATGGTTATACCATAGTATTATTTGAGGTAACTTACAGTATCATTAAAAGTCAAACATTAAATGTGTTAGAAACCCTTTTAACTTCAGTAATATAACGTATTTCCAAGTGAAATAGGATATTCGACGAGAAAAACATGAAGGGTGGAACTTTCTGGACTGTTTCCATTGGGAAATAATTGAATGGTGAAAAGTATCTCTATACGACAGGTGGTTGTAGTGGAGGGGTTGAAGGAGGGATCATTGAAGCCAGCTGAAAAGTTAAGTCTTTCCAGAGGCGGAGCAAGTTATTACATTTTATGAAAGATTATGAAAACAAACATTTATTTTCCTTCAGAATGACGTGCACCAATGAATCATTTACAACTGCCAAAAAGTACCACAGTACTTTCAACTGGTTTTCAGTATATTTACTGTGGTAAAACCAAGGCTATCCTTTGAAATATCAAATAACATGGCATATAAATATGGAACTATGGTAATGTACCAAAATACCATGGTAATTACCATCTGATACATCATGAAGCACGAAACCACCACAGTATGTTTTTTGTAAATGTCTACAGCTAAGTACATATCTAAACCAACATCACTGTGATGATTTAAGTGTGACATAATGCTAATGGTCTCAGTGTTTGAAAAATGATACAGGTTACAGTAAAGACCAGGGCTTGTTAGCTAGCTAAATGCTAGCATGTGTTTATGTGAGTGTCAGTGTGCATCCGTCCATATTGCTGAGGTCAAAGCTGGCATTAGCATGAACGCTGAGCCGCGCTAGTCCTGTCTGCAGAGCTTTTTATAGCCCTAGAGCTGGCATACACCCAGAGGCTGCAGCGACATCGACTTAATCATTAGCTTTCAGATGCGCTAATCTACTGTTATCACGACCATCCTTGTTTTAATCTTCCTTTCTCTTCCTCTCAAAGACTATTAAAGTCAGTTTCTCCTTCCATTTCTCTCCACAGATGTATTTAGCTTGTAAACAACAGTATTAAGATCTTTTATCAAACTGCTTTGATACTACAGCGCTAAAAAATCAGTGCTAACAATACAGCTAATGAGATTAAATGCCATCGTTGAAAGAAAAAAAACCCGAATCTAACGTAAAAACAGTTATTGTGGTTTAGACCAATTTTCATCATATTTTGATAGCTAGGTTTAAAAATTGAAAAATAGTTTTAATGGTATGATCTGGCCTGTCGAAAAAGATTAGCCCTTAGCATTTAGCTCTCAAAAATATTAATGTGAGGAATATAACTAAAAAACCATTCTTGGCATAAAATTACCAATGCAGTATTATTGTGAGGTAAAACATTGCAATCAATGACTAAAAACGGTTCAAGGAATGAAAACAAATACCAAAAACTAACTACATTTTTTAAAGAGCGTAACCAAAAACAGGAACAAAATGATTTTCAATTGTTCCAGAGTGAAAACGTTATTTTTAAATGCTGGTAAACGGTTAATAACCGATTAATTTAGTTCCGATAATTTATTCATAAAGCCAAAGCGTACATAACAGTAAATTTTAGGAACTACCCGAAACGTTGCCTGAAACATGTGCTTTAATCCTGAAGGAAACTGCTGCATCACACATTTCTTTGCCTAATTGCCCTTTGTGGATGTCGCATTCTCTGAATGAAGACCTTTTTAACAACTATGTATAATTACTACTGTACATATACTGTAAATACACGGCTAATTAAGATACAAGGAAAACGTTAATTAGTGGAAAAGTACATTTCTCAGTTGTTTCCAAGTCTTCACTGAATTATTGTTAGATATGATGCATTAATACAGATTTGATACTGCCGGGTTTTGACTGAGAAGCAATTACATCTGTAATTACAATGATGCTTAACTGTTAATTAACTCTATGCTTGTTATTATTTCTATGCTGATGCATCCACCACACAGCAAACAAATTAACTGCTTATTTTCACTTATTTTGGTGAGGAAAGTGGCTTATTTTGAGCTTGTTTTTCCAGACCAGGTTGCTTGTTTCTGTTGTGAGGTCTGGCAACACTACAATTGGTATTTCAACATTATTAACCGTTCTTTTATTTTGTTCTAACCGGTTACCATTTGGAATCCGAATGAAAAAATACAGTTTTTACTCGGAACGAACCCAATGAAAAACACTTCGTTTTTGGTCCCTGAGTGCAATACTGTATAACGCAATAAACTTTTCAGCACCCTTAGTGGTTATAGGGTTAGCTCACCCAAAAATTCAATTACCCGCATGTTTTTCAAAATCCGTATGACTGTTAGCCACAGTCACCATTAGGAGGAGATATTAGGCGGTATGTTAGCCAGAGTCACCAATCACTTTTACTGTATGGAAAAAAGACACAATGAATGTGAATGGTGACTGAGGCAAACACTCCACTGTGACGTAAAATATGGCAATACTTTGAAATATCAATTTGTCATTGATTAATGTGTGATTTTGAAGATAGTCTCTTCCTAAAATTATCACGCAAAATTATCTCCCTCTATTTACGCGGTCAATGATTCCGGCCACCCTATATTCTCCAGGAAATGCGGCTATCACTGGCAGTGCTTTCACAAATGCCCTCTGTTGCTATTTCATTTATATTCTGCCTCCCTCTTACTCCCCATGAGGTGGAAACCGTCAAACCCTCTTTTAGAGCACAGTAAAGCAGCCATTATTAAAGAGTATGAATCCGGAAACTTCAACTCTGGTCAAAGTATTTCATGTGAAAGGTTCTCAGGACAAATTTGGGTGGTGGGGGGTGCAAAACGACCCCTCTTAGTGAACTGAGAGAAATATCACAATTGCAGCCAATGAATGCAAACCAGTTCCGTACGCCTACTGTGAATACTGTAGCACAAAACCATCCGTGACGGATCAAATCTTCAAAGTGTTATGACAGCATTGTGTTTTAGTATCCGGACTCTCTAGCCAAGTATCTTGGTGGGAGATGCATAGAAGACAATGCAGAAGGCATTCTTAACACATCGGATGACAATACAGTTGGAACATTTGGGAAAAGACAAGAAAATGGTAACACGCTAAGAATATTTAAATGTTAGCATGAGGCCAAAGCGTTTGACCTCCAGGAGAGGGCAGTGTCGCATGAAAACAAAGAATATACTCTCAATGAACATGCGATTTCATAAAGACTTTCATGACAAACCGGATTCCTGGGCTTAGAGTTAACATATTAAAATAAATAAAAAAGACTTTAGGACTCAGCTGTCAGCTAAAACCACGAATATTTGGTTTGAGAAGCACATCAATATGGAGTTAGGGTTAGTAATCTATCAAAAATAAAAACACCATATTTATATAATTTGGCAGGACAGCAAAGAACACAGATTTTGTCCCAAAACAAAAACTTTTATCTATTTTAATTGTTGAACAATGAATGAAAAATGTGGATAGAAATTCTGTTGCATTATCTAAATGCAGGTCTATTTTCAAAAATGACTGACGATATATTTACATGTTACTTTAAAAATGTAATTAAAAAACTCTCAATTTGATCACAGATTATTGAGTCTTGTGGAGCGACACACAAAATCCATTTCTAAACCTCTTAGGGATCCTTGTAAATGTTGCTAATCACATCAACAGGAAGTAAGAAAGCCATTTTCAAGCTTTTAAGTCGGGAGGAGGGAGAGTTTTACCTCCTACTATTAAATTAAGTTAATAAACGTAAATTCAGGAGGAGCACACCCATCTAATCTTCCAATTAATTACCAGTATATAAAAGCGACCTCTTACCTCATCATAACGTCAGCTCTCCCAACTCTTTACATCGGCCCAGACTACTATCTCCATCCTTACTAGTATGGGGGGTTATAAATTCGCTCGAGTTTCAAGTCGCCTCCTCGAGCTCCTCCATTATGGACAGCAAGCCAAACCAATTTTACCATTCACGCAAAGATTATAGGGGCACGCAAACTCGTGAATTAAACTTGTTTATGTGGAACTATAAAGTACATTTGTTCAGTCTTGCAGTGCCTCTAAATAATGGGATATTTGCAGCATTTATAAGCATACAATATTTGAACTCTTTACTTAAATGAGAGGATGCTAGCAAATGTGAGTCGAAAAGTCACACACAATGTGTCAAAATACATTAATAGCAAAACAGACATGTTAAACTTTATCTAAAACTACTTGACAGTGTTAGTTTGCCCAAAAATGAAAATCCCCAATTTTTAATTGTTTCATAATTAATGTGCTGTTTCATGACCTCTTAAAGTTAACTAAAAGAAATGGTGAAAAACATACACTATCCATATCAATTTTAACCTATCTCTTAAAATCTTCATTTTAAATGTCCATTTGTCAACTTACAATCACACCAAGATTTAGCACATATCTCAGCATTAGAGAGGTAATTTTTATTCTTCACACGAGTGGAGCTTTAGTTCGTAACAGTTTGAGTGCAAACGTGTATAATCACCAGCGTCCTTGGTAACCTCAGTGTTACCAAATGAGTGAAAGAGCCCTTTTGTGTGTAAAGCCATCAGACTCAGTGTGTCTTTTTATTATTGGCGCATAAAGCTGTCTGAGTCATTTTAATGTGTTTCTCTGTATATATATATATAAAAAAAGGCATTTGTGCGTTTCCTGAGAGCATGCGAGTTTCGTAACACCTCAGTGCTGCGGCCGTTGACTTTAAATGCCTGTGAATTTATCCTCACATGCTGTGCAGATGTTAATGTATATTTAAAATCCATATGGCTTCTGAGACATACATTATTTACTAGGTGAGAAGGGACATTCTTGTACAGAATATCTTTCATGGTAATGATAACCAAACTCTTATTGGACAAAACCAGGAGTTCATTGCAAATTTGCCGCACATTTTTGCCATCTTATAAAACATCAGTTTCGTACATCCATTGTGGTGATAAACATATAAAGCTGTCTGGATTTCTTAATTTATTTTATACATGAAAGGGCCCCATTTCTTTAAGAAGATGTTATATATATTATGATTTTACAGTAACAATTAGATATTTACATTTTCTGAAGCAAATATGAGTGGTTCTTGCTAAAACAATGCCAGAGTGTTGCTATGCGGCTGCTGGGGTGTGGCTTACTGTAAGACAATCAAATTTTTTCACCCGCTTTATTGTCGACCAGGGGAAAATCTTAAAGTACTTTAGTGTGTTACTTTTTTGATGTGAAATACTTTTTTCTATTCCAGCCTATAATACAGAGACAGCTAAGAAATTTGTAGCTTAATTTTCCCGAAAGCTGTCTCGGTGGCGCTATCAGATTCATGAAAATAACATTTGTTCGATCAAGCTGATTGAAAACATGTTTATTTTTGCAATTATGTTTGGTGAAACTTGTGAGCAGAAATTACACACTTCAGCTTTAAGTCCAAAGACTTATATAAGTAACAGCCAACACACTCTCATGGCGAAATCATCAGGATTCGTACGACTTTTCTAAATTTGGCTAATTCGTATGATATCATGTGACTGCACTCGTTTGAATTCCTACAAATTTCACTAAAGCCAATGACGTCGCTGGACATCGTTTCCATCTAATATGTGACAATTACTTTATTCTGTCACACACAACAGCTTCCTATCATGTTTACATACACTACTGATCGGTTAGGTTTAGATAATATTATAATATTATCTTATAATATTAATAAGTATGTCCTTAATGCCTCATGCGCTGAACTCGCGCTTCCGTATGCGAACAACTTTGTTCGAGACCATAAGAAATAGCCAACTCGTAAATTATGTACGACTTTTCATGAGATCGGGTTGGTAACAGCAAACCTGTTGTCAACAAACAGAATGATCTGAGATATCATTCATGTGTATAAAACAAATAGTGCAGAGTTAAGGCTAATTTATACTTACTGGGCGAACAGCCTTTTTTTACTTCACTTAACAACGATGACGAAATGCAGTGACGTTTCTGTTCTGCCAAGGTGTTTGTTTGGTGCTATTTCTCCGGATCGTGCACATCTCTGTATGCTTGACCTAGGAGAACTCGACTAGTCGAAGAGTGTTGATGATCGTTTAAAAGTAATCGTGGGCATAGTTTGGACGTGACGTTTTTTATTTACAATCCCACGTGCCAGCTGAGAAGTTACCAAGGTTACTATAGTTAAAAATGGATAACTTTGAAGCCCATCTCTCGAGAAAATTGTTTGGCTTCTTTCATGGAATAAGTTAGGCTTTACATGCCGAAGTTAAATAATAATTACAGTTAGCAGTTGTTTAAAACACTAACCCTAACTATCAGCAATATCTAGAGTGATAGTAACAAGTAATGATGGTATTTTGGCAGAAAACCATGATAAATATTTGTAAGAGAAAGAAGGGCCCTCTCATTGCATTTCACAAAAGCAGAAACGGCTATAACAGAGAAATAAACAAATCGTATGATTCTGATGGATATGCGTGGGATGTTACGGGCGTTCTGCTTCACAATGAGTTGCCTAGGTTACTGTGACATTACTCTGGCCCACTGATGGAGGAGTGGGCCGATCCCTTCATTCTGTTGAACTCCTCCAACTCCTGTTGCAGCCCACGCAGAGCACACACACACACACACACACACACACACACACACACACACACACACACACACACACACACACACACACACACACTCTTACTCGCTCTAGACCAGTTTGTGCCTGTCCGCACACACCCACACACACATGCTCTACAATAGGACACACTCCCTGCAGAATACACCAGAAGCCAACGGCGCCTCAACCACCATCCTTACAGCGAGATATCTCTTTTATTGTGTTCTCTAAGAGCCAATATGCTTGATATGTGTGGCGTGTTGCTTGGCATTCTTAATCTGAAATATCCCACCTTTTGTGGGCAAGCTGAGATAATTTGGGTGTCTGGAGTAGAGATGGGTCACAATGGTTGACTAGTCGATAAATGAGGTCTACTAGTTTAAGCTTTTATTTAGTTTAGATTTTTTTAGCAGCAGAGCTTTAACTCTTCTTGAGCATCCAGTAACATTTCGATGTTACATTGACACCCTGTAAAGTAAAAAAAAAAAAAAAGCTGGAGTAAAAATATAGATTTTACGATGACTCAAGATCTTATGATGCCTTGATCCTGCCTCAAAATTTAAAAAAGTTGATTTAAAAATTACAAAAAAATGTAATTGTAACTTTATATCTCACAATTGTGACTTTATTTCTCGCAACTCCGACTTTATATCTCGCAAATGCAACTTAATTCTGTATCTTGCAATTATCTCGAAATTACGACTTTTTATCTTGCAATTTCAAGTTTATATCTCGCAATTGTACGTTTATTCTATCTCACAATTGCGACTATTTTTCACAATAACAAGAAATAAACTAATACTTTAAAACTGATATTTGCATGTTTGTATCTCACAAGTACATTTACATTTATGCATTTGGCAGACGCTTTTATCTAAAGTGACTTACAGTGCACTTATTACAGGGACAATCCCCCCAGAGCAGCCTGGAGTTAAGTGCCTTGCTCAAGGACACAATGGTGATAGCTGTGGGGATTGAACCAACAACCTTCTGATTACCAGTTATGTGCTTTAGCCCACTAAGCCATCACCACTACAAGTACAACTCGCTACTGATTTTACTTTGCAATTGAGACATTATAGATATACGCTAACAATTGTGACTTTATAATTTGCAATTTTACGTTTACATCTCACACTTTTTGAGGTTATACTGCGACTTTATTTTTCACAGTTGCAAGAAATAAACTTGCAATTACAAGAAAGAAAAGTCACAATTTTGAGCTATAGAGTCAAAATAAAAAAAATTATTTCCCTCATCTCTGTTGGGACCTGGGCTTCAATATGATCTTCATTTGAAAGATCCTGCTTTATTAATTATTACAATCCCAATCTTTTACTTTTATTTAGGTTTACTTCAGTTTTGGTTGTGTTGATTATTCTATCTGTTCAATAAATATCATATGAACTGTATAGTTTGGGGCCTGTTGTTAATTTGATAAAATGTTTTTTCAGTAATGTACCAAGGTAAAAGGTCCCTATATAATTAAAAGAATTAGCTGAGAATTTCTAAAAACAAAATAGACATTATAACTAAAATATACCTAAGTAATCAGAATGAAATCAAATAGTATCTAAATCGGAATCAAATCGAACTTGTAAATCAGAATAGAACCAAATCGGGAAATCAGAATCGATACCTGCATAGTAAGGTGTAAACGTTGCAAAATTTATGCATTTTCACACAAAAATATATTAGTGTGGATGTGGTCCTATTAAAAATACTTGTCCCTGGCCGGCATTCTGTCCCACTCTGTTGCGCTCCATCTAGTTGTTTTGGAATGCAAGAATGTGCATTATATTTATACGGCCCCAAAGTAATGCGTCTGTTCAGGGTCACCCAAAACCAATTCAATTATACAGGGCTTCTTTTAGAACAATTAGTCAGCAGGCTAGTCGTTCAAGCAACCCATCGACTAGTTGGTTTCGAAAATATGAAGTTTTGCATATCCCAAGTCTGGACACCGAACTGGACTTATGGGATTGGAATGCATCCAAGACTTTTCCAAAATGTGCACAATGGTAATCAAGCAAAGACCCTTGAAAACCATGAAGTATTTTCAATGTCCATTGTAAAACGTTCCCTTAAACTGCATCTAAAATTTCTAGGGCATTGCTTCCTCTTTAGATTTTAGTGTTGCTAAGTAACAACGTGGCCAACACTGAACAGAAAAAGCCAGTAGCAAATAAGAAGCGCCATCTGGTTCTGCCGCCTGTGTCTGTGCCACCCTTAAGACTCTAGATATCAAACAGACGAAGATCATTTTGGAGAAACTGGGTCTGGTCACCAGCCATCACCACAAGTGGGTTTGTCACAAACCAAACATTTCAGTGGCTCATACTGTACCAACACCAGTGAAATTTCATGATTCTTGACACCAATTTCGATACAATAAATTGGATACAAGGACAACACAGGGAAAACTAAATGAATTTAGTTAGGCTAATTTAATGTTTAATTAATTTAGTTATTAAATTAATTAATGTTATTAAAAGTACATAATTTCTGCACCACTAGCGTCAGCAATCGGAATTGTAAAATGTAGTTTTCGAACAATTTTCCTGAACAGTCCCCACCGTCTTCCATTGGTCAACAAGCAGATAGTTCCGCCCCAAACTCACGCCAATGGTTGAGCCAATGTTGCTATGTCAGCTGTACAATATCAGTATTACCAACTCAATTCGTTATCCAAATATAATCACTATACTTTTCTACAGTGTACAAAGACTTGTATCGTAACTTTTTTTTATATCTTAGTAGGGATGCACTGATGTATCATCCACCTACATTTAATGGACAATTACAGACCAAATTAAAACCAACAGCATATCGGTTATAAGCATGAAAACACTGATATGAAAAACCAATGGTTTATCTACATTTATTGAGTTATAAAAAGTTTATGATATTTTTTTCTATTTAGATTATAAAGAAATACCTACCAAAACAAATTAAATCTGAAAAGCTACATGGCAAAATATCTGTATAGGCCTAAAGGTTTTTTTATTTTTGTTGTTAAAATCGGTATTTGTATCTGACAAAACTGTTATATTGAATTGGTTCAGCAGTATCTGCGTTTCTGATATGTCTAACCACAGGGTTCCGAATAAACATTGAGAAAACATTTATGCTGCACCAGAGACTATTTATTTAGTAGAGAAGGTCCACTTCTATTAAAATGAATGGGAGAAATTGGAACGTCCAACACAGGAGCTCTAAGCACCCAACGGTCAATGGACAGGTGTTCCCTCAAGTAGATAGGAGCTGCACTGCCATGACTGGAAATAGTCTCCTGGGAGTGTTCCAAAGATGTTCGACAGTGGACTGACTTGTTAGAGAGACTTTAGCTGCACTTAGATGATGTTGAACCAAAACTAAATTCTTCATGATTCTATTATGAAGCACAAAGGCCATCAAAAACCATTACAGGCATCTAATGAGACCCATTACCTCGATCGGCACCCCATAATGTCAGGCCTGTTCCTCAATAAAAACATATTCCACATGCAAAATAACAATAGGTAAATTAGAAGAATCTGTGACGTCAAAGCATGGGATACAAAACAGATGTTGATGCTTTTGCCAACTATAAAAAGTTCTAGGCAAGATTTTTGTAACAATTCCCTCATTATGTCATCGCTCTGCCAGATAAAACAATTCCCACACATGGCATGACAAGAAACTTCATTCGGTTTGTTTCAGTGATTGATTAAATTACATGACAAAACTAAACTTAGCATTATCCTTTTAAAACAGGACTTCAGATCTCAAGAATCGTTGGTCCCTGGAGAAACTCTGGTTAAAGAGGCCATCCGAAGAGAAATGGACAGACAGATGGAAACGGCGGGAAAATAAGTACATGTCCCTGAAGATCAGGAGGGAAGCTAGGCATTTCTGCTGCGCTCTTCCAAGGGTTACTAAGTTCCCATGACCAACATGCTAGGCTAGACTGCTCGCGCTTCTTAAAAAACAACACCCCGGTTTCCTGACATTGCGTGTAGCACTGAGGTTGGCTACATCAGTTTACAACTATGCGTTGTAAAACTTTAAAGTAATATTTATTTTAGTGTAGTATTAGCATGAGCCATACATTTGAACGAATCCCAGTCTTCGCATTTATTGTTTTACAATATTTAACTGTGAAAACTTGTGGAAGTGTGCAGAAAACCAGAAAAGTTAAATAAATATTTCACCCAAAAATTACAATTATGCCCAATTTTGTGCATCACTTGTGCAAAATGTAACACCATAAAAGGAACATAAAAGTATTAAATACGACTCGTGCGCTATATTCGTAGTCTTCTGAAGTCATATGATAGATTTGTAGGACTGGGTAAAATATTGATTTTCCAAAGCATCGCGATCTTCATTTGAACGATCGAGATATAGTTTCTTAAATCCCAAGATCAATCTTTTACTATATGCGCAACTCTCTATAATGCCCTCGCCAAATTTCCAATTGTAATTAGCTACTGGCTGGTATGTTCAGATTTCACTCACCAGTGATTGCGTCCTTTTACTGTGTTTTAGGAAAGTGTAATGTGTGTCCAAAGATGAGATCCATGCAATACAATAAAATTCATTATTGAATAATGTCTTGTTTAATATCCTTTGTGTTCTTGACAGTCAAATAATGATAAAAAAAAAGAAAAGAAAAAAAAGAAACCACAAATATAATCATGAATAGCAGAGATGAGGTAAAGAAGCTGTTCGAGTCCTCATTAATATGTTCTCATTTACTTACACTCTTCACAGAAATGCTGGTTTTCTTAAAGAGACAGTACCAATTTTTGCTCAAGTTCTACAAATCAATGTATATATTTGTAAATAGTATAAATTAAGCATTAAAGGAATATTCTGGGTTCAATACGAGTTAAGCTCAATCGACAGCATTTGTGGTATAACATTGATAACCACAAAAATTAATTTAGACTCGTCATTCCTTTTCTTAGAATCGAGGTTACAGTGAGGCACTTACAATGGAAGTGAATGGGGCCAATTTTTGGAGGGTTTAAAGGCAGAAATGTGATGTTTGTAATTCCGTTAAAACTTGTGTATTATTCAACACATTCTCACGGTGACATCGTAACGATTCATACAACTTTTCTAAATTTGGCTAATTCGTATGATATCGTGCGACTGCACTCGTTTGAATTCCTACGACTTTCACTACAGCCAATGACATCACTGGACATCATTTCCATCTAATGCATGACAATTACTTGCTTCTGTCACACACAACAGCTTCCTATCATGTTTACACACTCTACTGTTTGGTTAAGTTTAGATAAGGGGCTTTGGTAAGGGCATAATATTAATAAGCATGTCCTTAACACCTAGTGCGCGGAACTCGTGCTTGCTTTCACATTAGACATCCGGGCATTTGCACATGATGAAATCGTACAAATTTATACGAACGAAATCGTACGAAATAGCCAACTCGTAAAATATGTACGAATTTTCATGAGATCAGGTTGGTTTTATTTGAGCTGTAAAGTAAATTGTAATTTTTGGTCATTTTTGGGGTTTTAGGGTTTGTTGACATTACATCGTCTTGGCAACGAAGTTGTAAAATTGGCAATACCTTTACACAGAAAAGGTTATTAAGTGATTTTAATCACACTAAAATCATGTTTACACACATATTGTTTACGTCTAGTGGCAATACCTTTGAAACAGTGATTATTTTAATGTTTACGGATTGGCCCCCATTCGCTTACATTGTAAGTACCTCACTGTAACACAGATTTTTGCTTTTTTTAAAGAAAAGGAGGGATAAGTCAAAATTAATTTGTGTGGTAATCAACATTATGCCACAAATGCTGTCGATTGAGCTTAACTTCTACTAAACCCAGAACATTCCTTTAAACATTAAACATGTAATAAAATATCATATTTGCAGTTTACTATCATATGTATTGATGGAACACATGGATCTGTACATTTTTAAAAAGCAACAATGTAACCAAAATGATAAAAAATAAAAATTAATTCATATTTTTGTAATGGAAGCTCCCATGTACAACTAAAAAAATTATCTTTCAGAATTGCATTCATTTGTAAGCAAAATGAACATTATACTAAAATATACCCATATGAATCGATATTCAATTCAACCAAAATCAGAGTCTAATCAAATCAGGAGCTTGTGAATCAGAATGGAATCGGGAAATCTGAATCAATACCCAGCCCCAATGATTTGTGTCATAACAAAAACGTGATGCGCCTGTTTGAATATTCAGAATGAAGAACGAGCTGTTACTTGTAAGGAAAAGAGCTGCATAAAGATCCTTCAAAAATTCTCCTTCACATTCCCCTGATAAAACTAACAGCATACAGGTTTGGAACGACAAGAGGGTGAGTAAATAATGTCAGTAAATAATTTTCCTTTAAGAGGACAACTATTTTTGTTAGACCATATCTCCTGTGCACCACTCCAATGAATACATGTGCATTTAATAATTAAAACATCTATTTTGAATTAAAATGCTCAACTTTTCAAACGCAAGCACGCATCAAGTAGTCTTGACGGCTGCAGCTGCTTGTGTTTCACATTGACAAATGCTTACCGCTTTGCCAGAATTCTGTTTACAAAGGCAGCACTCCAAAAGATCGTATTATTATGTATTGTTTAGTTGTTTTTTTTAATGGATGACAACCATGTGAAAGGAAAAATGCAAGCAGCTAGCATGATATAGCGTGATATAACAGATGTGAGCGAGCCGCCATGTATCAAGAACACGTACTGTATATAGTGGAGAAATCCCCGCACGCACGATCCAGGCTGTTAGAGGCGTACCGTAGACTTGAACCACTCACAATTTACACACGCAACACTATTAAGCAGAGACAGACACAAACAGAGGACGAATTGATTTATTTTGCGAATATTGAATATTCTCATAGGAAAGACAAAAAGAGCTCTTTAATATCTCAATTGTTTCTTCTAAAAAGATTTGACATTAAATGGAGAGCAAATTGTTCATTCATTCATCAAGTTCATTGGTTCAGCTTTCAGTGTAAGCTGACGACATCATCCAGACAGAAGGGACAAATGATCCAATTGCTCGTCTGTGTTTTGTTAGATCTCTGGAGTTGCCATTAGCTCAGAATGTCACACTTGCCAGAGAATAAGCTCCATTATGACATCACTTCCTGGGGTCTGGAGACTCTGGAAAATGTTTGCTGTTTTGTTCTCGTTTGAACCCGGGGAACTTTTACAAAGAGACTGTTTGCTAAATGTAATGTCTTGCCAGAATAGAAGTGCACTGTGTTTTCGATATAAACCAGAGTGCAAGATTTCCAACCAAACTAAAAATAGTTTAATGAGCATCTACATCAAGAGATGTTAATAGATGAATCTCACAAAATCTGTCCGGGTCATATTTCACCCCAAAACTAAAAGATAGAACTAATAAATTGTATTTTAAAAGTAAACCAAAGGAAGCCTATTTTCACATTTCCCCCCCACATTCTCATTACTGTCATACATTGTTTTTATTCCCCTATTCTCAAAAGTAATTCTTTCTGATTACTGTAATTTTTACTGTAGTACATAAAAAAAAAATTACTGAAATATACTGACTTAATGAAAATCATCAAAAATGAAAGAGAGTACAACCAATACTACCATGATGTAAAAAATATTTATATAATATATTGTTATTTTTTTAATATCGTACTGTATAGTACTGATATTTATTTTCAAATTTCTTTTTTTAAATGACAGTAATAAAAATAGGAATATATAGGAGCCTATTTCAGCCACATGGGGATAAAAATTGTGCTTTAGCAAGTCATAATTAAGAGAAACAAAGTTATATTCATGAGATAAAGGTCATATTTATTAGATTCAAAGTCATAATTTTGAGATACTAAGTCATTTTTATGAGATAAGTTACAATTATTACATTTTAAGTCATTTTATGAGAAAAGTTAATAATTATGAGATATAAAAGTAGTGAAAGAGGTAAAAAAAGTTACAATTATCAAATTAAATGTCATACTTAAGAGATGCAAAGTCATTCTCGGATACTACGATAATATAATTTAATAACTGAGTTTTTTAATTATGACTTACTATTAATTATATTAATAATTGGCTTACCATCTCATAATTTCAACCTTATTTTAAAACTATGACTTTTTTTCCATCAAGAGTTAATATCTCATATAATTATGACTTACTATCTACAAATTGACTTTTTATCTAACAGCTATTTTGAAAATCTTAGTCATAAATATGACTTTGAATTTAATAATCATGAAGTTTTATCACGCACTTACAGCTTAGTAGCTTAATGTTATCTCAAAATGATGACCTTAAAATAACTAAAAAACAGTAATGGCATTTTTTCTTTTGATTTTGGGGTGAAAAATGGGCATGTTATTGACCAATTTTGTGAGATTCATCCAACCAAGATGTCATGGATTTTGAAAAGTTGATTCATTTAAAGTCTAGCAGTGGAATGTGCTGTGATTACAGCCACTTTCATCTATGTCAGTGGCGTGAAGCCTCATTGGCCCGTTTGAAGTGTGGGAATACCCAGAGCTCTCTGAACCCTGTTTGCAGTCGGGGGTGCTACTGATAGCTGAATGTGATACATAGGACATGCCACTAACAAACAGCAGAGTTCTACAACTGCACAAAGTCTTTTAGACATGCTTAAAAGTGAATGTGAAACAGAATTCGCAACCCATTTTACTCATTTCTTCAAGTGAAACAGGATAACAAGGAAAAATGTACGATTGGACCATCGAGAATTCATTATATGTTGAAAAGGCCAACTGCAATAGCAAATAGCAAATCATGGTTTTGCTGGGCTATGACTTAAACTAAAGGCTCCTGTGCAAACCTTTTTTTTTTTTTTTTTTTTTTTAAACGGACAAGCCACTAAATATGTCCCACCTCAACTTCCTTAGGGTCTTGAACAACTGTGACTTTCAGCATATTTTGAAGAGTTGCTCTCCACCAAGCACAGACAGAGCAATTCTAAGTTTAACTGGCTCACGCTTCGCTCATTAACTTGTCTTTTCCAAACGCACACCCATATGTCCAACCTCACTTCTAAAGAGGGCAAAAACAATGTAAGCAATGTAATTAACACTGTTCCAAAGTTCCGCATTGTCCCCAGAGAGAGCCTGATGTGTTGTGCACATGCCTGTTTACGTTTTGACGTCAAAAGCAGAGAATTATTATTTCTTTCTTTTTTTTTTTTTTTTGCATTGCCTGATTTTTCTGATTAGCTCACATATTTTTGGTAGTTAGCAAAAGACATGTGACCCGATGTCAGCAATCCCAAACGTGCAAACGTGCATTTCTGACCAATTAATAAAGATTCTAAATAAAAAATAGATTCTAATAAAGATTCGATTTTTGAATAGGAAGTAGAGACAACGTTTGCGTACTGCAAACCTATCATCAGCAAAATCATTGCGAATATATAGAGAACTTTCAATATATCGCTATTGCTATAAACCTACTATCCTATATTTCACGATGCATTTCCCTGCTAAAAAAATAAAATCTTGAACCAGCCTGAGCTGGTTTGCTTGTCTTAGCTGGTTTAGGCTGGTCTAGCTGGTATCCCTTTCTGGCCAAATGTCCTCTAAAACCATCAAATCAGACCAGTCTGACCAGGTTGGGAGACCAGCTAAGACCAAAAAGCCAGTTTAGGCTGGTTTAAGCTGTTTTATGGCAGGGCTTCCAGCTCACATCTAAGTAGAAATGTTTCCCACACCTAAACCGTCTCACCACACCCTTGGCTTTGGCAGTGCGACAGCAGGAATTGAATGCATCCCGTTTGGTCAGGCCTCATGTGTGCTGAAAAACACACATGGCGGCTTTGTGAAGAGATCTGGGTCATTAAAATCCTACACGCCTTTGCTCAACACTGTTTATTCTCTATCTAGATCACAAAGTCACACTCACTATCCTTTAAATCGGTACTGTTCATATCTCTCTCTCTCTCTCTCTCTCACCTTTCTTACCCTAAGACAAAAAATTATCTCCATGACGTAACAACACCAACACTGAAACTGAGAAAAATGGCCTCAAAGTTACATGTTTTAAGTGTGGATTTTGTAATTAGCCAATTTTTGACCTCCGTTTCTCTTAATCTGAGCATAGTTGAACCAAACCTGTGTATCTTTCTCACATTTCTAGAGCATTATTTGATCTGACTCCATAATCAATAGTAAGCAACCCACCCAAATCACAGCTGTGACAGACATATTTCCTTAAAGAATTAAAAGACAAACAAAGCTGGATCCTAGAGCCATAACTTACTCAGCAATGTTTAGGTTACCCGAAAATGCCAATTTTCAACGCCAGAATTTAAATGTTTGTTTGAAAAATGAGAGGCACAGAGCACATAGGACAACAGGACCAACACTTCCTCTTTCAGTCATGCACGGGGACTATGGGACATCATGAGATAATTGAAGCAAGGACAGCGAGCGTCCTGTTCAGATGACCTCATCGTTTCCAAGACCTTGTCAAAGGCTCACATTCCAACAGATGTGAAGATACAGCCTTAGCAAACACCGCTAACTCAGTCACTATTCCACACGCTCTGCTTTGATAATCAAGATTGACTGTAAAAATAAAACTCACATGATCCACAGAGATACTTTAATGAGAAAAACACCAGAGAAAGTCACTAAAAGTGAAAGAGATACAGAGATAAAGATGGGAGACAGACAATCTGCATTGCAGATTAGCATTCTGACCTTGAAGGCCTCTCGCTAACATTCTGCCTTCGCACTTTATGTCTAATTTTGATGGATAAAAATCTTGGAATGGAGGCAGATGGCAGATTCATGTGCATTCTTTATTGTTTGGCTTTGCTTTTAGAAGTGACAGACCCTCAAAGGGAATTGACAAGAAAAGGCTATATTTATGTTAAAATGGTGAACGCAAAAATTTTTTTTTCCAATTTAATTTGGGTGAAATCACTCGAAGAAATGTCCAGATATTTTACCACACATCAAAAGAAAAAAATTATAAATTAAGAAATTATTGATCAAGTAAATGACACCTATTTTTAGAAATTTTTGCCTTGTGAGAATTAAGCATATTTTATGTAATATACAGTAATGAAATTCATCCTGTCCAGGATATTTTATTAAAATCAACAAATTGAACTTAGTAAAAAAAATCATATATATATATATAAATTAAATTATATAATATTTATAATAATTTATAATATAATTAAATGATAATAATTAATCAATATAATATTTTATAATAAATATTTAGAATACTGAAACAATTATATTATATTCATAAAAATGTATAATATAACAATTTATAAATATGATTTTTATAAGAAATATTTAGAATAATTCTCAATTCTCATTACTGCAATGCAGAAAAGTCATTATGATATTCTTTTTGCCGCAACCGCTCAGCGTGAGAAAATCATATATTATTTGAATTGTAAAGTAATTATACATCATAGTAGTACTTTCTTGGAACTGTCTTTAATTTTTGCTGATTTATTTATTTTTAATTATTGTACAACATATCTTTTTGTAAATGTGGGGGTGTAAATGTGCTTTTTTAAATGTTATCAAGTTAAAAAGACTTGTCTCAAATGTCTTGAGACACCCACTTGCTGTTCTATTTTTGGCCCCTAACTCTAGAATCCTTTCTTATCTGTTCAATAACTGTGGTGATTTCAAATAGAATCAGTCACTTAAGACTTAAGATTGTAAGTTTCTGTAATACAGCCTTTGAAAATCTGTACATCTTTGCAGCGTTCATTTCCCAATATCTGCACATGTGCTGGAAACACACACTTTTCAAATTAATTTCCTCACAGGATGTTAGATGAGATTACTAAAACCCCAGCGCCTGATGTGTCCAGTTCAGGTAGCAGAGAGCGAACACCCAGGGCAGAGCAGCAATGTGTGCTAGGATTGAGCCAGCACTGAGATACCGAGATAGAGAAGAATCACAAATGGATCACACACCTTTAGTGTCTTTAGGACTCAAGTGCACGTGTTGTCCTTTGCAAAATAAAAGAAGATTTCAAGGAGCTCAAATGTTCACTCTACACATCTAATTTATCTTGGTACATTGGCACAGATTAGTGCATGACTGCTACAGATTTTTCAATAGCCGATACCGATAACTAGAGAGCAATGTGACCGATATATATATATTGTAGGCGAATACAATTTAAAGGTGTATGCAGTAATTCTTTAGCTAACCTCTTGGTGGGTCTCTACTCAATTGAAAGATATCTGCAGTACATAATGTGCAATTTGTATTGTTTACATGCTGCATTCATTGAGCTAATGCTAGCATGCTAACCTTCACCATCCCTTACAAAAATTGTGAGTTCATGGCAAATTTGCCACAAATTCACCATTGATCATTTTGACATGCAAATGAGCTTGGCGGCAAACATGCGGCAAATTGTCCATTGTTGTCAAAGGTTTGTTCCAGGTTCACCACTACCACTGAAGCGCTGCAAACTTCTGGCAAACATTTGCGGCGAATCACAAGCTCATTTGCATCTGAAAATAACGAGTGGCAAATTTGCGGCAAGTTTGTGGCTAGTTTGCCAAAACTCTGTATTTTTTGTAAGGGATAGTATGCACCTGTGATATTGTGTTTTATGATGGAACTTTTTAAAAGAATACAGAGATCGCAAAAAAGGGTTTTTCATACTTGTTTTTAAAGAAAGATGTGATGCTACAGCAAGGATGGGTGTTGGGTGTTAATATACAGTAGGTGCTACTATGGCAGACAGATACGGCAGGATTAGTCAATGGGCAGAATATAGACAAAAGAATAATAATTAGAGACACGTCAATGTGTTTCATGTGTGAATGGCTTACAGACTGCAGACGAACAGCAGCACATCACAGGCATATCAAACAGTGATGAATGGACTGCACTTTTTGTGTATTTGAGCAGATTTAATTCCTATAAACTTCCTTTTGTAAATAATAATAAAAAAAAATGACATGATATTAAATATTGTTTCATAAAACTGAAGTTCTCATCATCAGATTTGTGGCTTAAGCTCCATTGTGTGTCTAGGCCCTTTTAAGGCCAATGTCATATATAATTTCATAAAAACTATATTATGAAAATAAATTGCAGATCAATTCCTATACATCTGAGCTTTTATGACTATGACTTTAATAAATTCTGACACCTGGGCAACAAACTCAAGTGTCTTCTGTCAAAACAGACCAAAATTGTGATGAACTACAGCCATTAATACGGAGTATGTCCAATTCAGGACTGAGCTGAGAAAATGAGCTCAAGATTAACAGGTTTTAAACTTTTAAACAGAAAGAAACAGCAATAGTAAAATACTATTTTAATAAAATCTGTTTAAAACCATTTAAAAAAGCTGCTTTATTCTGCATATGGTGCAGGGCACACTTTCATGAGCCCTGTCATGTTGAGATCACATGACCAGCCGAATATTAATCGCATTATCTCAATAATCCCATGTGATTGGACATAATCACTTTCAGAATATATTAATTATGGCTGACTGTTTTGGGGTCAGTGACACAATGCTAATTTTCTATCAAGTTATCTAAAAATACATTAAGATGCAATAGACACAAATCAATTACTTGAATACACCTATGACAAGCATGTTTTCTATCCCTGAGTTCTAAGTCATTATGATTATTTTTCTCGAAAATGCCTAAGAGAAGTGGCTTAACTGTCTGGAAAGTGTAAAAAAAAAAAAAAATTAATTCTTACAAACATTTTTAAAGGTCCATTTGTAAACCTTATTTGACCTATTTGTGTGATGCTGCATCTAAACCACTAAGTGTCAGCGAAGAAGGACAAATATTACCGAGTGCACCTTAAATCATAGCAATTGATATGTACACATACACCGATCAGCCACAACATTAAAACCACCTGCCTAATATTGTGTAGGTCCCCCTCGTGTCGCCAAAACAGCGCCAACTCGCATCTCAGTAAAGCATTCTGAGATACTATTCTATCACCACAATTGTACAGAGTGGTTATCAGAGTTACCATAGACTTTGTCAGTTTAAACCAGTCTGGCCATTCTCTGTTGAACTCTCTCATCAACAAGGCGTTTCTGTCCACAGAACTGCCGCTCACTGGATGTTTTTTGTTTTTGGCACCATTCTGGGTAAATTCTAGAGACTGTTGTGTGTGAAAATCCCAGGAGATCAGCAGTTACAGAAATACTCAAACCAGCCCGTCTGGTGCCAACAATCATCCATGCGATTATCTAATCAGCCAATCGTGTGGCAGCAGTGCAGTGCATAAAATCAAGCAGATACAGGTCAGGTGCTTCAGTTTATGTTCACATCAACCATGAGAATGGGGGAAAATGTGATCTCAGTGATTTGGACCGTGGCATGATTGTTGGTGCCAGACGGGCTGGTTTGAGTATTTCTGTAACTTGTGATCTCCTGGGATTTTCACACACAACAGTCTCTAGAATTTACTCTGAATGTTGCCAAAAACAAAAAACATCCAGAGGTTTGAAGCTCAGGATTGGGATTTAGATCAGGTGCAGGTCAGGGTCACAACCCGCACAAGCACACAGCTGTCCAACTGTGAGCTTGAACATCAGACCAGTTGGGAGAGTGGATTATGGAAAAACAGCGGACGGATCAATTACTGGATACAAGCCGGAAACCGAACTAAAACGTCCAGCTGGGAAGGGAAAACTGTCAGGGATAAATCAGCAACAATGCAGAATCTACAAGAGAAACATCAATGTTTCGGACTTAGCAGACGATCTTACATTGGCGGAATGTTTAAACAGGCCAACGGAATGCTTGTTAATTCAAACTCCAACAGTCAAAATATCTGTGTGTAAACAAACCCACAAAAGGCCTTTGATCTTCATCAAGTTGCTCTCTCTATCTCTCTCTTGCTGTTCTTTATCTATCTATCCATCCATCCATCCATCAATGCAGAGATTTTCAAGAGCACATTAATGGCTTCTGAAAGCAGATTTGGAGTTGGCTTCACAGCTCATCTCACAATCAAGCTGTACATCAGCCAACGCACTTCAGAGACAAAGAGTGAGCGTATCAAATAACCAACAACAGGACGAGAATGAAAAAGATGAGTAGAAAGCAGGAGAGAAGAGGAGATGTCAAGGACAGTAGACCTCACCAAGTCCCTCAGGATTAACCTCATTTCCTCTAATTCAATCTCAGCTTGCTCCAAGCACATCAGACATCACCCTGAGAACATGCCGGCAAATGCGATCATACGGGAAACGTGTCCATCAGCATTGTGTTTTATTTTCTCCATCGATTTGCTTTGCGGCACTTTTTGTAACGATGGAAATTCATTGAGTTTGCAGAATGAAGAGGAATAGTTTGCTCAAAAATGGAAATTCATCATTTATTCACCCTTATGTCGTTACAAATCCGTATTACTTTTTTTTTCTGCAGCGGACAATTGACATTTTTGAGAATGCATGGAAAAGAGCAACTAGTCGTACAAATACAATGAATAGGGGCGCTTTTGAGATTTAAAAAGAATGCAAAAGTATAACAAAATAGTCTATTTTAGAAAACATACACTATTTTCCCAAGACCGAAATTTTAATCATTATTAACTGTAAATCTTTACATCCGCCCTAGCTCTTCTTGCACGCTGAAGTAGCGATGTCTGATGCGTAAACGATTTGATGATTCATTCACAAATTGGACTGATCTGGTTCTCAAGATCAGCTAACACAATGAGCACGTTTACATGCGCACCAATACGCTGATTACTCTTTAAAATCAACTTATTTACAAAATCTGACAAAGCAATAAATCCACGTCTACATGACATTTGAAATAATCCCGTTATTCTCTGCTTTTGACGTCAATCCGTGAAGAAACATGCACTCAACCCGTGCACACATTGGATGAGCTGGTAAGAACACCGGTTAAGGTGTTTACATGCCAAGCGTAATCCGCGTAATGGGCAAAAATCTACCCGTGTCGACCGGTTTATTCAAAAGCCATTTATGGCCTTTACGCTGATAAAGGAACGCGGTTTATTGCGTTTAAATGACCATGTGCATTGTCGGCTAATTAAGCATAATTGGTGTAAGAACGTGCATGTAAATGCACTCAATGGTTCAGTCACTTAGAACTAGGGCTGTGTCGATGCAATCAAATATCGATATATCACGATACTTTTTCTCAAAGACAAACAAAAGTCAGCACACTGTTTCTCCCAAATCAATTTAATGAACTTACCAAGAGAAAAAAAAAACTTGATGTTTCGAGCTACATGCTCTTCATCAGACATCATAACTGAAATATACCCAAATTAATTGGAATTGAAAACTTGAGAATCATAATCGAATCAAATCATGGTATCATGTTGTATCGCAATATATCGAATCGTGAGGGGCTTGGTGATACCCAGCACTACTCAGAACATTTACATGCACAATTATAATTGATCTACAGCTGGTTTTTGGTTGTCGAGGTACAGCCTTCATCTGTCTGTCCAAGTATAAATGGCACAATGCGTAAATCGAATATTGGAAGGAAGGACATCAACTGAGGAAGTGTTAAATGAATATTGACGGCAACTCTGCCAAAATGTTGATGCCAAAACCGCGAGGCCAATTGTGGTCTGATTAACATGTGAACATGCTGAATGAAGCCGTGCTACGATCGCATTACCTAGTAGGTCTGTTAGTCTAACATTTATATGATTTTAGTCACGTTTACATGGCATTTCTTTAAAAAACTGAATATTGTTTCAGTCTGACTTTTAAAGTGCATGTAAACATACTGACAATGATTCACAGCTCACTCGAGGACAGGATTATTATTCAAAATTTCTCCTTTTGTGTTTCACAGTACAAAGAAAGTCATAAGAGTTTGGAGGGTGAGTAAATAATGACAGAACTTTCATTTTTGGGTGAGCTATTCCTTTAGACTAAATAAAGCCGTGATCTAAGCCCTTACAGAATGTACTGACACACCACTTTGTCAAATTGTGCGGGGCGTGTCCATAACTATTCTGTCAAAATGAAAACAAATGCAGTGTTTTAGATGTTAAATGTTGAAACCTGACGGCAATCGTTCGATGTTCAGCCTCGACTTTGCATCCAAACAGATTAATTCAGAGACTTAACTGAAAATTGTAATGAGTTGTATTTCCTTTGAGGTTGCAAAGGGACTCTAAACAGTTACCATCAAAGCAACCAGGCAGACAAATGACTTTCAGTTCCCCTCTCTCCATTGGGTTAGGTGCTCTTAGACCCAAAAATAATTGTGTATATTAAATTCCAGGCAGCTTGAGGACAAGCAGCTGTAGAAACACTGTGAAGATGTGGGGTGGGGGGGGTGTTTCAGGCATGTAGGCATTCTACAAGACACCTTAAAAACAGCCACAACATGCCTTTCCACCACCGTATTTTTTTTATATATTTAATATTATGTTGTTAGTGTTTTTTCCCCCGTTCATTTTTTCCATAGGGATTTGATAAAATCCTTCATAAAATAGTTCTAAGCCATGAATCAAACCAACCAGCTCCGAAGTGAATCACAACACTACAAACTTTGATTTGAAGCAAAAAACTATTTGAAAATCAGACAAAAAGACAAAGATACAAGACTCTGCACTTAATGTCTTCCATGAGGGAATGAACTACAGCTCCCTTGAAGCATTGCGAATGATGTAATCAAAATAAAAAACTACAGAAAAATATAAAACTATTGATTTAAAGTTGTTGATTATGATTATATAACTAATATATTTTATGTTTATTGCAAAATATTAAAAGAGTGTAGGGAGAGTGACTTGATTGCGTCATTCGCAGTGTCATGGGAGTGGGCGGTTGCTGCAGAGCTCTTTTGGTGCACTTTGTTGGCCATGATTCTCTGATTGGTGGATTTCTCTTCAGGACTATGGGTAGTGTAGTTCTTCAACAGAAATGTCACTATTAAACACGATTTTTAAAAAATTAAGTTGAAATAACACAGACAAATGGCTTCAATAGAAGCATATACCATCGATTAACAACCTCGGAACTCATGGTAGGTCTGTCTTTAAAAGTTTATAAATTATCGTTTACAATCAGTTCCCCTTATGTTGTGCTCAATTAATCTGATCGATTTTGTATCGACTTTGCAACAAAATCAAGCTGTTTGGTCAAAATCACCCTTTTAATTAATCTTAGAGCACATATACATAAAGTGCTTAAAATGATCAAGATGCTTTAGCTATATCGCCCAGCCCTTAAACAAACACGCTCATTCACTCATTCTAGGGACCTCCCATAGGGACCATGTGCTCCTCACCTGTTGTCCACTGTCGTGACAGCTGGTCCTCAGTCGCTTAAAACCTTCCAACCTCTAGCAATCCTCCTCCACTTCTTTAAAACACAGATCATATCTGACAATAAACATCGAGCCCCCCACCTGTTGTCCTACTGTAACACAGTCTGTGCTGTGAAATTAATTCACCCGTACAACAGGTAAAAGCCACAGGGATAGTTTCATCGGTCGTACGCCTCGCTGCACTTTGTTGGGAGCTCCATTTTGTTAGGAAGTTTTGGGAGGGAAACTCTGCTGTTGTTCTTGGATAGAAAAGCCATTCACATTACAGATATTTTGACATGAGAATTTATGAATTTAGTGCAGATTATGGCCAACCGTGCAGTTCTTGTGATGTTGGTGATGCTGAAGACAATCAAATCATTACAGCAAAGAGTTTGGAATTTAATTAATGTATGTGGCGGTGGGGGCGTGGTCGAGCATTCATCCGGAGTGAGAGAAAGCGGTAAGGGTGCGCACACCTGAGCGCTATAATGTCGAACACCTGTTTCTGATTGCAGTAAGCATTGGGGAGAGCAATAAAAGGAACCACACCAGTGAGCGAGAGAGAGAGAGAGAGAGAGACAGAGAGAGAGAGAGAGAGAGAGAGAGAGAGAGAGAGAGAGAGCTACCACACATAAACAAAGACTGTGTTGAGTTGTGACTGCTGAAAAGCAAGCCTGTTGTGTGATCATTTGAATATTGTGCTGAAAAGCCATTTTTGAGTTTGTTTAATTAAAGTCCTACCTTTGAGTTGAAATCCCCAGTTTACAGTTTCCTCCTTTCCCATCCAACGAACCTCTCCACACTGTTTGGCTTACATCAATTAGTGACACATCTGTTCGGTTTGTTCGGGGCCCTGGCTACATTTCAGCACCTTATGGACCGAGTCCTCAAACCACACTCTGCTTACGCCGCTGCCTATCTGGATGACATCATTATATACAGTAATGATTGGCAGTGGCATATGCAGCATCTGAGGGCGGTTCTGAGGTCGCTGCGACGAGCGGGACTCACGGCAAACCCCAAGAAGTGCGCAGCTGGATGGGTGGAGGTATGGTATCTGGGGTTCCACTTGGGTCATGGGCAGGTGGGTCCCCAAATTGATAAGACTGCGGTGATTGCGACCTGCCCAAGACCTAAGACCAAAAAGGAGGTGAGACAGTTCCTGGGGCTGGCTGGCTATTATAGAAGGTTTGTGCCTAATTATTCGGATGTCACCAGCCCACTGAATGATCTCACAAGAAAGGGAGCTCCAGACCCGGTCCAGTGGACGGAGCAGTGTCAACAGGCGTTTACGCAGGTGAAAGCTGCACTTTGTGGCGGACTGCTTTTACATTCACCCGATTTCTCTCACACATTCATTTTACAGACGGACACTTCAGACAGGGGCCTGGGGGCGGTGCTCTCGCAGGAGGTGGAGGAGCGCCCGGTGCTCACTGAGGGAGACTAAGTACAGCACCATTGAAAAAGAGTGTCTTGCCATCAAGTGGAACGTCCTCACTCTCTGGTACTACCCGTTGGTGCGTGCCTTCACCCTCTGTTCAGATCACGCCCCATTCCAATTGCTCCACCGCATGAAAGATACCAAAGCGCGGATCACCCGCTGGTATCTGACTCTTCAGCCATTTAGATTCGAGGTGGTCAACAGACAGGGGGCGCAGATGGCTGTTGCGGACTTCATTTCCAGAAATGGGGGGGGGGGGGCTGTTCGTCCGGAGTGAGAGAAAGCGGTAAGGGTGCACACATCTGAGCGCTATAATGTCTAACACCTGTTTCTGATTGCAGTAAGCATTGGGGAGAGCAGTAAAAGGAACCAAGCCAGTGTGGAGAGGTTCGTTGGATGGGAAAGGAGGAAACGGTAAACTGGGGTTTTCAACTCAAAGGCAGGACTTTAATTAATCTCAAAATTGGCTTTTCAGCACAATATTCAAATGATCACACAACAGGCTTGCTTTTCAGCAGTCACAGCTCAACACAGTCTTTGTTTATGTGTGGTAGCTCTCTCTCTCTCTGTCACCGGCGTGGTTCCTTCTCTACCCAATACTTACTGCAATCAGAAACAGGTGTTAGACATTATAGCGCTCAGGTGTGTGCATCCTTACCGCTTTTTACTTTGTTACCATGACAATGTAATGGCGCAAACCCTTAAAGTCTAAAAAATGATTTACACAACAGCTCAAATAATCCACAAGTTTTAACAGAAGAATTAATGTAAAGGCTTTTATAAAATCATAAGCATCATTTTATTTTTTATTTTTTTATAATTTTTTTAAATCCCCTTTTCTCCCAATTTGGAATTCCCAATTCCCACTACTTAGTAGGTCCTCGTGGTAGCGCGGTTACTCACCTCAATCCAGGTGGCGGAGGACAAGTCTCAGTTGCCTCCGCTTCTGAGACCGTCAATCCGTGCATCTTATCACGTGGCTCATTGTGCATGACACCGCGGAGACTCACAGCATGTGGAGGCTCATGCTACTCTCCGCGATCCACGCACAACTTACCACACGCCCCATTGAGAGTGAGAACTGGAGTCACTCAGCACACCCTGGATTCGAACTCGAAACTCCAGGGGTGGTAGTCAACGTCAATACTCGCTGAGCTACCCAGGCCCCCGTAAGCATCATTTTAAAGAAAAGTAGGGACGATTCGAAACAATTTTTTGTGGTAACCAACATTATGCCACCAGGCTATCTCACAGTAAAATCGGAAACATTAGATAGAATTTTCCAGAAATTCAAAAAACTGCCCCCAGTGGCCAAAGCGGTATGTGTTGTTGAGCGTATGGATACATGTGAGTGCCATTTTCCAGGTGAAATGTCCACAGATGAATAATGTGAAGATGAATGCATATTTTATATATTGTATCCCCAAACCTAAACCTAACCATTAGTGGAGTAAAAATGTTATATTAGAGGGAAAAATGCAACCTCCAAATCAAGTTCGTCACCGATTAAGCAAACGCAATTACTTCCTGGTTTCAATGCGTGATCCGAACCCAGGTTTCCCACGCTGCTGACGCCACGCGCTTCCAGTCACACCCCAGGGGAAGGTAAACACACTGGAGCCCATGCAAAAATGTGTGATAGGAGATGGCACTTGACAGCGAGTCGGCATAATGTGGCCGATCCTAGGGGGTACTCGAATTCTCGGAAACAACATTCTGACTTTCCATGTGAGCATGTCGATGCCACAAATGCTGTCGATTGAGCTCACCTTGTATTGAACCTGGACTATTCTTTCAATGACTAGGAAATAGAGCTGAATCTTAAAGGTTTCTTATTTATTTTACATCATAACATTTCTTTGTTTTAAACTTTTCAAAATTGTAAAAGGTTTTGTTTATTTCCAGGTTTAAATTAGATTCTGTTTGATTCAAACGTAGGCTCATACTTTTGGGCCATACTGGAACACTTTAGGTGTACAGCAAGCTTCTTCGTGTGGAGCAAATGGGTCTGTATATAAAGCTGATGCGTCAAGGGAAAAAAAACTAATGCAGAGTGCATTTTCTGTGCCAAGCTCTTAAATGCCACTACACTCGGAAAACCTGCCAAGACTTTTCAAAAGAGTCCAACCAGAACCATCACTTTATTAGGCCTTGACGTATCATAAGTCACATCTTTATAAAAACACTGTAAAAAAAAAAAAAAAGGTAATGTGTAAATATTAATTAAAACATAAATGAATATTAAATGTGTTTTCCAAACACAAAGAAGCAATTATGGTGTTGACTGATGCAACAAATGTGAAGCCACTTCACATTCTTCATGTGAAGAATGTTTCAAGAGTGCAATGAGAAATCACATTCAATGACTATAATATCGATTCAAATTGTAAAAGACTGGCATACAATACAGTAGGGTTCAAAAGAGTCCACTTGTGAAAATGGTTCTAGTTTGCATTTTTCTAATGTTATAGTTTTTACATTAAAAATGATGAGATCAGCATAACAATTTGACAAATATGATCAGACATGATTTGAGAATGTTCCAGAAAGCATCTTACTTTATGTGCTTCAATGGAAGCAAGGAAGTCTTACCTTTTGTACAAATTATTTAACATGGTCAATTTGAATAAATGTGCTTATTTGATTAGTGAACTAAAAATAGTGCAGAATTGTTCATATTTCTTTTTTATTTTACATTATAAGGGTTCTTTTTGTTACACTTTTCAAAATCCTTGAACGTTCTGTTTATATTCCGGGTTTAAATTCGGTTAGAGTCCCAGATTTTCAATGTGGACTTCTTGAATCCCACTATACACCGATCAGCCACAACATTAAAACCACCTGCCTAATATTGTGTAGGTCCCCCTCATGCCACCAAAATAGCACCAACCTGCATCTCATAATAGCATTCTGAGATGATATTCTTCTCACCACAATTGTACAGAGTGGTTATCAGAGTTACCGTAGACTTTGTCAGTTTGAACCAGTCTGGCCATTCTCTGTTGACCTCTCTCATTAACAAGGTGTTTCCATCCACAGCACTGCAGCTCACTGGATGTTTTTGGTTTTTGTTAAATTCTAGAGACTGTTGTGTGTGAAAATCCCAGGAGATCAGCAGTTACAGAAATACTCAAACCACCCCATCTGGCACCAACAATCATGCCACGGTCCAAATCAGTGAGATCACATTTTTCCCCCATTCTGATGGTTGCTGTGAACATTACCTGAAGCTCCTGACCCGTATCTGCATGATTTTATGCACTGCAGCCACACGATTGGCTGATTAGATAATCGCATGGATTATCAGTTGGTGCCAGACGGGCTGGTTTGAGTATTTCTGTAACTGCTGATCTCCTGGGATTTTCACACACAACAGTCTCTAGAATTTACTCTGAATGGAGCCAAAAACAAAAAACATACAGTGAGTGCCAGTTCTGTGGACGGAAACGCCTTGTTGATGAGAGAGTTCAACAGAGAATGTCCAGAATGATTAGAACTGACAAAGTCTACGGTAACTCAGATAACCGCTCTGTACAATTGTGTTGAGAAGAATATCATCTCAGAATGCTATTCTGAGATGCGGGTTGGCGCTGTTTTGGTGGCACGAGGGGGACCTACACAATATTAGGCAGGTGGTTTTAATGTTGTGGCTGATTGGTGTATAAAGAAAAAGACTACAACAAAACATGATTTACAGAAGTGGACTGGAGTGTACTAATGAACTATAGCCATATCTGAAAATATTTGCTGTGCGCTAGCATCATATAGGCCTATATACCTAATAATTATTGCTCACATAATTGTCATGATTAAATATCTAGGTGCTAACTGTGTAAAATGTGGCCAGGATAACAGTTTAAATATATCTAGTAGGTGAAGCTCTGGAGGAAAAAACAAATGGAATATCTGACCAGCATCACTGCAGGGTGCCTGATTAGCAAAACCATTTGGAGTTGCTTTGAATTGCAGTGATTTGCAAGTTTCAGGTCTTCTTAAGCACCTTCCCCTTACGCCTCCACCACTAAACTAACGAAATAACCTGCTGTCAGAATACACAATGCACTCCACACCGTCTATGGTGCATGTTGCTGCGGGATACAGGATCACTATGGGGACTGCATGGCACGCTGCTTGGCAGGGCATAAAGACTCGCAGGGCATTATGGCTGTGTTCGGAATTGTGTAGTACCATACTACATTTACCATTTCTGCAGTATAAAGTATGTATACCATGCAGGGCCATAGCAGGAAATTCTGGGCCTGCTGACTATATATTGCTCTGGGCCCCTTTCCTATTAAAATAATACAGTACTGAATTTGTTGTGGGGCCCCCTGGACCTTTGGGCCCCTAGAATTGTTACCACCTTTCACCCTACTAGCAATGGCCCTGATACCATGCACAGTATGCAAAATTGTCTGTACTAGAAAGATGCCGTTGACTTTACAAAAAGAGTGTTACAAAGCAGGGTTTTTTTTTTAAAAAATGTATATATATAATTCTTGAGGTTTTAGCTCATGTAGTATTATTTATGTTGTTTTGTTGCAAATAGTTGTTTCGTGTGATGTCACCATTAGGGTGATCTGTATCCCCTTTGGTCAAGTTGGACCTTGTTAACTTGATCTCAGTTCTCCTTGTGCATGTGCAACTGAAATACAGGTTTATATGCATTTCAGTGGAGAATAAAGTTTATTTAATGACTGACCTAGAATCAGTTAAAATCTTCATTATTTTATCTGAGTTAAGTCTACTTGCATCTAGTTACCTTAACTTAAATAGTAAATTCATTCTATATGAACACCAAGTTAAGTGAACTTAATAAGACAAGTTTTGGAGATGCCATTACTCAATTCAGAGGAGTTTACTTAATCAATTGAGTAAAGTCAACCTATTATGGTTTTCAGTGTAGTGGGCATGCATTGAACGTGTTCATATTCACTCGCTGTCAGAAGAGTACAGTTTGAAAGGCATCGTGGTTGACTGGGTGCGATCCCACCCGAAACGCACAAAAACAAAGTATATCTGGGCCTTTAGACTCAGCCAGGGTACACATGGAATACCTGGATGATCTACTAAATTTTCCCAAAAATAAATTAATTAAAAATAAACGGTTCTTTGCACATCCCTACAACAGAGTGACCACTGGGATGATTGAACCAAAGCAATATCTGCCACAATTTGCTTCTTGACTCATTATTTGATCAGACTGCTATAAAAGTTAAGACATCGTCACACAAAATTGTATTAAAACTGCTAAGGTTGGTTTTTTTTTTAACTGGCTGCCACTTCCTGAACTGAACATGCAACTTAGTGAGGTAATGAAACAATGATGTAATTGTTTGAAATATTTATCATTAAGGAATGCGAACTGTTTCACATTCTAATTTTTAAAAACAGACTGGAGAACACAGTAGTATATAGTATGCAATATGCAGTAAGCGGAACGCTAGTATTCCATTTAATAAGAACACACTGTCTGATGTCATAAAGAGTTGCAGTGGGATGATACGGAGGGCATTATGTGGCATTTCTCATTACTTTCTGTCTAGTTATGTGAAAACCATATGCATAAAATGGGCTAAAGGAAAACTCTATGTTTTGTTATTTAAGATAAAAATTAAACACTATATTGAGTTACTTGTTGGTTTTGAAAAACAGCAAAGCAATACTTACTAGGACTTTATGTGAAGCTTTTAAGTTATTTATTTGATCGTCTCATACGTTTTTCTTTTTTTGTCTTTTATACTTTTTGTAAATTGACATACTAATATATATATATATATATATCTCTATCTAAGTGGTTGTTGACATATGCCAAAAAAAAAAAAAAAAAAAGCAGGACATTATAACACCATAAAAAGTTCCAGCGAGATACGTGTGTGCGATTATGACATCATAAGCATTCCCGGATGCCATAGGTGCAATTTGTGACATCATAAATACTTCAAGGTGGATGATGCAACAGGCATAGTGACATCAGAACGACTAGCAGCAGGTTTTTTATGACATGAAAAAGAATAGCAGGGGATTATCTGGCATTATGGCATTCTAAAAACTTGCAGGGTGCATGGGTGGGATTATGACATCATGGCTGAATGTTTTGCTGCACCAGAATCTCATGTTTACAGTTAAGCGCTAAGGCGGTTAGTATAATACTGCATCAGTCCAGACAGCGATCGTAAATTAAGATCACCAAACCGATGTATGCGCATTTAGCCGTAAAAAAAAATAAAATAAAACAAATAAATAAATAAAAAAAAACAGGTGAAAGGCCGCATTCCTGATGCAGCATGACAAATAAACACTCTCTGCATTCAGCACAACCTCGCAATGATCATCACAATGATTTACATTTGCTTTGCAGTTCAGAGAGACTTTAAATGGCATGTCGAATCTGTGAAACTGGTTTATTAGCATTCACAAATAGCCGCAAATAGCGTCCGGCCGACGCGGCGCGTTAAGTAAAAACACAAACCAGTGAGAAGGACTGAGTGACACCCGCTGCGATTCTGTCATGCGACAATGTAACGCGTAAAATGGTGATTTCTCTTTGGAGTACCGCGCGTCTGCTGCAGTGGAGATGGACACCAGATCAGGATTACTAACAGTAACATGGAACATTTTATAACCGATAGATTACGACAGTTCCATCGCAAACAGAGACACATCAGCACTATCAAACAGGTATAGGAACCTTGGATGTGCAAATGCCTGTTTGCCCTTTGGAAAAAGGCAAAATTCAAGTCTCAGGATCTGACCACGCCTGTTTGCATCCATATTCTACTGTACCGTTATTCCACAGAGCAAACCTATGATACCCACTATTGATTCCAAACATCCTCTAACCTCAATCCTGGTCTGAATTTAGCATGCATTGTGTTAAACGGTGATTTGAAAACATCAAGGCCTCTAAAACAGGATCAGCGCACAAATACACCTGGATTTGGCGAACTGTGTTATTTCATTGACGCAAACTAGTGATTTGGACTCCATCACCACCCACATATTTAGTAGGAAAGCGCTACGCTTATTGCGGTAAAAATTGGTTTACGCAAGCATCTTTTAGCCTGAATCTTCTTATAAAACATCTTATGGTGAAATAAAGGGTTTATCTGCACTTACCGATAAAAGAATACGTGATAAACTTCGCCGCCTTTGCAGTCCGCAGCGCGCAATGAGCGAGAGAGAGGCTGGACACACTGCGCTGGGAGTGACCGATGCGCACTGCCTCCCTCCCAGTCAGCTGCTGCACTGAGACGCGGGGCGGGGAATTTACTCACCCTACTATAGAGAAGACAATGGCTGCCTTCACCATAGTAGTAGAGTGGAGAAGACCGATTCAGCTCATTCCAATAAACCGGTCACAATGTTTTTCATCGAGTTACATAAGTTACTGGTGTTTACTACCATGTTGGTGGTGTTTTACACAGGCCGTGATTATGTTATGTGCCGCTAGAGAATTTTGATACCTGCTAAACAGTGTCAAATGTTTGGTTGGTTATGGTTCCTACGTAGTAGCTTTGAGAACTTCAGATCATTTGATTAATTGAACCAGTTCATACAAATCGATTCCATTATTCTTTTTAGTCACCGCTGAAACGTTTCCTCAGCAGGTGCTACAAATGTGTTAAGATATTGCTGTTTATCACAATGTTTTAATTAAGTTACATAAATGAAGGTTCATTTAGGTGTTGTGGCCTAGTTAGTATGCTCATTTCTTAACATTTTTATTTGAATTTTGTTTTGTATCTGACTGCAGACTGTTGAATACGTCGACATATTGGTCTTGTGTTTTGGAAGTAGACAAGAAATGAATGAAAATGGGAAAGAAATGACCAAGTTGGTTCAACTTAAATCATTAAGTTAACTCAACAAAATACTTTGTCATCTCAACTCAAAATTCTAAGGCAGCGGGGGAACAAATGAAGTTTAAACAGTTGAAACACCAGATAGTTTTGTCATATTGATGTTGTTGCCCTTGTTGTTACAATAAAACTTTTGTTGACTGGACTTTAAAATATCATTTGAGTCAACTTAAGTAAATCCATCATTTTGAGATATTTTTTTAAAGGTTAACTCCACTTTAAGGGTAAATTAATTTAACATGGATTTTTTGCTACCACCCCTGGAGTTGCGAGTTCGAATCTAGGGCGTGCTGAGTGACTCCAGCCAGGTCTCCTAAGCAACCAAATTGGCCCAGTTGCTAGGGAGGGTAGAGTCACATGGGGTAACATCCTTATTGTCACTACAATGTGGTTCTCGCTCTCGGTGGGGTGCGTGGTGAGTTGTTCGTGGATGCCGCGGAGAATAGCGTGAAGCCTCCACACGCGCTATGTCTCCGTGTTAACGTGCTTAACGAGCCACGTGATAAGATGCGTGGATTGACGGTCTCAGATGTCCTCCGCCACCCGGATTGAGGTGAGTCACTACGCCACCACAAGGACTTAGAGTGCATTGGGAATTGGGCATTCCAAATTGGGGAGAAAAGGGGAGAACCCCCCCCCCCCCCAAATAAAAACACATGGATTTTTTTTTGTCAAGTTACCTCAAAATTTAAAGGCCTCTATCAATAATAATAATAATAAAAAAGTTGACTCTTTGTTTTGAATTGTTTTTGACAGTGTAGCTATGACCGTAATGTTTGGTGTAATAGCAAGTACAACCCCCCCGATGTTTATACCATGATCAATGGAAATATGTAAATACTTCACACTGCAACCCTGCCAGTGTTCAAGAAAAATCTACGCCCTTGGGTGTAAGCTAGAAATATCATACCCACTAAAGATTCTGTCAAATGCTGGGTTGTTTATGGTTCCTATCAAGTAGTGATGTAGACAACTCTGATTCATTCCAACTGTTTGCTTGGTTCAATTCAATGAACCAGTCCAAACAATCGATTCGCTGATTATTATTTGTTATCTCTCAAATGTGTATAGATATAAATAAATATTAAAATGAATTGGAGGAAATTGTAACGCTCAATATTGTGGATGTAGGAAAGGAAGTCCCACTTTACAGGTAAAAGAGACAATAATCTTTTACATACAGACATCACCTGTCAGTCAATTCGAGAACATACATGTGCATTAGCGGAACCAGCCTGATAAATAGCATTTTTTTTTGGGGGGGGGGGGTGATCTGAGCTAATGAAACACAATTTATGATACTATTGTTGTCAGATTTAACTGCTGATTTCAAATATATCCTTTGATTGAAATCTTAACCAAACGTTTTGAAGATTTCTGTCCTTCCCCAGTCCAGTAGGTAGGAACTGCACTTTTATGCCGCTTGTATCCATAAAAAATAGCTTTCTGGGAGCATTCCAAAGACAGCCACTGCGTGGACTGACTTGCCTTGAAAGGGACTTTGTCTATGCTCAAGTAAGGATGAATGGCAATGTTATTTTTGAAATAATTTGCTAAAAAAAACAGTAAGATCAAGCAGTGGCATAAGGGATCTTATTGATTAAAAATAATTAACCTTGTAAGACTGAGTATTGTTAATAAAGTGGTGGTCAGTCCAAATATGCAGAACACTTTTCATTAACTATTTATGTCGGCACATATTTCTTCCCCAATCAGATGAAGAGCTTTGTATACAAGGCTTCAGTCGCATTCATAATACATAAAGAAGGACTTTTATATCTAAAGAACCGGAATGGATTTCCTGTTGGGTGGGCCTGGCAACTGTCTCTCCCAACCAAGGACAACATGCACATCCACATGGATTCTGTTCCCTTAAAGGGATAGTTCACCCAAAAATTTAAATTCTCTCATGATGTACTCATCCTCCTGGCATCCCAGATGTGTATGATTTTCTTTCTTCAGCAGACCACAAATGTAGATTTTTAGAAGAATATTTCAGCTCTGTATGTCCATACAATGCAAGTGAATGGGTGCCAAAATTTATTTTGAAGCTCCAAAATCCACATGAAGGGAGCATAAAAGTAATCCATATGACTGCAGTGGTTAAATCAATGTGTTTCAGATACGATATGATAGGTGTGGATGAGAAACAGATCAATATTTAAGTCATTTTTATCATAAATTCTCCTCCCTGCCCAGTAGGGGGCAATATGCACAAAGAATACGAATCGCCAAAAACAAAAGAAGACTTTGAAAGTGAAGGAAAAAGGAGTTAAATATTGAACTGTTTCACCCACACCTATCATATCACTTAAGAAGATATGGATTAAACCACTGGAGTCGTCTGGAGTCCTTTTCTGTTGCCCTTATGTGAATTTTGGAGCTTCAATATTTTGGCTACCATTCACTTGCATTATATGGACCTACAGAGCTGAAATATTCTTCTAAAAATCTTCATTTGTGTTCTGCAGAATAAAGAAAGTCATTACACATCTGGGATTGCATGATGGTGAGTAAATGATGAGAGAATTTTCATTTTTGGGTGAACTATCCCTTTACATGTAACATTTTCCCTACCATGTGATCTCGACTCAGAAACAGAAATATTTTCTGAATTATTTCTTATTTAGGTTTAGGTTATGGAAAAAGTCTGCATTATCAGTTAAACAAATATCTTGGCACTCCAAATACAAACACATTTGATGAATCTCCAAAGAATTTATCGTACGATTTCATTAGATCAGACATTTAGATTCAACATCCTATAATTCATAAGTAAGAAGAGAACACAGAAGTGGAGACACCCTCATGTTGTCCCAGTATTGATATCGATTATGACCACGTGTGTGTGTGTCATCTACAATTTACAGAGGCTTCAAGCAGCTACAGTACAGATTGGAGTCAACAAATGGAAAATGCAGAACTGGGGATGCAGATTTCATGATCCAACTCAAAAGGAATGACAGCTGTGGACACATATGAGAGTGCTGAGACAATTTACCGCTGGATTACAGAATGTGTTTCTAATGCAACAGCAGGGACAGGGACAGTTAGTCTGGATGTAGCCATGTCCGGACCTCAGTCCCTATTGTATCTGATGTACTTTCCACACTTGATATTGTTAAAGAGATAGTTCACCCCAAAAAGGTAAATTCTCTCATCATTTACTCACCCTCATGCCATCCCAGATGTGAATGACTTTCTTTCTTCTGCAGAACACAAACAAAGATTTTTCAAAGAATAGTTCAGCTCTGTAGGTCCATACAATGTGATCGGACCTTTGCAGCTCCAAAAATCACATAAAGGCAGCATAAAAGTAATCCATAAGACTGCAGTGGTTTAATCCATATCTTCAGAAGCGATATAATAGGTGTGGGTGAGAAACAGATCAATTTCTAAGTCCTTTTTTACTCTAAATCTCTACTTTCACTTTTACATCTGTTACAAAGTCACATGTGCCTGTTTAGTTTGACTTTCACGTCTGAAAGTGAAAGTGGAGATTTATAGTAAAAAAAAAAAGGTCTTAAATATTGATCTGTTTCTCACTCACACCTATTATATAGCTTCTGAAGGCATGGATAAAACCACTGGAGTCCTATGGATTACTTTTATGCTGCCTTTATGTGATTTTTGGAGCTGCAAAGGTCTGGTCACCATTCACTTGCATTGTATGGACCTACAGAGCTGAAATATTTTTCTAAAAATCTTCATTTGTGTTCTGCTGAAGAAAGAAAGTCATACACATCTGGGATTGCATGATGGTGAGTAAATGATGAGAGAATTTTCATTTTTGGGTGAACTATCCCTATAACCACATTTTTTACTTCCAAACTTATCTGACTTTTTTTTTTTTGTAACAATTCACTAACATTGTAAGTGCCTCACTGTAACCTAGATTTTTGCATTTTAAAGAAAAGGAGGGAAGAAAAGTCTAAATTAAAATTTGTGGTAATCAACATTATGCCACAAATGCTGTCGATTGAGCTTAACTTGTATTGAACTAGGAATTTTCCATTAAGCATAGTGTAAAAGTCTTTGAGAGTTCAGTTCCTCTGCAGGCCCACCCGGACGAGAAGGATTCCCCTTCATCTCTGGGAACGTTCAACTCTGGGGTCTCCCTGGATGGAGTGGGCCTCTCAGCGTTCCCACATCTTTTGAGTGGAAACCGAGGCCAGCTGAGAGCAGTTCAGCAGGTTTGCCATCCCTGCCGAGGGCAAACGCGACCCCTCTGCGCTCTGGAATGCGTTGGGCCCTGTCGCCTCTCCATCTCTCCACACAAACGCTCTGTGATGATGAGAGAAGAGAGAGAGATAGCAGGGAGACAGATTTAAAGGGATACATTTAAACCGAACATTCTGTCATCATTTACTCACCCTCATGTCTTTCCAAACATGTATGATTGAAGTTTAGCAGAGTATTGACATTGTTCTTATCTATGCAATAAAAGTAAACCATGACCATGCCTGTCAAGCTCCTTAAAGGACAATGTGTGCTATATTTCAAGTCTTCTAAAGTTGAAAGTCTTCTCAACCCGCCATAACTCTAAAATCTATTTTGCAGAGTTAAACTAAACTAAAGTGTCAAGACATGTTGCCAAATGGCATTGGTTCTTGGGTGTGTCAAAACCGATTGCAACAAGACAAATCTGAATATACGCTATCACAAATGAGATTTCTATGAAACCCCTTAGAGGACAGGGAAGGAATTTCTTTTTTTTTTTTTTTTTTCTGAAAAAGCTTTGCGTTCTCTTGCAATAGTTTTGCTATTCCTCGCAATTATTTTGTGTTCCCTTGCAGTTACTCATCCCTTATGAAAATGAACCATGGTTTCACTATACTAAAACTGCAGTAACCATGACTGTAGTAACCATTTTAAAAACCATGGTACATGTAGCACAAATTAACCATGGTATTTCTATAGTAAAGTGAACCATGTTATGGCCAAATTATTAGGATTTTTTTTTTTTTTTTTTAGATTTGGTTTTCCTATATTATTAAAGGAATATTTTGGGTTAAATACAAGTTAAGCTCAATCGACAGCATTTGTGGCATAAAAATTATCACCACAAGAATGAATTTTGACTCGTCCCTCCTGTAAAAAAGAGCAAAAATCTGTGTTACAGTCAGGCATTTACAATGGAAGTCAATGGGGGCCAATCCATAAACGTTAAGATACTCACTGTTTCAAAAGTATAGCCACAAGACATAATATGCGTGTTAACATGATTTTAGTGTGATAAAATCACTTACTAACCGCATCTGTGTAAAGTTCTAGCCAATTTTACAACTTCGTTGCCATGACGATGTCGTGTCAGCAAACCCTAAAACCCTAAAATGACTGTAAAAATGATGATTTAAACAACTTTACAGCTCAAATAATACATGAGTTTTAACAGAAGAATTAATGTCAGTGCTTTTATAAAATTATAAGATTCACATTTCTGCCATTAAACCCCCCAAAAATTGGCCCCATTGACTTCATACTACAATTCTCATTGTAGCTTGATTTTTGCTTTTTAAAGAAAAGGAGGGGCAAGTCAAAATAATTTTTTGTAGTAATCAACACAATGCCACAAATGCTGTCGATTGAGCTTAACTTGTATTAAACACAGAATATTCCTTTAATTGCTAGAATATGGTTACTGTAGTAAAATCATGGTTAATTTTCTTAAAATGCATAAAGCTATTGTGAGGGAAGACAAAACAGCTGTGAAGGAACACAAAACGTATTGCAAGTGAACACAAACTGCATTGAAAGGGAACACAAAACTTTTTGCAATGCAAATTATTGCAAAAGAATGCAAAACTATTTCAAAAAATACTTTTCCTCCCTGTCCTCTAAGGTTTCGGTGGAGGGGAAGATTATCAGTGAATAATGACTTAACTTTCTGCCTGTTCCCCACACAAATGTATCGTTTGGCTTCAGAAGACTTAAAATATAGCTCACAAGTCGTACACTACATGGTACTTTTCAGTGTATCATTTTTTTATTTTTTTTTTAGATTGACAGACCCTGGTCACAGTATGCATTAGTTATATGGAAAAGAGCAGCATAAACATCCTTCAAAATATTTGATTTTGAGTTTCGTGCAAGAAAGAAGTCATTTGAGTTTGGAATGAAATCAGGGTGAGGAACTATCGCCCAAACCGAATTATTCTTTTAAAGTAGGACAAAAAGTCCAGCACACATGTTGTGGGGGGTTGCATGCAGCTGTAGCGAACGGTTTGTCTTACAGTTCAGGGCCAGCCAAGAGTCAGTTCAGACTCACGGTCAGGGGAAGAGAGGGCTGCAGACATCTGTGAAGGCTATAAGGCAAAGACCAGATGCACTGTCCTGACAGACTGTGCACTAAAATGATTAATTCTTACTCTTATTTAGAAACTACAGCGTGAAGTCATTTCACATAACAGTGACGCGCAACTGCGACGTCTGGTTGCATTTCAGTGCCATTAATTTGCAAGAGTATGTTAGCAATCACTGTAGCATTTGGCTGTAAACAGCAAGGCTGAAAAAAATATATAGTCCAAACTGAAATTATATTCCCGTTGATCCCTCAAAATAAATAAAATATACAGAAAATGCATCAACTGCACTGGTATTGTGGTCATGTGATCTTGGAGAATGATTCTGGCCATTAAAAAGCTGGTCAAGGGCACATAGAACTGGGACTGCAAAGATTAAAAAGCCATATTTCAAAACTATAGGGGCTGATATAAGACAACATCAACAACAACAACACAGTCATATACACAAAGAACATACTGATCCCGTGGCAGAGGGTCTGTCCACCTCATGTACTTTGGGAACCGGAATGTCTCTAAAAGCTAAACTGTAACGGGCTTTTCTGGGTACACCACGGTTTGACCACCAGTTAAACTACAGAGTTATTGGGGGTAAAATGACCACAAGTGATAAGATAAAGGTAAATCATAATTATAACAAATATACTGTATACAAAAAATCACTTATATTTACAAAAAGGTCCAGTGAAATGTCACATAAATTAAATTACTTAAAAATGTAAAACCCAATAAATTGATATTCATTTTTACCCTAAACATGAAGGGAAGATTGGGGCTACTTGTCACACTTTTTACTCCAGTATGTGAATATTTGTCAGTGTAGGTTTGTATACCGAGTCAAAATCTGTTTGGACACGTACCTTAAAGTCTCGGCTACAAAAATCTATTGAACATTCCCACCATTGTTGCCCAGGATAAAAGATATAGTACAGTTCATTTAACATGGGCGGGGCTTGTTGGGGTAAATTGTCACAATGGGAACCTGCTGTTGTTTATAAACACTGATTTGGGAAAACTACCTTTTTGAAATATGAAATACAATTTAAAGGTAATAAATAAATAAATTAGCAATCTTCCATAACATGTATCTGTATTTACTGTAACATTTACTGTTTAAATGTAGCTGAAAAGCCATAAAACTACCTCTAGTACAACAATTATGAAACACAAACTAAACAACAAAAATGGAAAACACAATAGATTTTATTATTTATTAAATTACAATATTTAGAATATTTGAGACAACTTTCCCCAACTTTCTGAAAAACACCCTTGTCAAAATGTTTTCTGTCAAAATCTACCTTAATTTTATGGTTGACTCTTGCCTTAAATTAATGAAAATAAGGAAAATTCTCTCATCATTTACTCACCCTCACGCCATCCACATCTGGGATGTGTATGACTTTCTTTCTTCTGCAGCACACAAATGAAGATTTTTAGAAGAATATTTCAGCTCTGTAGGTCCATACAATACAAGTCAACAGGGTCAAAAACTTTAATGCTCCAAAAAGCACAGAAAGGCAGCATAAAAGTAATCCATACAACTATTTGGTTGTCTGATGTGATATGATAGCTGTGGGTTAGAAACAGATCAATATTTACCATATATTTGCTTTAAATATAATTATTTATTTTTTTTACTATAAATTCACCTCCATGCACAGTATGTGGCAATATGCATGAAGAATGTGAATCGCCAAAAAGAAGAAGGTGAAAGTGAAAATGGAGATTTAGAGTAAAGAAAAGGACTTAAATATTGATCTGTTTCTCACCCACACCTATCATATCACTTCTGAAGACATGGATTAAACCACTGGAGTCATATGGATTACTTTTATGCTGCCTTTATGTGCCTTTTGGATCTTCAAAGTTCTGGCCACCATTTACTTGCATTGTATGGACCTGCAGAGCTGAAATACTTTGGTAAATGATAGTTAAATGATGAGAGAATCTTAATTTTTCTGTGAACTATCTCTTTAATACAGTATGTCCAAATGTGGTTTTACTGCATTCACTAGTTTACTCAACAGCTATTTCAAAAATATAATGATATATTGGAATTTTAGTTTGGAGGGCAAAATTCACAAATAATTATCTTAATTTATGACACTTTTGAACCAGATCTGTGAAACCAATATACATAACCAATGCTAACAAAAAACCCCAAAAAAAAAAAAACCCACACGTTTGTGTAATTTGACTTGTGACTCAAAAAACCTTATGAGATATACTATAGCACTTGTGACAACATCCCAGTATGACAACTAAAGGCCTGGTCTCCCTCTTATTCATAATACTTCCCATTAGTAGCCTATACCTTTATAAATAGTGTTTCCACCTATTCTGCCATAGTCTGCTGTGTCTCCATATGAGCAATGGGGTCATTAAAGAATGTGACATTATTCCTGATTAATTTGGCGTAGTGAGAATGTGGAATATTGCGGGTCTTTAACAGCTCAGTGTCTTGCGGGGCTCTTGTGGGATATTTATGGTTCTGGTAGATAATAGTTGGATCAAGACGCTCCGGCAAAGATTCATCAAAGATCCTGAAAGTATTTGAGGTGCATACACAAAAGAGAAAGTTGGAAAGTTTATGTTTAAATGTCAAAATATAGAACAGTAAAGAGATTGCATTAAGCACATTTACATGCACAGCAAAACGCTGATTACTATCTTAGCTGCTTACCACAAAGACCACATGTGAAAATGCTGTTATTTGTGATATTTTTGGGGGCACATTATTTTTTTATTTATTATTTTTTTAAAGTATATTTATTTTAAGTACTTGCACATTCAATTATATATAATACAAATATTATGTTGTTTATAAAAATATTATTATATGATTATATTATATAACTATATTTATTTAGCCTATTATAATATTTGATCATTTTAATAATAAAAAAAAAATATATGAGAAGAAGAAAACATGTCAACACAATAGAAGCATAGTGGGGATTTTCTTAACATTAAAGGGGAAAGTGAGATTACATGTTTAGCAGGTCAACACGCTTACATGTTAGGACAGTGAGGAAAACCTGATCCAATCAATTAAACCCCCGAGTCCATTAATTCAAATATTGAGAAACAGATCAATATTTAAGTCATTTTTTTATCATAAATTCTGCTCCCTGCCCAGTAGGGGGCAATATGCACAATGAATGTGAATCACCAAAAATAGAAGGAGAAAGTGAAAGTGAAGGAAAAAGGACTTAAATTTTGATCTGTTACTCACCCACACCTATCATATCACTTCAGAAGACATGGATTAAACCACTGGAGTCTTATGGATTACTTTTATGCTGCCTTTATGTGCTTTTTGGAGCGTCAACATTTTGGCACCCATTCATTTGCATTTTATGGACCTACAGAGCTGAAATATTCTTCTAAAAATCTTTATTTGCATTCTGCTGAAGAAAGAAAGAAAGTCATACACATCTGGGATGGCATGAGGGTGAGTAAATAATGAGAGAATTTAAATTTTTGGGTGAACTATCCCTTTAATTACCAAGCCTATTTAAGTACCATTTATATCATGATTGTAAGTAAAAGTTATTATTAAAATGTTTAAGTTAAATTTACTCACTCACTTAAATCAATATTCCATCATTTAGTTAAGTAGATTTTACTTAATTTTATTCCAGCAAGATTTACAAAAAAAATTTGTGCAAAAATTCAAAGTAAATCTTACTAGTCATTTGTTTTTCAGTGAATATATCTATAACAGGCTTCTTTTTCGAGAAATGTTTTGTCTGAAAAGTATGCTATCTTTCTCTCAAATAAATGCGACTTGCTTGGATATTTCTTCATGTAAAACCACTGGATCCACTCCAGTCCCAGGGAAAGTGTTATTGCCGTGTCAAACTAAATTGCCCGAGTGCCGCGGCTATGACACAATGCATTTTGGGATCCCAAACAAAGAGCCTGGCATATTCCATCAGAGACCCGACTCTGGGGTCTTTATGGTCCATTAGGGTGTCAAGCCAACATCACTCAAAGATACTGTGATTTCATGCTGATTCAAGTTCAACATTTCCCCTTTTATTACAGTAGTGAAGGCTGGGATTTGAGCATAGAACGCTGCTCCCAGATCAGTGTGAAAGGGTAACATCTATACAAAGGCACACTAAACCTCCGGTAAGCCTATGATCTAATCTTGCAACTGTCAGCTAAGAGGATTGCAGCCTCCCAAACCAGTGCATATGCAGATTTGCAGGAATGATGCATTTTGGGAGAAAAAGGACACCCTGAGGAGACCATTTTTGTGTCTCTGGGGCAATATATACAGTCTGGGAGACGTTGTGGGTGCAGTTATGATGCGACTGCATTAAAAGGACTTTAGAATTGCAACTGCAAGTGCAATACGATGGACACAAATGCCCTGAGATCAAATAAATGGCACAACTCAGATGCCACCTTAAGAGAGCTCTGTGCAGGCAGGCATGTTTTCCATGGAAACAGAAGCACGATTAGTTCAACGGAGGCCTGTGATTGGTCGATTATACATTAAGTGAACATCTCTTAAAAGAGGATATTGTAACAGAATCAGAGGATATCTAATATTCATATTCCTGTCATATCTTGTATACTTTGTAATAAAACAATCTTTTCAATGATTTTGTGTACTGATGGAGTTTTATTAGTTATCACCATTTCATATATTATATTTCAGGATGAGTTTTAATTGGCTGTTCAAGTAAAATAATACTGGCAACCATTCCTTGTTTGTATTTTGTTAGGAAGCAGGATGTTGGGTTATATCTAACAATTCATTTGTACTTACAAAAATATGCTAATATACATTTAACAGTAAACATAATTAGTGGTTAAAAGAATAGTTCAGCCGAAAAAGAAAATGATATCATCATTTACTCACCCTCATGCATTCCAAATCCAAATTAATTACTTTCTGGAACCCAAAAAGAGAGATTTTGAAGAATGTACTGGTCGCTTTTTTCCATGCAATTACTATGAATGAGGACTAGAGCTTTCAATCATTAAAAACAACCTGGTCTCATAGAATCACGTTACTATACCAACATTTTTGCAAAATGATTTTTACTTGGTACGTACAGCGGCAGTTTCCTTAAGAGTTAAGATGCTTTATTGTCATTGTATACAACACAATGAAATTAAGTTTGGCAACCCTTGAAGATAGCAGAACAGTAGTACACAGTACAAACACAAGCAACAATAAAAACAAGTGAATAATAGTGAAACGAGAACTGGAGGCACTACAACAACAACGATTTTTATTCACTTTCACACAAATCACGAGTAAACGGCAGATTATCAGTTCATAAACACCTACTTTTAGCCCTGTTCCTCACACAATGCTATCTTATGTCATCTAAACACTTTTACTATAACGGCTAATATATTTTAACATTTGCATTACATAACCTACTACATTTACAAGCTTGTTCAAGCTCAATCCATTGCGTTTTTCATCTCACCATTGCTTTTTCCGTTAGGTTTAGGTTTAGGGTAGGGAGGTCGGTTTTATTGATTTAAAACTCAATAGAGCATTAACCTTAAAAACCTCAATGGTTTAAGAGAACATTTTACTCACTTTTAGCACCACACAGTGGAGATTTCACCTTGGACCTGCTGCGATACATGTAATGAACCGCGAAATATCATTTTGCAAAAATGTCGCGACAGTCACATAATTTCTATGAGCTCAGGCTGATCAAAAAGGATTCAACAGCACTGTATATTAAATCTGTTCCATGGAAGAAAGAAATAAAGTCATATGGGTTTGGAGCAATATGAGTGTGAGTAAATGATGACATAATTTTCATTTTTGGTGAATTTTTCTTTGAAGGATTTGTTTCTTTTAAAGTGTCAGTTCAGGTTAGATCTGGTTAGCATCTCTACCAATGTTTGTGTTCTTTGTTGGTCAAGACTGAAACTCAAACAGTCTGAGCTGAACAAACTGGGAGGGTTTCAGTAGCGAGTGCCAAATCCGTGAATCTCCAGTTTGGAGATGTCTCTCTCATTGGTGAATTGAGCGCGGTGGATTCGAGAGCTGGGACTGCCCACGTTGCTAAGCCAGTACTTCCTGTAAATGAGAGAGAGAGAGAGAGAGAGAATATGTCATAGAACAAAGCATGACTGATTCATTGATAAAAAAACAATGTAAATCAAAAAGTCAACATGAAACGACATCACAATCCATTGTACTTTTGTAATCTGATCTTCTGACATTTACGAGTGAAACAAGATATTAAATAATGAAAAATGCAGGATAAGACTTGATTTTATCCATTGGGAATTGATTGGATGATGAAAAGTTGTCTTTATATGACATGCAGTTAAAAAATAAGAGTGCTTTGTGACATCAGCCGAAAAGGAAAGTTGTTAAAGAGACGGAGCAAGTTATTGAATTTTAATGCAAGATTATGAGACAAATCGTTCACAATAACACTAGAAACGTGTATTAAAAAAGTAATACAAGTTGGTAATTGTTTCCAATTTCATTTCAAGATTTTAGAAATCAGAATCAGAATTAGAATGAGTTTTATTGCCAAGTATGCTTACACATACAAAGAATTTGTCTTGACAGGAGCTTCCAGTACACAACAATACAAAAACAGCAACAAGACTTTTAAAAAATAATTAAAAGTGAATAAAAAATAGATAAATATTGAAAAGAAAAAAGTATATATAGAATACACAATAGACAATATATACACACACACACACACACACACACACACACATATATATATATATATACACACACATATATACATACATACGTACATACAAAATCCACTATCAGTCGACCTCTAATCGCATATACATGATCAGTGACGTGTATGATTCGGAGGTTGCATTTTCCCCTCTAACATTACATTTATACTCCACTGATGGTGAGGTTTAGGTTTGGGGTTTTGACTGGGGAGTACAGTTAATCAAATATGCATTCTTTGGGGGCCTGGGTAGCTCAGTGCGTAAAGCTGCTGGCTACCACCCCGGAGTTCGCTAGTTCGAATCCCAGTGCATGCTGAGTGAATCTAGCCAGGTCTCCTAAGCAACCAAATTGGCCCGGTTGCTAGGGAGGGTAGAGTCACATGGGGTAACCTCCTCGTGATCGCTATAATGTGGTTTGTTCTCGGTGGGGCACGTGGTGAGTTGAGCGTGGTTGCCACGGTGGATGGCGTGAAGCCTCCACACGCGCTATGGCTCCATGGCAACACGCTCAACAAGCCACGTGATAAGATGCGTGGGTTGACGTCTCAAATGAGGAGGCAACTGGGATTCATCCTCCACCACCCGGACTGAGGCGAATCACTACGCGACCACAAGGACATAAAAAAAAGCACATTGGGAATTGGGCATTCCGAATTGTGAAAAAAACTGTATTCACTGTATTACAGCCTGTACAGCTGAAACAACTCACTTTCAATTTCACCCGGAAAAGGGATCTCACACGTGCCCATATGCTCAGTTACCGCTTTTGCCCCTGGGGCGGCAGTGTTTTACCTTTCTGTAAGTACAAACCAATTTTAGCTAAAGAGAAGTCAACCTACTGTTTCCGATTTCACTGTCCATCAGTCTGCTTTTTTGGTCGTTTTTAGGAGCTCGACAACCCTAGACCCTATTCACTTTCATTGTATGAAAAAAGAATGACCACAACATTTTACTGAACTTCTCTTTTTGCATTCCATGAAAGAAAGTCCAACGAGAATATTTGGCATGGCATGAGGGTACATAAATAATGAAAAATATTTAATTTTTCGTTGAACCCTTCCTTTAAAAAGTTTTAAACTTCCATTAGTTATGTTACAAAGTGGATAAAGGAAGATAAACAATCGTCCATTTTCTTTCTCTCTCTTTCACAAAAATAAGGGCGCGGCACACACACACAAGCACTTACACACTCTCTCTAAGTGAACTCGGACAGGCAGGATCTGTCATGCAATATTCCTCCGAGGACTCTAAATGCATTATTCTCCCCCGTGGGCCGTAGCACTGATCTCATATTGGATAAGAAATGTGTGGTCAGACCATCTACATGGCTGTCCAATATTCAGCTCCATATTGGGCCTGCCAGGAAGAGGTGGAGTTTGTGTCAAATCTCTACAGCAACAGAATAAGAAAGGCCTCTTTGATAAAGCGACCAGTCCAGATTGTGTTTTGAGCAGTGGGAATGACGGATTACAGACGGGTCAGGGTTATCCAGGTTATCAGACGCCTAAGTCATAAATCACTGCCACAAATCAAGAGATTTCTTTTGGAACTGAACGCCGTGTGTTGCAGCACTCATTTAAATGACTTAATGGGTGTGGTTCACTCAATACTAAGGAAATCCAATCCTGAACAAGGAAATGGTTCTTTCCATGAATGAGGTACCGGTGTTGGGGAAGCTACATTGAAAACATAGCTTGCCAAGCTACAAGCTAGTCGTTAGTGGTGGTGATTTTGATTCATTTCAGTGACTCAATTCTTTTGATTCCATTCACCAAAAGATTAATTCATATTCGTTCACTGATTCGTTCATTGACCATTTCTGCAAGTTACACCTTTGCACATGTAGATGGCGCCAAATGACCATCTTTAAGTAATCGCATTGAACAAAAAGCAGTCAGTCACGACCAGAACAAGTCTAATTATCCTATAATAAAATATGCATGTCTACAATTATACTAAGAGACTTCAGCACTGCAGTGTTTAAGCATTATAAGCCTTTTCCCACAAGTGCCAACAAAGCATATCTATCATATTCTGAACTGCAGAGCACAACTTTTTGTCAAGCTATACAAAAAAAGACAACAATACTAGCCTGAAAAATAATTATGAGTTTCAATAATGTCCGTATGTCATTGTAATGTGTGGTCATCACTCACTTTAATCTGGCCCCTTTTCTTATTGAATGAGACTGACGAACTGAACAAACGACATGCAGATCATTCGCTAATTCAGCCTGTCATCAGATCATCGTACATGAATGAGACGACTGAGTGAGTCGTTCATTTTGTTCGTGAACAAGTTTACCAGAACATTCAGTTCATTCATGAATGAGATGTCTCATCTCGTTCACACTCAAATGACAGACTAGTACTAGCTCAGTGAAGGGGCGTATTCGTTCAGCGGGTCGAACCAATGATAGGCTCCTTAACAGCCCACACTCGAATGCTATTGGCTCATGCTAATAATCAGTCCTTAAAGGCATGAAAAGCAGTAGAGCTCATTGGGTTTGAAAAGGAAGAGACAAGGTGAATGAAAATTATAAGTCAGTGTATGGAGGTGAAAGAACGAAACATAATACCAGTCAAGCTACCCTTATTTTACTTAAAAATTTTTTTTTAAGATTTCAGCATTTTAATTTCATAACAAAACTCCATTAAAAAGCAAATCTTTAACAAAAATAATTAAATAACTAAATAAAATTATGTTTTATTAATTTAATTTTGTTGAAAAATTACACAATTTACTTTGATGGAATTTTGTTATGAAATTTAAATTAGTAAATCTTGGAACTTTGATTGCCTCATTTGTGTTTTACTCGAGGAGGTACAGAATGTTTTTAACACAGATGATAAAGAACTTTTTACTACTCTTATGCCATGAATGACTTATTCACTTTTCCACAACACTCTCACTCTCTCTGGCACACTGTTCAGCTGTACTCTTTGTAGTGTTTATTGAGTTTCCCATTCTAACCCCTGGTGAGGAAGTTAGATAACATTGAGGCACAGTGATAGGAAGGAATTTCCTCATACAGACCGTCGTTTCCATAAAGCGCAGTCTAACAATCTGCCAGATGCTATTGCTTGCTCTGGTACAACACCAGGAACACAATGTTTGTTTGATATGAATACTCCAGCTTCTCTTGGTCTGGTGTTTTAAGAGTAGCGAACAATGCAAAAATTATTTTTTTACAAAAAATTGTGCCTTCTTTTGAGGTAATATATATATATATATATATATATATATATATATATATATATATATATATATATATATATATATATTATCTAACCATCCAAACAAGATAAGTTTATTTGAGAAGCAAAATTGTACAACAACATAGGACTTGTTTTTAGAGAACATATCTTATTTAGTTTATTTTTCTTAACAAGCAAGTTTTTTTTTTATTTGTATTTCATTTTATTTATTTTTCTAAGCATAAACCTAACTGAATTCAGGGGTCCTGAATGTTCTGGTCCTTTTTTACTCCAAAATAAAAACAAACTTGTAAGAAATTAGGCCTATTTTAGGGCCATACTTTACATTGTAATTTTTTTGTATTTTCATAACACAAATGTTAAACCACCCCTATAAATAATATAAATAAAATAAAATGTAATTTATTTTTAAATACATTTTAATTACCTTTTTTTTTTTTTTTTTTTTTTTTTATAAAATGTATTTATTTTATTTTAATTATATATAAAAATTATATAATTTTTAAAAGTATTTTTGCATCACTGTAGTACTCCTTTGGTACTGCCTTTAATTTTCACTCATTTTAATTAAACAAAATATATATATTTTTTTTTTACTGTAATACAGTAATTCTGTGTTACTGTAATGAGAATCATCGCTGAAAACAATGGAAATACTAAAAGTAAATGTCTAGACGTGCAACGGTAATGAAAACTACGGGGGTAAAATGTGCTCACGTGTCTTGAAATGAATGTCAAAATGCAAAAAATCTATGAAATATATTATTTTATATAAAACATTTCATTTAAACATAATATATATAATACATATATATATATATATATATATACACACACACACACACACTGTATACACTCACTGAGAACTTTATTAGGTGCACCTGTACACAAACTTATTCATACGATTATCTAATCAGCCAATCGTGTGGCAGCAATGCATAAAATCAAGCAGATACGGGTCAGGAGCATCAGTTAATGTTCACATCAACCATCAGAATGGGTTATTAATCTCAGTGATTTGGACTGTGGCATGATTGTTGATGCCAGATGGGCTGGTTTGAATATTTCTGGGATTTTCACACACAACAGTCTCTAGAGTTTATTCAGAATGGTGCCAAAAACAAAAAACATCCAGTGAGCAGCAGTTCTGTGGATGGAAATGACTTGTTAATGACAGAGGTCAGAGGAGAATGGCCAGACTGGTTCAAGCTCACAGAAAGGTTATGGTAACTCAGATAACCATTATGTACAATTGTAGTGAGCAGAATAGCATCTAAGAATGCACAACATGTCGAACATTTAGGGAGATGGGCTACAACAGCAGAAGACCATGTTGAGTTCCACTTCTGTCATCCAAGAACAGAAAGTTGAGGCATAGTTAATACTGTATATATCAGCCACAACATTAAAACCACCTGCCTAATATTGTGTCGGTCCCCCTCATGCCACCAAAACAGCATTCTGAGATGATATTCTTCTCACTACAATTGTGGAGTGGATATCTTTTGGCACCATTCAGAGTAAACTCTAGAGACTGTTGTGTGTGAAAATCCCAGAAGATGAGCAGTTACAGAAATACTCAAACCAGCCCATCTGCACCAACAATCATGCCACGGTCCAAATCACTGAGATCACATTTTTCCCCATTCTGATGGTTGATGTGAACATTAACTGAAGCTCCTGACCCGTATCTGCATGATTTTATACACTGCACTGCTGCCACACGATTGGCTGATCAGATAATCGCATGAATAAGTAGGTGTACAGGTGCACCTAATAAAGTTCTCAGTGAGTGTATATTAGGACATTTTCTTGACAGAATCACCCTTAGAGCTTTTGAGTTTTGTCCTTAAAACAAGAAAAACCTATTTGCCAATAAGAAAAATGGGGAAAATACACTTAATTTAAGGTATATTCTCTGAAAACAAGTCTTGTCTTACACAATTTTTCTTCTCAAGCTTATTTTAAGGATTTTTAGATATTTTTACTAAAAAAACAACACAAAAATACTGATGAAGAAAGTATTGCCATGAAGCTATAAGGTGTTATGGGTGGCTAGGCCGTTGCTATCCAGTTGCTATGGTGTTTTTAGAGCACTGTTATGCTATTTCCAGGCTGTTCTGGGTGGTTGCAACTAAGTAGTTGCTTACTGGCCCAAATCAAAAGAGTCCACCCCCAAGTCTCTATGTTACTCATGTTTCTAGGTATGGCTCGAGTCCCTCCTTCATTGTAAGTCTATGGGATCTTTGCCCATTTTAAGCATTTTATCTAGATGAAACTTAGCTTGTCACACTGCAAAGATGGGTGTAGCGGTAGTGAGGAAGGGGTATCTGGGGACGTTCCTTTGGGATCTAAAGTGTCATCACCATCACTAACACACACACGCACACAGTAGTGACGCTCCCAAGCCATGAATGTTCACAAAATCAACAAACAAACCAACAAAGACACTAAAATGGATAGACAAAAAGCCAGAAAGCTATAAAAAGGGTGATAGATGTTAGATAGGAAGGTAACAAAGAAATGAAAGCAGGAAAAACAATGAAGGGGGAAACACTAGAAAAGAGGCGGAGCCTGGAGGGTCACCATCCTTCTGTTTAAATATTTAATGAGCAAACACATTACTGTTCACTTGTGTTCACCAGCTGGAATGAAGAAGAGCAGGTCGTCAGAAGAGATAAAACGTTTCGCAATGCAATAGTGCAGCTCTTTCTCACTGTATCCAGGCAATCGCATGTATTGCTGCATGAACATATACACACACACACACACACACACACACACACACACACACATGTTGGTGCGGTTATCCTTATGAGGACTCTCCATAGACATAATGATTTTTATACTGTATGAACAATAGATTCTATCCCCTAACCCTAACCCTCACAAAAAAAATTTCTGCATTTCTACATTTTCCAAAAAACATCGTTTAGTATGTTTTTTAAGCTATTTGAATTATGGGGACACTAGAAATGTCCTCATAAACCACATTTATAGCATAATACTCTTGTAATTACCAGTTTGTAACCTAAAAAAATGTCCTCGTAAACCACCCAAACCTGCCCACACACACACACACTCTTTCTGCTCAGTGTTTCTAGGTTGTGTAGTTGAGTGTAAGTAATAGGACATGGTTCCCACTAGAGAATATTGCTAAAAATTTCTTAAAGGGCAGCAGCCACCTTATCCAGTAAGCAGATATTGACCTTACAGTGAAAACACTTCACAATTGTAGCAAGACGGCCCCTACCTGACCCAATAGGAGCAACTGGGGTAAGTTGTCACACTGGAAAGCTGTCACAAGGGCTATATCTCAGTAACTATAAGGGTTGGAGTAGGGTTGGGAATCGTAAGGAATTTTACGATACCGGTTACGATTCCTCTTTACGTTTCCGGTTCCTTAATGGTTCCAGTAACGATTCCAGTAATTCTTTTAGTACTTTTTTTTTTTTTTTTTTATAATTATTTGGAAATGAGAAAATTAATTCTTATTGCATTTGCTACCCTCTGCTGTCCGTTACCAAATAATGAGATCATTTCAGATTTCAACAGAGCAGATATAACCGATCAGAAATAAATGTAATACATTTATTTAATTTTATAAAATGCCACTTATTACAACAAACTTGTGTATCTTTAATTATACATTGTCATATGAACAACCAGTCAGTAACCAGACACAGGTTATCATTAAATAAACAGTAACAGTTCCAGAGACAGTTTAGACTGTGTTTTGTAGCCTAATGTTGTACTTCAGGCTTGTGAGACTTCAACAGTTCTTATTTCATTTCGAGTTGGACATTCATAACTTGCACATCAGTATAAGATTACTTGTATACTGGAAGCTCTGTATGTTTCACTAGATTCAAAAGAACTGTCTCATTAGAATGGTTCTTTCAGGAATCTAACTGTACCGGAAGCACATATGTTTCACGCAGTGAAAAGAGCCGGCTCGAGACTCGTTCAATTGGGAATTAAATGCACTGGTAGAACTGTGTGTTTTTACGCTGTAGAGTCAGTAGAGGTCAGCGCTGCTGCAGAGATGAGTGTTCCAGCCGCATCGGCGGAATTTTGCATGCTGGAGAACCGTTAACAGAACCGAAGGTCACGAAGATCATACGATTCCGGTATTTTTTAAAGAATGGAACCGGTTCTGAACAAGAACCGGCTCTCGGTTCCCATCCCTAGTTTGGAGTCAAAGTCCAGTGGCATAAATGCTTGTGAACCTGTAAATGAGTTTTTACTCACCCTCATGCCATCCCAGATGTGAATGACTTTCTTTCTTCTGCAGAACACAAACAAAGACTTTTAGAAGAATATTTCAGCTCTGTAGGTCCATACAATGCAAGTGAATAGTGGCAAAAACTTTGAAGCACCTATCATATCGCTTCTGAAGACATGGATTAAACCACTGGAGTCCTATGGATTACATATATGCTGCCTTTATGTGCCTTTTGGAACTTTAAAGTTCTGGTCACCATTCACTTGCATTAAATGGACTAACAGAGCTGAAATATTCTTCTAAAAATCTTCATTTGTGTTCTGCAGAAGAAAGAAAGTCGTACACATCTGGATGGCATGAGGGTGAATAAATGATGAGAGAACTTTAATTTTTAGGTGAACTATCCCTTTAAATGGTTTTCCTTTATCACTGTAAGGTCATAAATGGTTAAATCAAAAAACATTCGCCATACCATTACACCGATTTCACGTCACATGTAAACATCCAGTGTGCGTAAGTGTTGTGTGCATCACTGTTTGCATTTTGATGTATTGCGTTATCAAATTTTTTTAATAAGCATATATTTGGTAGTTACAGTTGTATTGGTGTGCATGCAAATGCAAAATGAACAGCCGGTTCCCACTGTGACAACTTACCCCCTCTAGAGTGACAACATGCCCCATCATAGGTTCAACAAGTGTTAAATGAAAACTGTATCTTGTTTCCTGGTCAACAGCGGTAGAAACGTTAAATCGCTTTTTGTTTTGTAACCAACACTTTGGGTATATACAGAAATAAACTCACCCAGAAAAACATTCACAGAAGTAAAATGTGTGACAACTAGCCCCACTCTCCCCTTCTTTTAAAACACTGTTCTTTGCTATGCTGCTCAGTTTTAAAATGCAGTTCGGAGTCCATCGGTCCAGAATGATCATTAGCATTCAGCTTATGAAGACAATGCAAACGAGACCGCTAAATGACAGTACAAACACAACTGCAGCTGTAGACAGATCTGACAGTAATGCTGTGATGGAATAAACTGTTATTATAGCACCAAACAAACATCGAATTACTTTATCTAACACAGGCTTCATCATCAGATTAATGTTGTGTTTACTTAATGATCAGCTCCAGATGGCAAACTGTGTGACAGAGTTCAATTACATTAATGGACTAGAGTATTTTCAGCTACAGAAGTGACCCTGAGGGCAATTCAGATCTACTGTGTACATTTTAATAAATGGACAACACTAATTAAAGCTCTGTGGTCAGTATTGAGGGATTTTAGTAAATTTACTTTAGTAATAAACACACATAACAATGCTATTTTCTGACAAATGGACACACACATGTTCGAAATGAAATACTAGTCTACTACTTACTCAGTACTCTGCAAGTATACACCATGATACTAGACAATATGTTTTATGCTGTAGATTCAAAAGAATGACTCGTAAGATTCATTAGTTCAGGAACCGGGCTACACTGGTCACGTTTTATATTTCGCACAGTAGATTCAAAAGAACAGACTCGTAAGATTCATTAGTTCAGGAACCGGGCTACACTGGTCACGTTTTATATTTCGCACAGTAGATTCAAAAAAATGACTCGTAAGATTCATTAGTTCAGGAACCGGGCTACACTGGTCGCGCTTTATATTTCGCGCAGTAGATTCAAAAGAATGACTCATAAGATTCATTAGTTCAGGAACCGGGCTACACTGGTTGCGCTGAATATTTCGTGCTATAGATTCAAAAGAACAGACTCGTAAGATTCATTAGTTCAGGAACCGGGCTACACTGGTCACGCTTTATATTTCACGCAGTAGATTCAAAAGAATGACTCGTAAGATTCATTAGTTCAGGAACCGGGCTACACTGGTTGTGCTTTATATTTTGCGCAGTAGATTCAAAAGAATGACTCATAAGATTCATTAGTTCAGGAACCGGGCTACACTGGTTGCGCTGAATATTTCGTGCTATAGATTCAAAAGAACAGACTCGTAAGATTCATTAGTTCAGGAACCGGGCTACACTGGTCACGCTTTATATTTCGCACAGTAGATTCAAAAGAATGACTCGTAAGATTCATTAGTTCAGGAACCGGGCTACACTGGTTGCGCTGAATATTTCGTGCTATAGATTCAAAAGAATGACTCGTAAGATTCATTAGTTCAGGAACCGGGCTACACTGGTCGCGCTTTATATTTCGCGCAGTAGATTCAAAAGAATGACTCATAAGATTCATTAGTTCAGGAACCGGGATACACTGGTTGCGCTGAATATTTCGTGCTATAGATTCAAAAGAACAGACTCGTAAGATTCATTCGTTCAGGATTTGGGCTTGTGACGAGGAGGAGGGTGGGGCCGGGCCGTGACTACGCACGCCCGGCCCTCAATCGGGCTAATCAGCCGAGGAGAGGGAGAAGTGCAGCGGAATGCAGCAGTTCGGGAGAGATAGAGCCACATGCAGCAGCCATGGGTGCGTTTTTGTTTTTGTGTCTTTTTGTTAAAGTTCCTGTTAAAATATTACTTTGATTGTTCAGCCGGTTCCCGCCTCCTCCTTTCCCATTTCAACCCTGTTACATTGGTGCCGAAACCTGGGAAGGAGAAGGGATGCGCTGTCGTGGAGTCCTCGCCACTGCCATCCACCCAAAGGAGCAGCCGCAGCCATCCGCCGGGAGACGGAGAAGTTGCTGCCAGCCGCCTGGACGCGGAGGAATGGCCGCCATCCGTGAGGGGAGGAGGGGCTCGCTGCCGGCCACCTGGAGTGGTGGAGCCACTGCCAGGGGCAGAGGAGTTCCCTACCAGCCGCCAAAACGCGAAGGGGCATTCCATCCACCAGGGGTCAGAGGACTGGCTCTGGTCCGCCCGGGGAGGAGTGGCTGTCATCCGCCAGAAGGTGGAGGAGTGATCAAGGACCAGGCACCAGCGTGTCTGGGAACCGGCTTCTCCCTCTCTCACTCTCCCAACTTGTCCTTTCCCTCTCCTCTTTTTTTGTTTGTTTTGTTTTTACCTCCCCTCGTCCCCCTCCCCAGCCCTAGAGAGGTGGGGAAAAGCCTGCCGGCAGGTGGGGCCAGAAGGGTAGTGCAATCATTACCCGAGAATGTTTGTTTGTTTGGTGCTTGGTAATTAAAACGGAATGCTCGGGTATACTTCGCAGTGCAGGCTACTGTTATATGTGAAAGAGGTTTAATGCATATTTCCAATAGAGTCATGTAATAGCTAATAGGTCATCCAGGTATTGCAAGCAGCAAATTTGAATACTGAAGTTATAATAAGAGTCGTAAATTTGTATGTTATTCTGAACATAGCCAGATGACATCTGCACTGGTGAGAGCCGATCTTTAACATCCGGAACTGGGCTGGACTCTAATAACTCTCTCTCTCTCTCTTAGACTTGTGTCTCTGCAGAACAAAAATGGGCTTTTTCCAATCAGTGGGCGTTTTCAAACCGGGATGCCCATTTTTCAACCACTTTACATGATTTGCGTACTACACTGAGATTCCCTACTTTCATTGCATAGTTGAAAAACGCCCATTACGATTTGAAAACACCCACAGATTGAGAAATGCCCATTATTGTTCTGCAGAGACCTATACTTCCGTCTCTCCCTCTCTCTCTCTCTCTCTCTCTCTCTCTATCTCACACAGATGAATGTCTGGTTCACATTTGAGTCTGTGATGTCATACAGACCTCGCCCCTGAGCCCCACCTCACCCAGACTGACATCATGTCACCATCTTTCCAGGTCCGGCCCAGCCCGAGGGACTGCAGACCTGTGTATGCCCACTCAACACACAGACACACAACCAACACACATTCACTCAAATTACAGCACACATAACAGCAGCCAGAGGCTGGAATGATACTACAACTCACTTTCAGGCAACAAAACCCTTTTTTATTTATTTTTTTGTAGCTTTTAAGTGATAAATCTGCTCCACTGGAGCACATTCTATTGTGTCGTCTCGATATTTCTCACATCAAGGGTGACATCGGTGCATTACTGTGCACAATGTTTTTGGAGGGAAATGTGAGTTTCCATTTTCACGCTGTTACAACCTGCCCGTTCTAGTGTTCCACGGGACAAAGACTGAAGCACTGGCCACATCTGCTGGTTAAAAGACGCACTGCACGAGAGACAACGTTTGTTTTCTTATCGTTCAGGACAAAATCAAAAGAAACAAAATATAAATAATATTTTGTATAATGAAAATAAAAACCTTTAGATGTTTTACAATGCTTAATGACATTACTTTGATGACAATTAAACATATTTCTGCCATAAATTCTCATTAATGGAAAAAAAAAAACACTATTTCGCATTACTGTGAATTAATTTATGCTTAAAATCATTATAATTTAAATAAATTATTACAATGATAAATACTTACAAATATACTTTACAATTAAAATAATATATACATTTTTTTTATATAATGATAAAATATTGGTGCATCACAAATGCATTAAATGTGATTTATTCACATTACAGTAATGAGAGAGTTTTTTTTTTATGATTACAATGGGCTACTAATTGTGGGAGGAGTTAAATGTGCTTAATTGCCATGACAATAATGTAAAAATGCAAATAAATAAATAATAAATAATAATCTTAATGATTAAAAAATAGGTGTCATTTTCTTTATGCAAAATATTATTTTTCTTTAGGCTTTGGGGGAAATTTGGTTGATCTATTGGTATGTATGTACAAATGTTTACTTTTTATTGTATTTTTTAAATTTGTATTTTTAATTCATGTTTTAATTTTTAATATTGTTTTAATTTCTAATTTAATATATTTTTATTTTGTTTTATCATTTCTTAATACTTAAAATAATAATAATACTTTCATTTATTGTAATGCAGTTCCTTTCCTTGGCATTTAATTTCTGATGAGCACTTTGGGTTGCACTTATTGTATGATTAGTGCTATACAAATACAATTCCGTTTTTGTGAGATTCATGCTTAGTAGTGATATAGTATTATTACGTTTCCATCTAAATTAATACTATAATATACTTGCATTTGCTTTATTGGATTAGAAATGTTATAGAAATTAAAAACTGAAAGAAACTCTTTAAAAATCACTTATAAACAGCAGGAAGAAAACTGTACACTCACATTTGTTTAACTTTCTCAGGGGGTCCTTGCACCTGTCCAACCACAGTACCCTCTCTAGTGTTCTTTACCCAACCAGTCACTCCCAGTTTCTTCCCCTCTGCCTCAGTATACTGCAGTACAACAGAACACATGGAAAATACATTGAGAGATATATAAATATGTTAAATGTATATGTAATATAATGTAATAATGTATGTGAAATATAATAGAATATGTTTACATTTCTGAGTACTGTGGCAGTACCATAGTACAGTTACTAAATTAGATACTATGGTACTTTGATATACACTATGCACTGAATGGTTACCATATTACCACACTTATACTCCAACTTCAAAGAATATCATGGTACTTTATTGTTAGTGTTGTATCAGGTTCTCTCCTCCTTCCATTGTGGTAAGTGCAAGCTATTTTCTAAATCTGGACTGTCCAAATTTCTCACCATTCTGAAGCAAACACCTAAAAGAAGATTACATTTGTGAAAAGACTTTGTGAAATAAGTGGAAGAACTGTATTCATCTTTAAGAACATTGCCATAAAACAAGAACAGTAAAATAATAATAATAATTACATTAAAAATAACCGTGTAAATGAGTAAAAAAAGATAGAAAAAAAAAAGTGGTGCCGTAACAGAAATAAATAGAAACATCATGTGAGTCTATTTTTGGAGGCGTAGCGTGAATAAACGTCCAAGTTTGCAACGCATTGTCAAATACCCACCCTGAACATTCCCGAACACTTCAAAATCTACAGAAACATATTTTTCACCAGCGCCTGAAGACATTGCAAACAACACTACTGGTGTAAGGACCAAAAGAACAGTCCGGTCGAAGTTTAAATAACCGATAATCATAAATAAAAGCGAACGTCACCTCAACCAGCGAGAAAACGACACCGCTACTCATCGAGGTTCCTTAAAGTGATATTCTGTGGTCACGTGGTAACTGCTCCTTTTCTCGGCGCTGGTCAGAATGGGCCAATCGCAGTCGAGTGTGATTACAGGATGAGGATTTATTTATTAAGTTGTTATTATAAAAATGGTTGGGAGATTGATTATAGTGGTGTCGCAGGAGTCAATCATTGAAACTATAAGAAATAAATGATTATACTTTTTTGTGTGTACAGATATATCCAATGAGACAAACGTCCTGCGAATTCGACTTAAAGGGATAGTTCACCCAAAAATGAAAATTCTCTCAACATTTACTCACCCTCTTGCCATCCCAGATGTGTATGACTTTCTTTCTTCAGCGGAACACAAATGAAGATTTTTAGAAGAATATCTCAGCTCTGTATGTTCATACAATGCAAGTGAATGGTGATCAAAACTTTGAAGCTCTAAAAAGCACATAAAGGGAGCATAAAAGAAATCCATCTGACTCCAGAGGTTTAATCCATGTCTTCTCAGATCGCTCTAATCGGTTTTGGGTGAGAATAGACCGTACATTTTGCTATTGCAGTCTCTAGGAACCATCATGATTTCAAGCTCGATTACTCTTGTGCTTGACACATGCGCAGAGCACTGCTGATATCAAGATTTACAGTGAAAAAGGATTTACATTTTAGTCTGTTCTCATCCAAAACGGATTACAGAAGACATTAATTTAACCACTGGAGTCTTATGGATTACTTTTTTGCTGCTTTATTTGCTTTTTTGTGCTTTAAAGTTTTGGCCACCATTCACTTGTATTGTATGGACCTACAGAGCTGAAATAGTCTTCTAAAAATCTTCATTTGTGTTCAGCAGAAGAAAGAAAGTCATACACATCTGGGATGGCAAGAGGGTGAGTAAATGATGAGAGAATTTTCAAAGTTTTGGGTGAACTATCCCTTTAATGTAAGATTTGGCCTTCGAGGCCACCGTACGCCCCCTAGAGGAGGACAAGTTTGTGGTAGATTCATTGTCACTACAGTTTCTGAAGACTGACACTCTGTCTAAGCAAATGAATTCTCACCAGAGTTTTTAAAGACTGACATTCTGATGAATTAATTGATTGAATTATGAAAATAAATTTAACTGTGATTTGAATAACAGATAATTATATTAATATTTAAAAACAACTTTGAACACATTATCAATGTTAAAAACAAGTTGTGTTAAAATACATTTTTAAATTTTGACATATTTTTTGATATATTTAACTTTGATATATACCATAGTACTGAATGATCTCTATATTCATATAACATAGTATTTGCACAGCACTGTAAGGTCCTTTAAATAATTCCATATTACCATGGCACCATGTCCAAAAAGGTCTCGATAATACCAATATGTTTTTGTACACGAAAACAAATTATCTTCGTGCAGAAAGATTGAAATTTACAAACAAACCAGATTACAGCAATAACCACAAATAATGAACACAATCCCTCCTCTCACATCTTGATGAGATTTTAAAATCCCCCTCTAAATTCACTCACAGTATCTGTAATCTAGCATCTTTATGATTGGACTTAAAAACACAAGCCTGCCGTCAGAGATTAGAGGCTTACAACGTGAATCCAAAACCATTTAGATTTTATTAGAGATGTAATTTGCATACATGGGTTTAAATTTATTTTTACAGACAAATCCTTTCAAAAAACCATTGACATTTGGATTTTCCACTGATCTTAGACACAACACATGACAGGTTAAATGTTTTTAATATGTTTTGACATGCCATTAAAAATCAGAACCTCAAAGGTCAGCTTTGATGCCTGGAGTCTTGTGGGAATAGTTTTATCATAGTACTGTGTCTAAAACTGAATTCAGTCAAGTAATCACTGATGAGTGTTGGTACATGCAAAGTGCTAGAGACTTTCTTTGCATATAGCTTGTATGCATTTGTTTACATCTATGTTTACGAATTTGTTTTCGTTTTCCGGTCTCCAGTGTTTTCATTTGCATCAGTGTATGTTCTTAGCAGATAATGTGATGTTCAGAGAAAAATGCAAAAAAAGCATGTGGCTTTAGAGAGTCTTTTGACATTGATATCTTTAACCACTTCTTCGAGTTAAGACAGCTAATAGGGATGGGGAGTCGACTCTGACAAGCCATGGAATCAGAGTCGGCTCTAGGTAGGTATAGACTCTTTTGCTCTATCGACTCCATATCTTTTCGAACAGGATGTTGTGATTGGCTCAAATCAGTGAATTGGCTTTCTTAGGAACCAGTCACATACCTTACACATACCTGTAAGTGGGAAACTCATTCATCATATACTTTTGAGTGAGAGATAATGCATGTGCGTGCTAAAGAGAGAGCGGGTGCGAGACAGACTTCAAAAGACGGAACTTTCTAGCATTCCATCAATTCATGGGGCAGTGGTAGGAAAGTAGAGGACTGCACGAGCCTTAAAATGAAACCCGAACCTGACCCGCACCTGAGACCGTGTGCCCCGACTCTACCTGGCCCGAATGATACCTTCAGATTATAAGCCTGAACCCGAAAGCGCTCACTATCTTTATAATTTCCTCTCCTAGCAAGTACTGTTGCAATAGGCTATATTTTATATAAGCATATAGGCAACATTTGTAACAGTATAGAAACAGTAAACACACAGTTTTAACAAGGCATGGCAGCCCCTCAGTACACTAGAGCAGAACGGAAAAAAGCATTGACTTACCGTTTATGCCTACACATTCTCACGGTGAAATCGTTAGGATTAGTATGACTTTTAGTAATTTGGCTAATTTGTATGATATCGTATGACTGCACTCGTATGAATTCCTACGACTTTCACTACGGCCAGTGACGTCGCCGGACATCGTTTCCATTTAATACGCAACAATTACTTGCTTCTGTCACACACAACAGCTTCCTATCATGTTAACACACTCTACTGATCGGTTAGGTTTAAATAAGGGGCTTGGGTAAGGGCATAATATTAATAAGTATGTCCTTAATGCCTCATGTGCGAAACTCACGCTTACTTCCACATTAGACATCCAGGCATTTGCATGTGATAAAATCGTACAATTTAATATGAACAAAATCATACGAAATAGCCAACTTGTGAAATATATACGAATTTTCACGAGACTGGGTTGTTTATGTGCTGAAACTTTGCCTGGTGCAGAACAATCTGGAATAATATGAAACAATGCAACAGTCCCCTCGATGCAACTTGTTTAGAACGTTGAGTCTTTGTGACACCTGCGCTAAAAACAATCTAGACGCAGCGCAAAGAATGAAACAGTCAAAGACATTCATCCAGCATGTGTTTACATAGGAAAATAAGGGGAAAACAGAACAGACGTGCGCAAAAACACGCTTGGTGTGAACGGCCCCTAACTCGTCCATTCGCGTGTGTCTGTGAGTGAGAGTGCGAAACAAGTTCGGTAGGCCTGTTTATTTTTTCATTAATTACAAACCCGAACCTGACCCAAACCCAAAGTCCTACTTGAAAAATGTACCCGAACCTGGCCCGAAACCCGTCGGGTTCTCGGGTCCCGTCGGGCCCGGGTCGGGTTGCAGACCTCTATAGGGAAGTAAATGGATGCTGTTTTTATCAGTGTGTACATGAGTGCGTGACATGTTTGCTCTCCACTATATACTATATACTATTGACGATTTGTTCTTTGATTCACAACTTTCGTACCCCGCCCCTGTTTCTTAATTTGTCTAGTTTCTAGCAGTAGCATATCTGCACTTCTGCACTAATTTAATCAAGAGAGCACCAGCAGTTTTTCTTGCATACCACCACTTCTCAAAGTGTCCCTGTATGATGTAATTTCTTTATGTAATGTAATACAGTGGATGATTTGATGTGGCCCGCCAATTTATCTGACCCTCCGACAAAATTCCGTCACAGTCTAAACATCCGAGCGCTCTCTGCGCAAAACTCAGCAGTGAGTTTAACAACACTCGGCAAGTGCAACAGCATCATCGGAGAGCATGTATTTAAGCTTGTATGGGCTTAGTTTAGTTACACTGCTCTTTAAAATATGAACCAGCAACTTGTAGGTGAGCACATTTTATCGCGTCTTATTCAATCAAAATTTATTCATGCAAATTGCGTAGCAGGTGCAGTCAAAACTACAGACTTAAAAAATACTTTCACAGCTGTTACAGAAGTGATGTCAGCTCATATGCATGATGATGAAAATCGATGATGAAAACCGAACTTTAAAGAAAATACACATAAACGTTTGCTTTTACTCTCCATTCTTCAAGTGTTAAATGGGCGTGTCTCATCTGTTCAGGGTCAGTTAAAAGTGATAACGTGATAAGCGTCAGTAAACCTGCATACATGCATATATTTTGATTGTGTTTGGTTCTATAATCAGATGTGTGTCAACGTGAACAATCCTGAACATCATCAAATTAGTTTGTTCTCCTTTACCAATGATTATCTGCACAAATATCTGTCTCCTGCACATATTCACCATTTGTGCAGGACAAGGAAAGGCTAATTTTCCCCTCTTGAATGGGAGGACAATAGAGAAAGAGGAAGAACAGGCATTGCATTTTTTCGTTATTTTTTCTAAAAAGACAGTTCTGTATTAGATTGCCATTGTTTTCTTTTGTGGGTTAATATTGTCACAGATATACAGACTTTAGCAGATCTAAATGTTCTTCCACTGTTTTCATAAACAGTAAATCTACATTGTATGTTTTTATTTTAAGTAAAGTTAATCGAAATCTATTGGTTATTTGAGGATGTTAGGTCAATTTTGTTCTTTAGCCAGATCTTAAAAAGGAGTTTATGGCCAGACCTTAAAAAAATAATAATTAAATACACCTGACTATTTTTATGTAAACAAACACACTTTATTAACAGTGTTTTGTTTTTCATGTTACTATGTTAGTTACAATGAAAGTGTTTGGTAAGAAAAATATGGAAAAAAAATTTGCCCCCATTGAGTTTTCATCTGGATAATTGAGACAATGAAGAAAGTAGTTGAAGAGCCCTGCCGTATAACCCCCAAATGTATTAATTAATTTTTAAATAAACATATGTTGTGAACAAAAGTGGTTTCCGAGGATCATTTACAAAAAAGAAATGGTAGGCACCCACCTAGCAACTGACAACAATCGGGCTGTTTCAGGTCTTCCCTAAACATTTCACCATAAGCCTGCATCTCCGCATCAATCAATTAAATTCGAAAATAACCTACCATATGCCCTCACGTCGAATGCCGCACTCAACCCCTTTGTACCACTGATTGAGTTCTTGCATATTTGCAGCGTAAACTTTTAACACAAAAACATGGGGTCTTCCTGTTAGTTGCCACGTTCATCCATCAGCCATATCACCATGTAGCTCAAGACTGGTTGCCTACTGAAGCTAAGCAGGTCTGAGCCTGGTCAGTACCTGGATGGGAGACCTCCTGGGGCAACTAAGGTTGCTGCTGGTAGAGGTATTAGGGAGTCCAGCAGGGGTGCTCACCCTGTGAACTATGTAGGCCCTAATGCTCCAGTTTAGTGATGGGGACACTATACTGTAAAAAGGCACCGTCCTTTGGATGAGACATTAAACCATGGTCCTGGCTCTCTGTGGTCATTAAAAATCCCAGGACAATTCTTGAAAAGAGTAGGGGTGTAACCCTGGTGTCCTGGCCAAATTCCCCCATTGGCCCTTATCAATCATGGCTTCCTAATAATCCCCATCCATTAATTGGCTCTTTCACTCCACTCTCTCCTCTCCACCAATAGCTGGTGTGTGGTGAGTGTACTGGCACACTATGGCTGCTGTCGCATCATCCAGGATGCTGCACACTGGTGGTGGTTGAGGAGAGTCCCCTGTTCACTGTGTAAAGCGCTTTGAGTGTAGTATCAGAAAAGCACTATATAAATGTAACATTGATTCATTCATTCATCCTACTATCATATGCCGTGCCTGCGGATCCAGCCACTCGCAGCTTCAAGGGAGCTCAATAAATTCAGCATAAACCTTCTCACATGAATCGTATGCTCTCCCATTGAACACTGTGTGGTCCCGCACCCGAGGATTTAGCCCGTTCATATCACAAATGCCCATGCAAGCACGTATCTTGACATAGCCTCATATGTTTCAGATGCCTTAGTTTTTCCACGCAAACTATTCTCTCTGCCAACATCAATCCCTCTACCCTTTACTATCCATAGGCCACTAGAGCAGATTCCTAAGTGAAGCTGCCTCTGCTGGAGAACCCCGCTCCAGACCCATTCCCCTCTTCACTTTATCCCCCTCCCTTCTATCATTTGAACCTCTCCTACTCCAGAACCGCTCCCTGCGTGAGGCTGCCTCCGCAAACAAACTTCATCCCAAATCCCTCCTCAGCTAACCATAATTACGAGAGATCCAGAGCCTTGGCCCTAGAAGTGAACCCGACACCAACCCCAGTTCCTCCCTGTTCAGAACTGAAATTCCTAGAAATCACCCTCTCAGACTCCTTCCACACGCCCCCAGGACTCCATTATTCAAGCCATTTTCCCCCCTAACCCTACAAACATAACGGACAGTTTGGAAATGCTTCAAAGATTTCCACCTAAATTACAATCTACTATTTCCAGATTTTTCTCTCCTCTCCGTTTCCTCCTTCGCCTCACACCCCGACAAAACCAAAAAAACTACTATCGATCTACTAACTCATTGCCTAAACACTCTCCTTCAGGGCTACATTTCTCTAAACACCTCAAAAACATTAGACACCATGTTCATCCTTGCCTTCTTTGGCTTCCTCCGTTGCTCCGAACTCACCACCATGACAAATTTTGACCCAAGAATCCATCCCACCATTTCGTACCTCCACATCCTAGACAATGACACATCAGATACTTCATCAAACAAAGCAAAACAGACCAAACCAAAAGAGTGCACCCAGTTTTCATTTTCAACCTTCCTACTCCCATCCAGTCCTTCCAATCGCTAGCCCACTATTGACATTACAGAGGATCACAAACCAAAACCCCTCTAGATCCCCTCTTCGTCGGTGACAAATATCAAGCAGTCTCCCGATTCTGGTTCCAAAAACATTTCAAATCTGTCCTGCTCAATTCCGGCATCTCAGATAAACTATAATCAAGCCATTCCTTTCGCATCGGCGCTGCAATCACAGCAGCCCACAAAGGCCTGCCCGAACACCAAAAACAATTACTGGGCCGCTGGTCATTCGATGCATATCTTGGCTACATCCGCACCATCATATCAGGAAAGCACATCAAGCCCTAATTAGCTAAACGCAAATGTTCACATTCGGGATCATGGGGAAGCTTGCTTAATCCTAATCTTTCCAATAGGCCAGCTCCACCGTTCGGACACTGCAGGGGTCCACCCTGGCCAGTCTGGAAGCCCCCCCATCCCACAACGCAGAACGGGCCCCCGTTAAGCACTCAAGGATTCTCCCGTTCGAATCTCAGTGGGGGCTCTCCCGCTCGAATGCAGTGCGGGGTAACTCACATTTATTTGTATCATGGGCTCCCCCATTCGAAGTGCAGCGTGGACCCCCCCCCATTGTCAGGAGGAGAGGCTGAGGTCATTCCGAGCACCTAGGATTCACTTCTACACTTGGGACGATCTGCCCTAGCAGCTAGGATTAACGCCTCTGCTCGGGCGGGCCAGACTCCTCCAGCACAATCCATCAAGGACTCTCCCGTTAAAACCGCAGCAAGGGTTCTCCCATTCCGAACGCTGAGTGAGCTATTCACGTTTATGGGAAACTTAAGGTTCGACCCTGCCCTACACTTTCAAGTGTAACGATCCCTTCAGCGCAATTCAGCTCTCGCAGGGCACATTCCCCATTCGATTGCAGGTTGGGCTCACCTGCTCGAGTGCAGCAGTGCTCCGTCCCTCAGCATTCACATAATTTAATTAAAAATTCCATAATTTAATAAATGTTTTACTCCATGAATTGCACTACTTTTATTTAAAATATGTTATACGTATGTGTGTATATATATATATATATATATATATATATATATATACAGGTGCATCTCAATAAATTAGAATGTCGTGGAAAAGTTCATTAATTTCAGTACTTCAACTCAAATTGTGAAACTCGTGTATTAAATAAATTCAATGCACACAGACTGAAGTAGTTTAAGTCTTTGGTTCTTTTAATTGTGATGATTTTGGCTCACATTTAACAAAAACCCACCAATTCACTATCTCAACAAATTAGAATACATCATAAGACCAATAAAAAAAACATTTTTAGTGAATTGTTGGCCTTCTGGAAAGTATGTTCATTTACTGTATATGTACTCAATACTTGGTAGGGGCTCCTTTGCTTTAATTACTGCCTCAATTCGGCGTGGCATGGAGGTGATCAGTTTGTGGCACTGCTGAGGTGGTATGGAAGCCCAGGTTTCTTTGACAGTGGCCTTCAGCTCATCTGCATTTTTTGGTCTCTTGGTTCTCATTTTCTTCTTGACAATACCCCATAGATTCTCTATGGGGTTCAGGTCTGGTGAGTTTGCTGGCCAGTCAAGCACACCAACACCATGGTCATTTAACCAACTTTTGGTGCTTTTGGCAGTGTGGGCAGGTGCCAAATCCTGCTGGAAAATGAAATCAGCATCTTTAAAAAGCTGGTCAGCAGAAGGAAGCATGAAGTGCTCCAAAATTTCTTGGTAAACGGGTGCAGTGACTTTGGTTTTCAAAAAACACAATGGACCAACACTAGCAGATGACATTGCACCCCAAATCATCACAGACTGTGGAAACTTAACACTGGACTTCAAGCAACTTGGGCTATGAGCTTTTCCACCCTTCCTCCAGACTCTAGGACCTTGGTTTCCAAATTAAATACAAAACTTGCTCATCTGAAAAGAGGACTTTGGACCACTGGGCAACAGTCCAGTTCTTCTTCTCCTTAGCCCAGGTAAGACGCCTCTGACGTTGTCTGTGGTTCAGGAGTGGCTTAACAAGAGGAATACGACAACTGTAGCCAAATTCCTTGACACGTCTGTGTGTGGTGGCTCTTGATGCCTTGACCCCAGCCTCAGTCCATTCCTTGTGAAGTTCACCCAAATTCTTGAATCGATTTTGCTTGACAATCCTCATAAGGCTGCGGTTCTCTCGGTTGGTTGTGCATCTTTTTCTTCCACACTTTTTCCTTCCACTCAACTTTCTGTTAACATGCTTGGATACAGCACTCTGTGAACAGCCAGCTCCTTTGGCAATGAATGTTTGTGGCTTACCCTCCTTGTGAAGGGTGTCAATGATTGTCTTCTGGACAACTGTCAGATCAGCAGTCTTCCCCATGGTTGTGTAGCCTAGTGAACTAAACTGAGAGACCATTTTGAAGGCTCAGGAAACCTTTGCAGGTGTTTTGAGTTGATTAGCTGATTGGCATGTCACCATATTCTAATTTGTTGAGATAGTGAATTGGTGGGTTTTTGTTAAATGTGAGCCAAAATCATCACAATTAAAAGAACCAAAGACTTAAACTACTTCAGTCTGTGTGCATTGAATTTATTTAATACACGAGTTTCACAATTCGAGTTGTATTACTGAAATAAATGAACTTTTCCACGACATTCTAATTTATTGAGATGCACCTGTATATATCAGTATAAAGATGACATTTTCTCTGCAGATACACACAGCAAGCGATGTGGTTTCAGTTGGCTGCAGGTGCTGGTTTAGAGTCAGCTTTTCCTGTCCCACTAATAGTTTGGGTTTGGGTAAGAAAATCTGATCCTAGACCAGCAGTTACAGAAAAATTTCAATTATTACGGAGCAGCAATCTAAATTATTGGACTAAACAAGCTAATACGAGTGAAAACTCCTGGGGATTTTTATTGTTTAATTCATTTTCCCCTCATGCCTGACAAGCAATTTTTAAGGGCCACATTGTGTCACTTTGGAAGGCACCTAAACCCCCCAATGGCCACCCTTGGCGACGGCCTTGAATCTTGACTCTGTCCTTACTAAAAAATAAATGGAGTCGAGAAGTCGAATCCACAGAGGTTTCTCAGGTCTTTCAAGCTTCTCAGAGTTCCAAGAGAAAAGAGATCAGCACCAGACAGAGATATCCACATATTAGCAGCAACAGAGAAGAGAAGAGACAACACAACATAGTCATCCTCTGTGATTCTAATGGCAACCACCTCGACCAGAGATGACTGTTTCCAGGGAGAAATGTGAAGAAGTTCTGGTGTCCCACCTCCCACTCTGCTTTAAAGCTGCTGAGAGAAAGTGAATTGGGCGCACCCTCACACATCATACTGCACACTGGGTCAAACGACCTCAGCACCAGGAAAGTGGACATCGTCAAAGCTCTCATCAACATGGTGAAAACAGCTAATGGTATCTACCCCAGTGCCAGAGTCATCATCTCTACACTTCTGCCTCACAGAGATGTTCCACAAAACATCATCAGTGCCATTAATGGAGAGATAGCTGATGTGTATGCACTCATGCTGAATGTACACATAGCAAAGCATCAGCGCATCAGCACCTCACTCATGAGCACTTATATGACCGTCTCCACATTCATCAAGAGGGCATCAAACAATCAAGGACATTGCACTGAAAAGCCCCCATAAAATCCCCCCTGATCATGAGGAGTGGGTAAGACAGCATGCTGGCAGACAGACAGCTATACTGCCGTTGTCGTGTCAGGATGAGGTATTGCAGACACAAGCGACTTCAGCCAGATAAAAAATATGCTGAAACTTTTATGTGACAGTCTATTAGTTTAATTAACAGTCCTTAAGCATATTCATTATTTCTTAATTTATGTTACTGTATCTTTTTGTCACAGGGTATGTTTTCTACTGCCTTTGGAGAAAAAAGCAAGAACTCTGATTTGGTAAATATTATATACAGTTCAGTTATCATAATATTAATTGAGACATGGAGTCGATTACTGTTGCCAAAAACTTAGGATGAATTATTGTATGGTTTAAAGAACATCTTTTCCATTACATTCAGCTGTTAAAACAGAGAGGACACATATTTGGATGAAAATGGAAAAGGAATTCATTTGTACAGATGAGGACACTTACCTGTGTGCCATCCCCCCACACGAGTCACCCTATTATAATGAAGGGATCTTCAGCACATTACAATCTGAGATCATTCAGTTTCAGTCTCTAGGCTCAGTCCTGATAATAGGGGATCTGAATGGAAGAGCTGGGAAAGAACTGGATTATATTAGTTCATAGTGATGCCACAGCTACCTTTCTCAGACTACTGTCACATTGTCATTAGTCTGAACAAGTCAGCCAGTCTTCTACCATCATCAGATCAGAAGTCTAAACTGTATCCCCTCCCAACCCGATTCTTCTGGAGAAAAGACAGTTCAGCCCAGTATGAAGCTGAACTCCACCACACTCAGGTTGAGAACATGATAGATGCGTTTCTCTTCACCACATTTGGAGAAGATGAGAAAAGCATCAATATGGCAACAAAACTATTAAATAAAATCTTTTTCACAATTGCCAGCAAATCATTGAAAAAAATCAAAATGAACAGGAGAAAATGGCTAAAACTTTGGCAAAGAATGTCAAACGTCTGGAAAAGATCTGTTAATAAAATATAATTGTTACCAAATAAAAAACACAGAGACCCCGCAAACCAACAAACGTGCCACCTATCAACAAACTCTTAAAAAGTACAAGTCACTGTTAAAAAGCAAAAGAGCCGAACATATGACAACAAAGCTCAACAAAGCAGTTGATCAAAATTTATTCTGGCAATTATGGAATCATTCTGTGACCCAAACATCCGGACAGAAAATTTCGGAAACCTTTACAGACAAAGTGAACTAAACTCCACCCCCCAAAAATATGACCTCCTAACTACATCAACTAGAATACGCATAAATGGTCAACTAAATAATTTGGACACCCCCCATATCACTCAGTGAAAAAATCTAATCCCTCAAAAATAACAAAACGTCCAGCTCAGATGGAATTTGCAATGAGATGTTGAAACATGGCAGCCCCAAACTGAATGAGGCCATTTTTAAATTATTTAATTTGCTCTTAAAATCAGGACACATTCTGAGAATTGGAAAGAAAATCAAATCACCCCAATCTTCAAACAAGTGAACACATTTAACCCAAACATCTACAGGGGCATTTCAGTGAGCAGCAACTTTGGCAAACTATTCTGCTGCATTATAAATGACAGATTAGTTCAGTATCTCCAAGAACACAAGACTTTAAGCAACTGTCAAATTGAATTCATGCCAAAACAGAGAACAACTGATCATATCTACACGCTGCACACACTTGTACATATGTCCACCAAACAAAACAAGGACAAATATTTGGTTGCTTCATTGATTTTAAAAAAAGCCTTTGATTCAGTTTGGCATAACGGACTCTTCCTAAAACTGATTCAGAGAGGAATAGGAGGAAAGGTTTATGATTTAATAAAGGACATGCACAAATACAACAAATGTAGCATTCAAATAAACAACAAAATAACTGAATATTTCAGCCAGAATAAGGGAGTTTGTCAAACCTGCAGCCTAAGCCCAACTTTTAAAAAATATTTATATCAATGAATTGGCCACAATGCTTCAAAACTCTTCTAGCCCTGACTCAGTCTAGAGGACAGAGAAATGAAATGTCTTCTGTAAGCAGATGACCTGCTGCTGCTCTCACCTACAGCAGAGTGTTTACGTGAAAGCCTCGCAATTCTAGAAAATTACTGAAGTAACTGGGCCTTACCAATAAACATGGACAAGATTAAAGTCATAATTTTTCAAAAGAAAATAGTCTTAGAGACAAAAGATATGGGGTAGAAATTATTAGCCATGTTACCAGTTACAGTTATTTAGCTCTGACAATCTCAGCTTCTGGGCAATTTGACATGGCTGGAAAGGACCTAACAGACAAGGCTCGTAGTGCATTTTACAGTGTAAGAAAATTATTTAAATTTAACCCCCCAATCAAATTGTGGCTGAACATATTTGACAGTTTCAACAAACCCATCCTTCTGTATGGCAGTGAAATCTGGGAACCCAAACATAAACTAAATTATGAATCTTGGGACAAAAGTTCAATTGAAACTTTCCACCTCAAATTTTGTAAAAACATCCTGGGAGTTCAAAGAAGTGCTTCTAACCTGGGCTGTCAGGCAGAACTGGGTAGATTCCCTCTCTTGACTGACATTCAAAAGAGAGCCAGTAAATTCTGGTTCCACCTATCAGACTCTTCCCCAGAAAATCACCATCAATGTGCTCTTATACACAGAGCAGCACTCCTAGAGAGTGACCCTTTACATTAATTAATGGACAAGCACCAGCTAAATGTATCAATTCAATTCAGGCAGGCAAAATTAAAACAAACACAAAACACGACTTGAGAAGAATATATTCATCATTGGCAAAGAAAACTCAAAGAAATAAACAAATTAACCTATTTACAAAAAATTAAGACAGAATATAAATTGGCATCATATCTGACCAAAATTAAACACTACCGTCACAGCAAGCTTTTGAAAAAGTATTGTGTGAGTGAGCACAGTCTGGCTGTAGAGACGGGTCAACACAGGCAGAGCTGGAGACCCAGAGAGGACAGACTGTTCACACTGCACTCAAGGAGAACTTCACTTCCTCACTGAGTGCAGTAAATATGAGGCCATCAGACATACATATTTTAAACTCATAGGACAGATACTGCCGGAATTCAGCAGAGTGAGTAATGCAGAGGAACTCTCATATGTTATAGGAGAGAAGGCTGAATGTATAGATTTAGCAGCAGAGTATGTGTTCTCCTGTCATGCTCTGAGGAAGAGAGGGTGACCCCTCACTAAATACTGAAAGTGTTACTTTAATTTACTTTTCTTTACATTTTGTGCACTTACCTGTATGGTTATTATTATTATTATTAATAATAATAATATTTTATTATTTGACTTTTTTATGTATGCAATACATATTTTATTTTATGTATTTATTTTTTGTTAATGAATGCTTTGGCAACATTGTACATTGTATATGGTCATGCCAGTAAAGCTAATCTGAATTTAATTTAATTGAGAGAGAGAGAGAGAGAGAGAGAGAGAGAGAGAGAGAGAGAGAGAGAGAGAGAGAGCGGTGTACTCTGATGAGGAGACAAGAGGCCGTTATTTTGTCTATGGAGGGCATGCATGAGTGAGCTAAATAAACTGATTTTGTGAGGAAACAGCTCATCACTTAATTAATCATGTCCGCTAATGTTCATCATGTTTTACACTAAACAAAAAGTTTTTTTATGTGTGGAGTTTACAACGATAAGATTGCTTTTTTAAAAGGAGTCAAGGACGATTTTGCGACAGGTAGGTGTCAGTTTACGGCTCTTCCTGTTCATTTGTTTGGTATACCCAAGTGATTTACTGTCGTAACACTCTGAACTGTTCATTGACGTCAAGGCCATCGTATAATTGGCATAGAAGACTTAATTGATCCATGTTTATCGTTATACTCTCTCCTATTGTTAAGTTGTGGAGGTTGATATTTCAGTATAAATGAATGTCTGCAATTTTCATTATCATAATTAATCGAGCCATTTCAGATTTTACATAATTCCTGTTAATGTTGATTCTCAAAATACTGCCGTACTGTAATATTGCAGTTAAAAATACTGTAAATTAAAACACTGATTTAAAAAAAATCAAATCAGCATTATTAATGTATTCTTTTTATAATTTAAATTATATATATATATATATATATATATATATATATATATATATATATATATATATATACATAATTTACATAAAAATAAAAAAGTTGACAATTTTAAACAATAATATTAAATTTAAAAAATAATATAATATTTTAATATGATTTAAATTATATATAATTTTATACAAATATTAAATATAAATATTTAAATAAAAATATTTAAAAGATTTACATTTAATATATATATATATATATATATATATATATATATATATATTAATTGTAATCAAATTTGCATCAGTATTGGATTTTATATTATGCTAATGAGAACTGGTGGGGGTGGGCACTTAATTGTCATGAAATGTCAAATCTCAAAATCTTAATGTCAAAATAAAGCAAAAAAATAATTAAATTAATACAAATACATTTTAATAATTTTTAAATATTAAATGTTTTTATATAAAAAAAGATCATAATGCTAAAAATTAATTAATAAATTAAAACAAGTATATTTTAATAATTTTTAAATATTACATTTTTTTTATTAACTGAAAACGTTTTAAAGTCTCGGCAGTACAGATGTGCATACGGATGATTGAGGAGCAACAGAGTGTACACACACACACACACACACACACACACACACACACACACACACAAACACGGACATCATTTGTTGATTTGTTCTAAGATAGAAATGCCCAACAGAGAGGACTCATAATCCTAAAAATCTGACTAACAACAGTGTTGGCACACACACACACACACACACACACACACTGTCGACAGCTGATTATTTAATATGATGATCGCTGGTCTGTTAATGAAATTAATAGATTTATTATTTCAGAGGGTGTTATTGTCCTCAAATGAACTCATTCTCCCTTTGTCTCTTTGTCTTTTTAACTGTTTGTGGTTGAAAAGCTCTGTGATGCAAAAGGCTATGGAAGAATTATTAGGGAGTCCAGCAGGGGGTGCTCACCCTGCAGTCTGTGTGGGTCTTAATGCCCCAGTTTAGTGATGGGGACACTATACTGTAAAAAAGCACCGTCCTTCGGATGAGATGTTAAACTGAGGTCCTGACTCTCTGTGGTCATTAAAAATCCCAGGGCACTTCTTGTAAAGAGTACAGGTATAACCCCAGTGTCCTGGCCAAATTTCCCCCCATTGGCCCTTCTTAATCATGGCCTCCTAATAATCCCCATCCATTAATTGGCTGTATCACTCCACTCTCTCCTCTCCACCAATAGCTGGTGTGTGGTGAGTGTACTGGCACACTATGGCCGCTTTCGCATCATCCATGTGGATGCTGCACACTGGTGGTGGTTGAAGAGTGTCCCCTGTTCACTGTGTAAAGCGGTTTGAGTGTAGTGTCGGAAAAAGCGCTATAAAAATATAACATCCATTCATTCATGTAAAATCCACTGTTAAAATGCCACACATTTTTTTCGGAGGGGTGCTGAGCAAATGTTGCTTTGGACTCCATCAGAGCTACTTAATTTGCCAATGTTTTGCTCGTACATGAGAACATATACAAACAATGACCCCAAAAATCTATATGGCCATAAAAAATAGGTGAAAAATCCCGTAGACTTACTGTACACTGAAGGAGGGACCTGAGCCAAATCTACAGACCATATCATTGAAACAATCATTTTTGACTTGGACAAGTAAGCAACCGTATAGCAACGCCCTAGCAACCACCCACAGTGAGGTTTGCAGTCACATTTTCTTCAGAAAATGTAAAAATGTTGTTTTTTAGAGTGCATTTGTTATCAGAAAACAGCAAGCTCACATTGATTAGCGAGCTTGTATTTGTTACAGGATATGTTGATAAAATGCTTTTACAGCAGACTGTTTTGTTTTCTTTCTTTTGAGTCATTTGTGACACAATAAATTGGAGTGCTCCAGAATCATCTGTAATGTTTATTGTTGACAGCTTATACGTAATCATGTTTTTCATCATCTTCGATTTCAGGGCATTGTTTTATTGGAAAAATATTTAATAATTATCTCTCAATAATATCATACATTTATCCTTTATGGCATATACGACTTTAGTTCCCTATAGTCTCATTCCCAAGTAATCCGTTGTGCACATAATCCTATAGAAGGACATGAGGTATAGATAAAACAGGGGCCATGTAAGTGGATTGTACAGAGGAGTGATTGTGAGTTTAAATTCAGCGTAAATGAGATGTTATTATGTGTATGTTTTGCCAGAAGTCGCAGAGAAGGAAAGATCAGGGACAATTACTTTAATAGCAAACAATCTAGAATTTAGCACATGATCAGTAAAGTTGTAAGGTTGAGAATTGGATGGATGGATGGGTGAATGGATGGATGGATGTAATCCCAGCTCATACACACAAAAAAAGAGACCATGGTGTTTTTCGGTCATGTTTATAGTAAAAAGTTCCTCATTGTGCACCAAATCTGTAATGGGTTTTCTGGATTTTGTTGCACCATTTGGGATTTCATTTAATTTGGACTCTTGTTGCCTCGATGTCTGTGTCCCTGTCACAGTAAGGAAAAATAAAACAATTTTAAACACATTCAATAGATTGTTTTTAAAAACTATTTTAAAAATTAATTGGTTATTAATTTAGTTAACCACCTTAGTTTATTGGTAAAATCAAATATTAAATGACCTCTCTCTCTCTCTCTCTCTCTCTCTCTCTCTCTCGCTCTCTCTCTCTCTATATATACTGTATATAATGTTGTGACGAGGAGGAGGGCGTGGCCGGGCTGTGATGATGCACGGCTGGCGCTGAATCAGCCAATCAGCGGGAGAGTGAGATAAAGGGGAGCCGGAGGCGCCAGTTTGAGAGATGCACGGGGCCGTGTTGCATGTGTGTCTGTGTTTGTTTATGTTTGTTTTATGTTGAGTTTCTTATTAAACTTTATGTTTTCTGTTCAGCAGGACCCCACCTCCTCCTTTTCCATCCTTTATCTGTTACACTGGTGCTGAATCCTGGGAGGGAGGAGGTATGTGCTGTCGCGGAGTCCTTGCCACTGCCATTCGCCAGGGGAGCAGGCACAACCGTCTGCCTGGGGACGGAGAGGTCGCCGCCGAGAGCCGGAGGAACCGCTGATCAGCGGAAGAGCGAGATAAAGGGGAGCCGGAGGCGCCAGTTCGAGAGAGAGACGCACGCGGCCACCTTGCATGTGTGTCTGTGTTTGTTTATGTTTGTTTTATGTTGAGTTTCTTATTTCTTGTAGATTGACACACTGGGCTCTTGCACAAGCATCAGTCTTTGACGCCTTGGGAGTGAGAACGTGTTGCAAAATTGGAAATTTAGCCTAAACATTATAGAATAGAGTAAACATTAAGTGTTTATTCAAGTGTTATTACAGGGGAAACTGTAATAATCTGACCTTTTGTATTACAGTAAATTTGTTATTATGATCTATTCTTTCTCAATATAAGTCTATTAATGGTGCTGTTCCTGTTGGTACATATAAAAGTTTCTTATACCAAAAAATGGCAGGTAGGCCTACATTTAGTATAGTACTCTGTGAGTAATAAAGGAAAACATAAAAAAGCAACAATTGCCTGCAGTCTACCCTACTCAATGGTGGTGGGACCTTGCAAAATACACCAACAAACACACAGTCTCTCACTGTCTATCCGTTTCGTCGTTCACTCACATGGCGAAACACAATGCAGTCACACTGATCTTTGTCCGGGACTCAACGGCAGTTAGAAACAGAAGTTAGGGAGAACACCAACAAACAAAAGAGAAGAGGAGAGGAGGGAGAGAGAGAGAGAGAGATGGACAGATTGAGATTTGATTTGTGATCATATTAATGACTGGTATACATTACAGAACTGGTATCTGTTTTTAATTTGATGTATATAAAATACACATCTTTAGTTGTTAGCCTCAAAATTTGATATGAAACTTGTTTCCTATATTGTTTTGTGATCAAATATTCCCTTGTGCATGTTTACCATTTAGAATCAAAATGTTTCATGAACTGGAAACCATATTTATGAGCTTTCACTAACAATAAGTTATTGTTATTAAAGTTTAGTTCTCAGTGAAGTCCTGTAATGCAGTAGTGCTCAATTGGTGGGTTGCCATCCAAATATGTGTCACAGGTTTGTTCTAAAAGTCACAGACAGAAGGGAAAAAACAATGCTAAATTCAAATAATAAAAAATAAATTAACCATATAATCGTACATAATTTGAATAGCAAAATTAATAGGCTTATCAACTTTTTTACAAGGGGAAAATACTTTCCATTTAATTGCATCCAACCAAAACTCTACTGTATTTGTAGCAAATTTATCTCACTTTGAGATATTGTTGGGCTTATGCTGTTCATGATAGGTAATAAATAACAATGTATGATTTTAACTGCTTTTACCTTGTATGATAAATAGTTTTAGTATTGTTTGCCACTTGATGTCCAGTGGAAAATCAAAGCAGTAAAGTGCTGGTGCTAGTAACACATTTGAATTAGAGTTGATGAAAAGCATACATCTATGACAAATTTGAGCTCTGCATGAAAAATAAATAAATAAATAATAAATTTAAAAAAAATGAAAAAAAGAAAAGTTTTTCCAACTACTGAGGAAGCTATCAACGATGTCATGTTGCCAGCTTAAATCTTAAAACTTTAGAAGAGTCATGTCACATGTTCTTTTTCGTTCAGTACGTTCATTAATGTTAAGCTCCTGTTGGTGGATGCTGGTAGACCAAAGAGCAACCCAAATCCAGGACAGGCCCAGAGAGGGTGTTTAGCCTGCAGATAGCCCCTTGTAGCTCCGCTGTAAGTGTAGCGTGAACTTTCTTTAAACCATGTGCTCAAATGAGTTTGCCATAGGTAGTTGGTTTGGCATTAAATGATTTGGCAAATGGTCTTAAACAAAGGCTAGAAGCAAACTAGTCAGCATTGCATGGCAATATACATACAGTATATGCACGTGTGTTTGTTTGGGGGTGGGGGTTGTTCATGTATGATATATGAACAATGTTGTTCCGTATGAACTCTATAGCCGTATGAAATGTTTAAAACACATTATTAATTACACGTTTTGGCATGACTGACCTTGATCCTGCATTTGACCCCATAAATGAATAATAAACATTGTTTCATTATTTTGTTCATTCTTTTTTGCAGTGCTTGAAAGAACATTATGGAAAGACAAGTACTGGAAACATATGTGTAATAAGGTAAAAAAAACAAAAACAAAACAAAGCCTCTGTTAATATCTGGCAACACTGCTTCAAATGAGGGTGTTACGAAAATGTTTTTGAAGAGTTAAAGATGTTTCTGTTACAAATCATGCATTTTTATCTAAAATATCAAGTATATATTTATTTCAAATTTATTTTTATATTTACGTCTATGGAAAAAGTATTTGCCCCCATCTTGATTTCTTCTATTTTTTTGTATTTTTCATACTAAATTGTTTTAGATCTTCAAACTAGATACAACATAAAACAAAGGCAACCCGAGTAAACACAAAATACAGTGTATTTTTTATTTTTATTGAAGCAAAAAAAATTATCTATCACCTATATCACCCGTGTGAAAAACTAACTACCCCCTTAAACTTAATAGCTGGTTATGCCACCTTTAGCAGCAACAACTGCAACTAAACACTTCCGATAACTGGAGATCAGTCTTTCACAACGCTGTGGTGGAATTTTATGCCCACTCTTCTTTGCAGAGCTGCTTTAGTTCAACCATATTGGAGGGTTTTCGAGCATGAACTGCTTGTTTAAGGTCTTGCCACAGCATCTCAATCAGGTTCAAGTCAGGACTTTGACTATGCCACTCCAAAACTTTAATTTAGCTTCTTTTGAGCAATTCAGAGGTGGACTTACTCCTATGCTTTGGATCATTGTCTTGCTGCATAATCCAGTTGTGCTTGAGCTTCAACTCATGGACTGATGACCGGACATTCTCCTTTAGGATTTTCTGGTAGAGAGCAGAATTCATGTTTCCCTCAATTATTGCAAGTCGCCCTGGCCCTGAAGAAAAAAAAAAAAAAAAAAAAAAAATACAAATAAATAAAATAAATTACGAGTTAATTTACGAGACTGTAAATAGAAACTATCGTTACTGGCCTGACGAAGACTTTATCTGCATTGTATAGCTCCTATTTTGTCTATTTAACAGTTTATGAAATGCTATAATATATATTTATTTTTCCTAGCAATATGCTAACTAATTTATTTCGAAACTATTGCAAGCAGCGGACGGTCGATTAAAAAGCATTTCTGTTCCAAAATAATGCTTTTAATTTAGTTCAAAATAAAACTAAACAGGCAATAGACCTATATAAATAGAAGGTAAATGATAATAATTTACAAATCTTATTTAAAGCCATACTTTTACCAGGATATTCTTTATGAAAAAGTATCTACTATAGCCTCATTATTTAACTTTATGCTTTAAAATGTATCACAGCCGCAGTTTACAATTTGCTATAGGCCTATTAATTGTTTGGGCCGAAAATTTTCGTTTAATTTATATCTATATATATCTATATAAATATCTATCTATCTATCTATCTATATATATATATATATATAAATTGGCACGCAATAATACGGAAATAATGTCGAATAATGCGAGAGTGTTTAACTTGTTGTATTACTTATAAATGTCGATATTTTTTTGTGCAAAAGATTTATAAAATCAATTATTATTAAAATAAACTTTTTGTTATTTTACTTATTTTTCCTAAGCTATTTTCACTTTTTTTTTAAAATTATCCTGATGTTAATTATTTTATAAAACGGTTTGTTTCATATTCATTTTAGTTTGCTTTAACGAAACGAAACAACTTGTCACTAGCATCACTAAAATACACAACAAATGCACAGCCTATGCGTTTCATTTAAATAATTTTAAATAAACAAGACATATAGACAATTATGCAGGAGACAACCCTCAAATAACCCTTCTGCCAAGAACAATAATGATGATGACGATGATAATAATAATAATAAATAAATAAATAAAACAATCTAACCTTAAATTGAGGTTCCACGATGGTAATCATTTTATCTCAAATTATGAGGAAAAGAACCAGTCTGTAACCATGTGATGGCCACCTGTCCAGGGTGTTTCCTTGCCTTCGGCCCGAGACAGCTGGGATAGGCTCCACCACAACCCGCGACCCTATAGGACAAGCATTTTTTCTTTCTTTTTTTTTTATTTTTTTTTTATTTATTTTTTTCCAGATCCAAAAAAACTGAAGTTCGGATGAATTGATCAATAAAAACCAAGAGAGCAACATTGCGACAATAGGCCAGTTAACATTTACAAATTCACCAAACACTTCTCCATTGCGCAAAAATGCTCCAAATTCCCCCAACTGGGAATATTTCCATTCTAGAACTATGCAATTGCTGTTTCACATCAGTGAATAGCCTATTCCTGAGCTCAGAATTCCATATTATGTAAACAAATCTGAACTCTTCAATTGCATCGGCTGATTAAGATGATCGTATTCAGTGCATTTGATATCACGCGCTGTTTTGGTGATCACATTAGCCTAAATCAAAACCAATTAGACGTTCAAAATGACAACACAAGTTCTGAACTCCTGTTTTACATGGATTAATGGAGTTCTCAACCAAGCTGACACTAGAGGCGCCCTTAGATCAGCCAGTGCCCTTTACGCACGCCATGAATTACAGCAACCTTCCTGGAAAGACAAATAATCAATACATGGCATACATAGCCAGGGCTATACAACAAATTGTTGGCTCAGACTGTGCATTATGCATGCTTTATGAACTCTTTGTACGTTTACAATCACTCACATGTTGCTAAGACCCTCTTGAAGTGCCACAACCTGCCCATTACTGGTCTATACTAGGTTTAGCGACACAAAATACTTCTAGTTTTGATTTGATTGCTCATTAAAAATTTGTTTCAGTGTATCTCAGGTCATGTGTATACATTTCGTCGTCCCTCCTATTCAGTCTACGTGAGCTGTGACGCACTGCAGACGCCCCAGCAACTTACCAGACTTCAGAGAGCTCACTGAGCTCTCCGCGCATTGTTATGGAGTGAGCGGAGCTCTGAAGTGGGCTCGATCGAGTCTGTGTATAGTTTCCAGCAAATGCAGAGCTCCTCCTCCCCTAAGATGAGGTAGTTGATAAGACTGAGTCTTGCTTAATCACACATTTCTCGAGTCCTCCGAGAAGTCCTGTCATGCATGCAATATCGTTGCGCGTCTGACCTCTCCTCTTTTTAAGTACGATAACGGGTCTTTTTTGTTTGTTATTGCGCGGCATGGGAGATCCGAGTGAGCCCACCATGGTACATAAGTCGACTTCGTTCAGCATCAAGAGCCTTCTGCTCCCATCCAAGTTTGACAGCCCGGACGGAAATGAGGGTGCGGAGAGGCGCAGCAGCAGCCCGGCTCCGGTGCAGGATTTACACAATCCGCCGGAACCAGCCGAAATGGATTCCGTGCTTCTGAAAAAGGAACAAAGAGAGGCGGAAGAACCGAAAAAGGCAAAAAACGGGAAATTCGACAAGCCGCCGTTCAGCTACAACGCGCTCATAATGATGGCTATCAGACAGAGTCCCGAAAAGCGCCTCACTCTGAACGGCATCTATGAATTCATCATGAAAAATTTCCCGTATTACCGGGAGCACAAACAGGGCTGGCAGAACTCCATCAGGCACAATTTGAGTCTCAATAAATGCTTCGTGAAAGTTCCGCGGCACTACGACGACCCGGGGAAAGGGAACTATTGGATGCTGGATCCCTCCAGCGACGATGTGTTCATCGGCGGAACCACCGGGAAGCTCCGGCGCCGGTCGGCAACCTCAAGGGGCAAGCTGGTGATGAAAAGGGGCCTCCGTTTTGCGCCCCTTGGACTGGGCGAACGCCCGAGTAACCCGCTATACTGGCAGCTGTCTCCGTTTTTACCCTTGCACCATTCGCACTATAACGGGTCCACGCATGGATTTCTAAACCAGGGACACGCGTATGGATCTTTACTCTCGAGCGTCGAGCCGCTCGGGAACGGGGATATGTCTCGCTCTATTCTGGGAACCTCTACGGGTAGTATTAACCTGTCAAACGGATACGGCGTCTCACCGCCGTCCGCCTCGGCTGGAATACTATCAGGGCACAATGGATACTACGTAACGGGAGCGCAGCAGGCGCAATCGCTGCCGAGCGCACCCGGATACGGAATTTCCAGTTCTCCGTCCCCTCTCCTGTCTGATTCCCTAAGAACTAGTTTACCGTCCTTCACATCGCCCCTTTCTAGTGGACTTTTGTCTCAACATAAACGGGTCGCGCCCAATTCTTTCCTTAGCTGAGCGTTACGCGCGCTCTCCAATTGAAATATCCAAACCAACACGATAAACTTTCCTCGAAAACATCGCAACGAAACATGTAGCTCTCCCTTTGTGTGAGGACTATTTATGTCTGTCGGGATGTTTTTTTTGTTTTTTCTATTTAAGATCATTTTGTAATGGTATGTTATGCCAAATGCAGTAACTGTATATGTTTTTTTTTTCCTTTTTTTTTAATTTTTTTTTTTTAAGTATTATTTATAGTTCGATCATTTTTTTTGTGAATGGTTTTGTATTTATTAACATATTGTAGCTATTATGTTTTGTATCCCTTGGTACTGTGGGATATTGTTATTATTAGACGGTCGGCACATATTATATCGTTGAGTATCGCTAATTCCTCTGTTTTATTTAACATATTGTCCCAAACTGTTATTGCGCCTTAACATATTAAATCAGGGTTTGATAACAGGTAGAGCGTCTTTGGACTGTCTCAGGTGTGCGTTCTGACAATGAAAAAATATTATGATGATGATAAAAAAAAAACTAATAAAAAAAACAAAACAACAAAAAAAAAAAACTGTGCAAACTTGGAAAATGGTGAAATATAATATGCAATGTTTTATAAATTTGCCTGTCGGCTAGGTCGAGTCTGTGAGTGTGAGCCTTTGTCTAAGTCATAAAATGACTCGCAAAGATAAGATACTGAATTAAAGTTTTAAAGCACTGGTTAAAATGAACCCTGTGGGTGCTGTGAGTTTAGATATCTGTACATACTGTCACCTAAAATGCTGTTTTGTGATATAACAGGACTTTTTTGTGGGTGGGGTGGGGGCATCTCGGGCCCTTTGCAATAGAAATCAGGGTTTTTTGCATTGTTTTACCTGTGGAAGTGGTTCATCACCAAAGACATAATACATTTCACATTCATGCATACTGATTTGATTTTAAGCATTGGTAAAACGAACCCCCGAACTCTATGTGCAAACAGGCGCTTATTTGGTGACTGATCAGAAATGTGATTTCTAGAACTGTTTGTTGTCCTTTCTAACCAACATGTGATTTTAGAGTTTTGCACCTTTAGTTGCCATATTTATTTAATGTGCGGCATTTGTATTAGTTTGTTGTTGTTGTTGTTTTCTTGTATATATTGCCTGAACTTGAGTTCAGAACAAAGAAATAAAGTATCGAAATATTTCTGTATGAATGCAAAGAGCGTCCTTTCAAGCCACGATAACACAAATCACAAATGGTTTTTTTTTCTTCTCGCTAGCTCGAGGGGTGCAATGCATTAAGCTGCCTATTATTATTATGATTCTCCAAATTAAAAACGATGTTTATATTCATGCATGCTTACTAGAATATTTTCCTCGTGAACAACACATGATGCAATGTAATGTACAAATAAAAATAATAAAAGAAAGTTGCACAGGCTTAAACTGCTCAACAGGCCCCAATCTAGCTCAAACATTCAGAGACTTATAACACTTTGTAATTTTCGTTAACAAGTCATTGCTAAACATTATAGGCCTATATAACGCAGAATAGATAATTAATTCGTGCATATTTAATTGCTGTATAAACATATATCTCTAAAAACACATGAATCATCATTTTACGATATTTAAATACAGGAAAAACATATCTGTAAGCCTTTTATGATGAAATACTGAATGTTAATGAATTATAAAGGTATGAAAGTTACTATAAAGTGGCACCAATCAATAAATTAAAAATAGACACGTATTCCACATTTAGCCATATAGTATGTCTAGATCATTGAACCCAAATTTAGATAACCCACTGCAATCTGTTGATACTGGATCAGTCTCCAGAGAGACCAAATTGGCTATAGTTGAGATAACCAAAACTTTCATTGTCCATTACAATGATAGCTATAGGCTACTTACTGTCCAGATGTTCATGAAAATTCGCCTCCACGTTAGCCTGATATAAGACTCCAATAGAACTGAACCCTCAGAGGTACAGACGATGTAAACTCCAAAAGAAACCCAAGACACCTCGAAAGAACCAGGACCCAACATTAATGGGCTAGGACAAGACATTACCCAGAGGGAGGGGACTCTGGCCAAAGTTTGTGAAGTGAGGGGTCTGCTATACTCTCCTAAAAATAAAGCATTTTTTCGTGTAATTTCATTTGCATATATAGACTCTAATTTTTATGAATAAATTATAAAAAATAAAACCATTACTATAAAACAAAAAAATGCAAGAGTGTAAAAACTAGGCCTATTTCAAAGATAAAGTATCGGGCCTTCCAATTTATAACTCTCTTTATTTACTACTTTAACTAGTATATATATATATATATATATATATATATATATATATATATATATATATATATATATAAAAGAAGGCCCAGGCAATATAAATAAGTTTGCTTTGTAAGTTATCGGATTCACGCAGTATCGGTTCTTTGACTTTCCAATAGCCAAAACTCACTGTATTTTTATTTGTTTATTTATTTTTATTTAATTAGCTTTTAGTTAGATTTTTCCTCCACATAAAAATGCTCATATTTAAAATCGCTAGCCCAGAGACAGCGTTCAAACCTTTTTAAGGATAATATATGCGCGAAAAATTACACATTACAAAAGGTTTTATGTACCTTTAACTCCTCGAACACTCGAATTTATAGTGTATTTCCAAAGTATTTTTACATTTTTATTTTGAACAAACGATCATATCCTTTTCGGGTTTTACAAGCTACGGGAAAGCGTTCGAAAAAATAAATAAATAAAAAATTAATACAAAAATAAAATAAAATAAAACCCTTCTTAATATTATTTAAATAAGGAAGCTATGTCTATGATAAATTATCAAGTGTCTTTTTTAGCCACTTTTGTAAGTGTTATTTACATTATGCTATATTTACCTCTACCTTAGAATAAAAGCCGTAAAATCAAAATTAAAAATAAAAATAAAAAAATATTGCGCGACTTACTCGACATATACATTCGCTTACGGTGGACCATATTCAAAATGAAATAAAATGAAATAATTAAATAAATAAATAATTAAACACATCAACAGTTAAATGTTAAACAATAAAACACATCAACAATTAAGTGTAGGCTTTTTTTAATTATTAATTTATTTAGAGCACTTCAGTACGAATTCAGCGGCAGCTACTTCAGCGTCAAAATCCCAGTTTGTACTCAATATTTTGTTAATTCAGTTTTGTGCCAGAACGCGTCAGAACAGGTTGGCAATGTTATATGCCACAATTTAGGAATGTTGTAACCATTAACGCAAGTTTCATCTCAACTAACATTTGCTTCCTCTTATAGATGTTATACCTAAAATTTAAACACAAGAAGGTAAAGACTAATTCATAACCATTTCAATGCCCTTTTGATGAAAAATCTAGGCCTGTATCGTCAATGAAATCTTTCAGTATATTCTGAAATTAAGATTAAGATGACACATTGTTATTTTGTATTATGTCCCAGTTTGTCACCCCTTAAAACTACTTATTGAATGAACAAAGCCTCAAATGGTTCGTTAGTTGACCCTTAAGGAATTCTGATAATCTGGTCTTCCTACTCTTTTGGCAAGTGTCTAAAGTGTCTTTGGTAAGAGGAAATGTCTTTTTTGTTAAGATAAGAACTGTCTCCTCTCGAAAAAGGCCCCTGGGAGCCCCATAAGACTTGAGGGGTCCCGGAAGCTTCCTCTTCAGGTCACTGACGACAAAACTACTCCTAATTTGCAAAGTTCTTTCCAGAAAAGAGCTTCTTTTATGAGCTTGTCTGGGATCAATACATTTGCTGAATGCCTTAAATAAACAGCGTTAGTCGACTGTGGCTGCACTCCTTACAGTGCCGTAATGGTCAGAGATTTTATTTAACCCTTGTGTGCCAATAAAAAAAAGTTACTCAGTGGTCCTTAGAGGACAAAAATGTCCGCGTCAAAAAACTGCCATAATATTATTATATATTAATATTATTTTCCACTTTCACTGACTTAGATTCTTTAACCAACATCAGTCCTGATCACAACTACCAAATAATCATTTTCAAGAATTTAACCCTTTAAATGCCAGTTTGTTTACATAATGCCACTGTTGTTTTTACACACACACACACACACACACACACACACACACACACACACACACACACACACACACACACACACACATTTCTCAATACACACATACAAAACACACTCTGACATCCACACCAACACACCCACACAATTTTAGCTGCATCTGAAGTGATCTATTATTGGCCTGAAGTGCTCTATAATACAGCAAACAGAAAATAGGGAAAAAGCATGTATTTGCTCCATAGGCTAAACATGAGAAAAACGGTGCCATCTGGTGGAAAATATAAAACATTTAAATTTTGAAGCCAGGCCTCCGGAATGAAAGCATAATATCATAGAATTCATGATTTTATGCTTTAATGGAACTGGGATCAAATATTGCAGTTTTAATGGGGACATGTTTGTCCTTAAGTCCCTGAGTGTAACTATTTTGTGTACATGTATTTTTGGAACTGAGGTTGAAATATCAAAATTCCCCAAAAGATATACACCTTTGGCAAAATTTATGCTGTTGGCATTTACACACCCAAAATGATAAAAAAATAAAAATAAATGAAAAAGACAAAAATGTCCTGAAGGTCGCACAAGGGTTGAAAGTGTCACTAGGATTTCAATTAACATTTGAGTACTGTATCTCAATAAAATTGTGCTTCTGGTAAGCCTTAAGTCATTTCACAAACTATAAGAAGCAAGGCCAATTGGACTTTTGAGCTTAGATGTATAAGAGAGCAGCTTTTAGCAGTAAATGACAATTTACCAATGTCAAAACATGTGAAATTCATAGTTTGCAGGGTATTAAAAACTCATAATCCTTGATGACAGCTACACAGGTGAATACTGTGTTTACACGGTCATAACTCTGAAATTCCCATCAGCCCTGAAGGCCACAGCTAACCAAAGAAATGATAAAACAGACAACAACTATCTAAACATGTCCAACAGAACACATTCACACTGACCAATTCTTATGAATCTTCCATTCCATGTTTTATCAATTTTTATGTAAAGTTTTATGCTTCACATGAAAAATAACTATTATTTGAAACTCCAACCCTCAAACTGTGGGCAGCACTCAAATATATTTGAGTATACTGTGTAAATAATATGAATCAATGGTCAGTGAAACCAAAAAAGATATTTACCATAATGAGAAGATAAATAAGTGTTACATTTATGCAAATTCAAGCCTTTACATTTCAATTTTCTCTAAAAAAGATATAAAACTATGATTTTCGCATGCAGTTCAAGCACAACAAAATGCTAAGTAAACAAAAAAGACATATGTTTTTAAAATGCCATGGTATGTGTTTTAGAAAACCATGCCGATAAAATATTTCACAGTTATATACAGCTAAAATCTTAAAATAAAGACCATCTGCCCACAAAGCTTGCACACTGTTTATGCAAACTTTATATTTCAATGCAAAAAAGTTTAAATTAATTGAAAAGTGTTTTGTTTTTTTCTTTCTGGTTAAAGGAATACTCTGCACATACTGTAACTGCTATCAATTAAACCAACACAGACAATTGCCACTGTTACAAGACAAACAATTGTGAAATTTGGGCAAATTATGCAAATTCAAGCCTTTGCATTACAATTTTCTCTAAAAGAAGACATCTTAATAACAACTATGCTTCCTATAGTTCCAGCATGACAAGAGTTTATTGAAAAGTCTCTTTTCTGGTTAAACAAACACCACACACATACTGTATTTGATACAATTAAACCAATTGTCAACATTAAAAGACAAACAATTGTGAAATTTGGGCATTTTGTGTAATTTCAAGCCTTTCCATAGCAATTTTCTCTCTAAAAAAAGACTATTAATAATATTAATAATAACTATGCTTAGTTCCAGCATTACAAAAAATGTAAAGTAAACAATACATATAGAATGTTAACAACTGGAACAAATTGCAAACAGTATACAATTATAGAAATTTAGATTTTTACCTTTGCTTGAACTGCCCACAGAGTTTGCAAAATGTAAATGAAAATACAGCGACGAAATTGTCTCTTAAATACACACCAAATCCGAAATGTTTTGCAAAATGTTCCAGCATTATAGTGTGAGGGCTACACACAATCCAGGCCAACGTATATGGATGCCATTTACTAAAAGTGCCTCCTTTCCCATCAGTACAAGAGGATGCCATTTTGTGGATCATTTAAGCTTGACATCAGAAGACTTAAGACATGAGATACACATTGTCCTCCAATGAAAAAGGATCAAGACCTATAATTACTATAGGTTTCTGTTGTATTAACTACCACATATCAGGCCACGCTCTGTTACCCATGGGATGTACACTGCACGGTGCCAGTGTCAAGCTTACGTTCAAAGGTCTTCAATGTTCCCTCAGAAAACCTCTTGACTCCCATGAACATCAATTCTTTTGATTGTCAAATTTTCACAAATTATTTTCTTCATAATTCTGATCTCTCTTGATTTAGACACCTTCCAGGCTAAGCATACGACCTAACCTGTATACACTAAGTAAGGGAGAATATATCCCTCATGGTATACTAATAGTGTGCACTGTTGAAAAGAGTGTAAAAGTGTAAAGTGTAAATTTGTTATGTTTTGTCCTATATTGTTCCATTGGATACTTGAAAATGTTCATAAATCTAGGAAATGTATTGTAACCTTTGCCATCTTAAAACACAAATAAGTACAAGTTTAACACTTTGTACACCACATTTAGCTAATGCCATCACAAGACCAGTTCTAAACTAGTCTATCAGATGGTTAAGGTGTAAAGTATGCAGTAGACCCAGAAGGAAGCAATAATTAGACATATTTTCTAACATAATAAACATTTTCTCAAATGCCTTTTGAAAATAACCCCTCAAAAGCACATAGTTTGATGATACACATCCTTTGGGTCTTTGGGTCCTCCCAGAGGGGTGTGAGGTGCGACAGTGTGTATTCACTATACTTCAAACTCCACAACCCTGCAGAACATTTAAAAACATCTTCTGCCTAAAGATAGAGAATTAACCCATGCTGGACTAAACGGTTTTATTCATCTATTCATGTAAAGGTAGGTGTTATTATTAAAAGTTTTATATATATATATATATATATATATATATATATATACACACACACATTAATTCTTTATTGCATGGAAAAAGCAACTTGCATGATGTAGTAATTTAATTGATCTCTTAGAAAATTAGGAGATATTCTAATTCAAAAGTAGTTTTACAAAGATTCAGACATTCATAATTCCATATGAAATGCCAAATATTTGTAGATAAAACCTGCTAGATAGATTTATTTCTTTGTAAGTTAGCTTTGCTTGGATGTCAAGGTTTTCTTCAAAGCTTCCAGGCCTATGCTGGTATCTCTAAGTTTTAATGATAAAGATCTGCTCGTAAAGTGTCTATTTGTGAGTTTCCTTGTATTTTCTTTTCTTTTTCCTTTTCCTTTGCAAAACAAATAAATACAACAAAAAATTCAGAATTAGAATAACAATAATTAAAACAAACGATTCCTGAAAACCGGAGTAAGGAAACATGATCTGTGAATTTTCTTTATTTGAAAATGTTACAGTTATGAAGCCATTGGGGAATAAAAAAATAGAAAATATTGCCAAAATAAATTTGACAAGACATGATCACATGCTGCATTATTATTAAATTTACTCAATAGTTTGTTTCAAATTAAAATCATTTTATAGGCATTATATTTTTCTATGGCTTGATATTTAGTCAGAAATGATAAAAAAAAACAAACAAACAAAAAAAAAACCATTACCATAAATTTTAACCCTAACAGTATTTGTTAAAAACAACCAACAATTTGTTGGTCTTTTTGCTAATGTAAATATTTGCTAATATACAACAGAAAACACACCACATCTATTTTGAAATAAAAAACAAATGTAACAAAATCTATCATTATTTATAATAATAAAACAACAATGTTTTTATGATTATTTTTTTATAAAAAAATAATTGTGATGTGTTTTCTGTATGTTAACAAGTATTAACATCAGCAATATATCACTAAATGATCTTACAACAATATGATGTGTACGTCACAGTATTGTTATGTTATGAAAATAATTGCAAAATGACAAAACATTTCTCACTACGATCATTATCATTGAAGTTTGCAGATGACACTACTGTCATCGGCCTCATCCAAGATGATGATGAGTCTGCATACAGAAGGGAGGTTGAATGGCTGGCTTACTGGTGCAGTCAAAACAACCTGGAGCTGAACACGCTCAAAACAGTGGAGATGATAGTGGACTTTAGGAGGAACACCCCAACACTGTCCCCGCTCACCATTCTAAACAGCAGCAGTGGAGTCATTCAGGTTCCTGGGCACTACCATCTCACAGGACCTGAAGTGGGAGACCCACATTGACTCCATTGTGAAAAAGGCCCAGCAGAGGTTGTACTTCCTTCGCCAGCTGAGGAAGTTCAACCTGCCACAGGCGCTGCTGATACAGTTCTACTCAGCAGTCATTGAGTCTGTCCTTTGCACTTCTATAACTGTCTGGTTTGGTTCAGCTATGAAATCAGATATCAGAGGACTGCTGAGAGGATTGTTGGTTGCCCCCTGCCCCCCCTTCAAGAACTATACACTTCCAGAGTGAGGAAAAGTGCTGTAAAAATCACTCTGGTCCCCACTCACCCTGCCCATTACATTTTTGAACTGTTGCCTTCTGGCAGGTGCTTCAGAGCACTGAGCACCAGAACCATCAGGCACAAGAACAGTTTTTTCCCTCAGGCTATCCATCTCATGAACTGCTAAAACTGCCCCATTGAGCAATAATTATGTGCAATACACAGCTTAGTCTATTTATATTTATCCTTCTGACATGCATTCCCCCGCAGATTTGTATTTGTACATTCCCCCGCAGATTTGTATTTGTACATTCATATATATATATATTGTGCATTTCTATATATACTTATATTTTCTATTCACTTTTTATTTTTATTCTGTTTTTTTTTATTATCTCGTTATCTCTTTTATTATTATTATGTCTTGTTGTTGTATTGTTTGTGCACTGGAAGCTTCTGTCACCAAGACAATTTCCTTGCATGTGCAAGCATACTTGGCAATAAAGCTGATTCTGATTCTGATTATTTGTTGCAAGCAGTACTTTTGGTGCAACTATTTTCCTATTTTTCACTGAAGAAGTTCAGAAAATATGGATGAAAGTGCATTACTTTTTCTTTTAATTGATATTTTAAAATTCTAGAAAACTGCTTTACCTGCTGACTAAGCATTAATGTTTAATATTAACATGTTGCATTTTAGATTAAGGTTTAAGATACATTGTCACAATGGCAGAAAATCAGTGCGTGAGTTTGTTTTAAAAATGTTAATTTAATTTAATTTTATCAATGTGTTCACAAAATATCAAACTAATTAAATGGCATTCAAACCATTCAATATTTGTCCTATTATTTTTACAGATTATACAGTTCTTAATATTCTTAATGAACTGCTAACAGAAGATTTAACAAGAAGTTTTCCAATATTTTAGACTTCCTCCAAACACTGAAGTGCAAAAGTAAAATTTCTTTAGGGAACTCTTGGTTGACTGCATTACCAGACTTTATATACGTATATATATATATATATATATATATATATATATATATATACACACACACACACTACCGGTCAAAAGTTTTGAAACACTCATTCTTTATTATAATTTTTTACATTTTAGAATAATAGTAAAGTCATTAAAACTATGGAATAACATAAATGGAACTATGGGAATTATGTTGTGACTAAACAAAATCCAAAATAAATCAAAACTGTGTTATATTTTATCATCTTCAAAGTAGTCACCCTTTGCCTAGAATTTGCAGACATGTGCTCTTGACATTTTCTCAACCAACTTCTTGAGGTATCACCCTGGGAGTTGCCTCCACATGCACTACGTTTCCATGGTAACACGCTCAACAAGCCACGTGATAAAATGTGCAGACTGATGGTCTCAGACGCGGAGGCAACTGAGATTCATCCTCCGCCACCCGGATTGAGGTGAGTCACTACGCCACCACGAGGACTTAGAGCGCATTGGGAATTGGGCATTCCAAATTGGGGAAGAAAATAAAAATCATTCAGGCTTGTGTTGTGTGGCTGTAAACTTCTCATTGAACAAATTATATGACCAACAACACTGTTTTTTATTTATTTATTCAAAGTAAAACTGAACCTATCCTAATGGATGAAAAAAATGGTGTTTTGCTAATAGATGTCCTGATATACTAAACCAATGAAAATGACGACTGTAAATGCATTTGCAGCCCATTAAATAACTGAAACTTAAAAATCGTAATACAACAGATTAGAAACTATCTTTCTTTCTCTGTCTGAATGGCTGAACTTTGTCTCCGTCTAGGTATACACGTCTTCCCTTTATCTAAAAAACTCTTCTCCAACTCTTTCTGGAGCCTCCAGGCGTGCTTGATGACTTGTGAACTAATCAGGGTAATGATGAGGGCGGCCTGCTCCTTATGGAGGCCGAGTGGCGGGAAGTAATGGGGTTCCATGGCGCCCATAATGGGGGTGAAGGGGTTAAACAAACACCTATAATCCTACGTGATGCTGGAAAAACCTGGGAATGCTTGTGGCCCATTCGAAAGATTTCTCAGAACATGCAACTTTAACATCTGTGCTGATTTAACAGCTCATGTGTGACAAATCACAATGATCAAAAGCATAATAGTTTATCTTAAACCAAAAGATCTGGACGGGTCGGGCACAAAAGGGTCTGACCTTTGCATTGAGCGTTAAACCTGCTGCGATTAAATTAATGTTTGGTGACAGGGTGCAGCAGATACCAAAGAAACTTAATTAATTCTTATTAATCATGTCATTTTTCATAAAACTATCGAGGTTTACGTGTTTGCACCGGTTTAACTCCCCGAGACCAAACATTGAAATACTGTCACTTAATGAAACCTTTTCAAATGCAATTCTCCTCTGAATTATTTATTGGCACAGTTTTGGGCGAGGGGACAAATTCTCCTATTCAGCAGAACTTGCCCCCCTCTGGTCTCTCTGGACCCCCTTCATTCAGTCATGCAAACATGTATTCAGTCAGACAGGCGCGGTCTGAACAGGAATTGGCATGTTTGACCCCCCCCCCAACATCAGTTCCCACAAAATTGAACAACAAAAGGCTGAAACGTTAATGTCAGACCTCAATGATTCCATGTAGGCACCTATACTGGGTAAAAAACATGCACGCAATGCACGTATGGATATGACTAATTGTGCAGAACAACACAACTGAAGTTGAAATGTGACACTATGAATATATAAAGGAGATAATCTCGAGGGGGCCCTGAGCCCAAATATACACTAATATTAATTATAATCCACAAATATAGTTGCATTGGTGTCCCATTACCATTTTACCCCATGCTCTTTGGAGAGAGAACTATTAGATGTGTATATAATATAAAAATTAACATTGCATTAAAAATAGTTTTAAATGTCAGCAAACTTTTAAAAATGAAACAATTTGACATCATTTTTTTGGGGGGAGGGGGATTTTCTCCCCTTTTCTCCCCAATTTGGCATGCCAAATTCCCAATGTGCTCTAAGTCCTCATGGTGGCGTAGTGACTCGCCTCAATCTGGGTGGCAGAAGATGAATATCAGTTGCCTCCACGTCTGAGACCATCAATCCACGCATCTTATCACATGGCATGTTGAGCGTGCTACTGCAGAGACCTAGCGCGTGTGGAGGCTTCACACTATTCTCTGCGGCATCCAGGCACAACTCACCACGTGCCCCACTGAGAGCGAGAACCACATTATAGCGACCACGAGGAGGTTAACCCAACATGACTCTACCCACCCTAGCAACCGGGCCAATTGGTTGCTTAGGAAGCCTGACTGGAGTCACTCAGCACGCCCTGGATTCGAACTTGCGACTCCAGGCGTGGTAGTCAGCATCTTTACTTGCTGAGCTACCCAGGACCTGACATAATTTATTGTTAATAAAAACCAACTTAGTCTCATGACAACTCGTATTAATTCGCAGATTGTGAAATCGTGAGATATCGTACGATTTGTCTCGTATGAAGAGCTACAACTTTTATTCCCATAGAGACCAACCAATCGACAAACAGAATTTCAAATCCATACAACACAGGCATCAAATCTTAGCTTGCTTCCGATTCAACACTTTATTTTACGAAAGGAAACGCTGATGAACGAATCTGGTTACTCATTCCTCATTTATTTATGCATTACATATGACTAATGTACTGTATGTAATATGCTTCCTTCATGTTGTTCATTGGGTTAGGGGTTAAACTTAGGAAACATCGAAATAACATCATTTGTTGTTTTGATCACTGTTTTTTCTCTTTCAAAGTCGTTTTACGTTTTTGTACGATCTAACTCTTACAATTTCACCATCTCTGACTATTATTATGACTTGTCATGAGACTGGGTTGAATAAACATATTTTTACTCATTAACTTATTTGAATTACTAACAAAAGTAATATCCAGGTGTTTCACTTCCATTGTGTTCAACTCTGTTTCCACATGATATCTCGATTCCATTCACTTTCATTCCATTTTCACATAAATGTTGACTATATTCGTGTTGACTACATTCATTCAACCCCGCTACCAAAGTTATTAAGAGAAAAAACAATGAAACAAATATTTTTTCTTTAATTTATAGAAAATATGTTTATTATTACAGTAATATAATTTATATTCCACAAATATAGTTAGATAAAATGTACCTTTACTTTTTCACATGTTCTTTGGAGAGAGAAATATTATGTGTGTTTAACATAAAAATTAACATTGCATGAAAAGTAGCTAGATTTTAATTTACTTAGTTTTAACCTAATTTATAAAACAGAGAAATTTGACATAGTTTGTTGAAAAAACTGAAATTATTTAAATGACAAATAAAGTAATATTCATCTGTGTCACTCACATTGTGTTCAACCCTGTTACCGCATAATATCTCACCTATTAACAGGGTTGGGAGGGTTACTTTTGAAATGTATTCCACTACAGATTACAGAATATATGCTGTAAAATATAATTTGTAACGTATTCTGTTAGATTACTCAAGGTCAGTAACGTACTCTAAATACTTTGGATTACTTCTTCAGCACTGGTAGATTTTTTCACTTGTTTTGACTATAAAAACTCTGCCAGTACAGTAAGACAAAATACACATGTTAAAAATACATTCTCTGAAAAACATAAATATCTTATGCAGTGTTGTTTCTAAAACAAGATAAATCAAATTGATCTTGTTTTAAGGATTTTTAGATATTTTTACAGGAAAACAATAATAAAATGATTATCAAGAATAAGATTTTTGCCCTAATATCAAAGGTCTTACTAGAAAAAAGAAATTATGATCGAACGTGAATTTTCTTGATAAACAAATATGATCATGCCTGTTAACATGTGCATGTAAAATGGCTAGAAATAGCATTTTAGATTAGCGTAAAGCTGACAATTTACATAAGGTTTATTTCTATTTCTTCTGCTCCAAACTTACTTCTCTGTCTGCTCGTATGAATGTAATACATCATAAGAAAGTGTTTCACCGCTGTTCAAATGCACTTTGGATCGCATCATTTATATGTATAAATGTTTTCCATCTGAAAGGACTAAATATTAAAAGAAACAAATGACAATAAAATGCAAAGTAATCTCTTCAGTAATCAAAATACTTTTTGAATGTAACTGTATTCTAATTACCAATGATTTAAATTGTAACCGTAGTGGAATACAGTTACTTATATTTTGTATTTTAAATACGTAATCCCGTTACATTTATTCCGTTACTCCCCAACCTTGCCTATTAAAAAATGAACACATAGGAAGTGACATCATTTCACCCGTTCTTGTAAGGCGGGAAGCACCTCACATAAGGACTCTCAATCCATTTTCTTTATTTTCACACAAATGTTGACAATATTCATGTTGACTACATTCATTCAATCCTGTTATCAAAGTTATTGTAAGAAAAAATAAACCAAACAAATATTTTTCTTTAATATATGGAAAATATATGTTTATTTTTAACTACAAACCAACATGTGGTCCCTAAATGGCTAGCCTGTAATGAGTGATAAGACTAAATCTGCCACCCTGCTACCATTATTGGAATAATTTTGCCTAGGATTTCATAAATATATTTATTACCTTTAAAAAAAAAAGTTAAAATATAAATTATATCATATAAATATTATATATGAACACATAAAATATAAATTATATATATATATATATATAAATATGATGTATTAATAGATAAAATATTAATAATTTAAGTTGATTTGTTTAATTATTATTTCTCTTAAGAATAATTTCAAATGTTTATTATTCAAAAATAAATAAACAAGGGCTTTAAACTGCATGCAGACTGGTCCTAACTTTGGTAAAAGGGTCGCAAAAATTGGTACTCATATAAAATGAAACAGCACATATAATATTTAGTTTGACCTAAATTTTCTGAAGGTTAAGCACTTCCTTTTACTTTGCTGAACAAGAGCAACTTTTTCTAATCCTAACCCCAAGAGTTTAAAGTCCTATTGGTGAACTCCATTGGTGGGACATGGCAGTACAGAAACAAACACTATTAATAGATCACGCTACACTGTATATGCACTGGACTCTACTGAATAAAGAGTTTCAGCAAAGTGATGCTGTTGACACTGTGTTTAAAATATTCACAAGTTTTTATTCTACTTTACTGGCTCTATTCAACACACTGAGCAATAAAACATTGAGAGTTTTACGTCCACGCGGACAGGGGTGTTGTAACAGGGGGGAGAATGGGGGCCCAGCAGCCAATTTTTTCCCTCACATGATATTCTAGTTTAAATGGTCACTTTGAGGAAGTAGGCAAAAATGAAGACGGCTCTTGTTCTTGATTTTAACAATGATCTAGTGTGTGAGATCCCTCTTAAGACTTCCAATAAATGTCGTAGAGTATATCAGGATGGACCCATCGCATAAGTGGCAGGATAATCATCTGGTCACTATCACAAAATAAAACACCTGATCACCCTGTCCACGTTTATTTTCCCAAAATGACTGGCTAATTGTGCATTATCCCTTACTTAATCAAATAGAAAGCAGATAAACTAATTTTTCTTTAACATATTATTCATTTCTGGTTCCATCAATCCATCCAACCATCCATCCAGAAGGTTTTTTAAAATGCTGTGTTTTACTTATAAAATAGAAATTGAAACTTCAAATATTAATATTAGGGCTCAAAACAATCAAATATTTTTCTGTCCATTTTTTAGGAAAACCAAAAATAAGTGTGTTTTGTCAGTTTGGATGCATAAGACAAAAAAAGAGTGGGAAACACGGTTATAAAACATGATCATTAGGTCCAGATATAATGCCTCAGTTTCCTCCATATTGTTTTTAAACATTTATTCAAATAATTTTAGACAAATGGAGAGCTGACTTATGATTGTCAAAGCATCATGTAGCACTTCATACGCACTGACTTTTATGCAAGCAGAATATCTCGAGAGAATCACAAATGGATTTAGGTAGTTCACATGAAACACTTTTAGGAAGTTGACATGTCCTGTGGTTAGACAAGCTCTATTCCATCTAAAAGCATTTTAAACAACATTTTCCTAATTCGTTTCTAATTATGCATGCAGTATTTATGAGCTCAATTAACTGAAAGACTACATAGAATAGCTGCACTTTAAAAAAATAATTTGTCAAAATCCAGGAACATTTAAAGGAATATTCTGGGTTCAATACAAGTTCAGCTCAATTGACAGCATTTGTGGCATAATGTTGATTACCACAGAAATTAATTTTGATTCGTCCCTCCTTTTCTTTAAAAAAAGCACAAATCAGTGTTCCAAGTGAATGGGGCCAGTCCATAAACGTTAAAATACTAAAAAGTATAGCCACAAGATGTAAACAAAACATGATTTTACTGTGATAAAATCACTTATTAATCTTTTCTGTGTAAAGTTATAGCCAATTTTACAACTTCGTTACCATGACAATGTAATGTCAACAAACCCTAAAAACGTAAAATGACTGTAAAAATGATGATACAAACAACTTTACAGCTCAAATAATACTCAAGTTTTAACAGAAGACTTAATGTCAGTGCTTTTATAAAATTATAAGCTTCATATTTCTGCTGTTAAACACTCCAAAAATTGACCCCATTGACTTCCATTGTAAGTGCCTCACTGTAACCTTGATTTCTGCTTTTTTTTAAAGAAAAGGAGAGATGAGTAGAATTAAATTTTTGTGGTAATCAATATTATGCCACAAATGCTGTCGATTGACCTTAACATGTGTTGAACCTGGAATATTCCTTTAAAATGAACTTTTTGGAAGCAAAAAGGTGATTATTATAATGCAGAAATGTGTTACCAGTTAAGATATTGGACATGGTTATGAGTTAAAGGATTATGAGTATAAGGATACTTTTTAAAGGATTATTTAATAATTAATAATAAAATTATGGGTCTACCAATCAATAATAATTATCATTTGTCATTAATGTATTATTAATTTTATAAGTTATAATAATAATCATAATACTTATTGTTTTTGCTGTAGTCCTATGATTATTATTATTATTATTATTATTATTATTGTGCCAAGAAGCAGAATAAAACTTATTCTGCATAACAGTTATCGCAAAAAAAAAAAAAAAAAAAAATACAAAAAAATTAATTAAAAAAAATAAATATCTGCCCACCTATTTGTAATCTATATTCTCTTTAGAAGTCACAGATAAAGGTAAGCAAATCACAAAGACACTGTATAAATTCTGCCAAACACACACACACTTTTTAATTACTCTCTAGTATTGACCCTTATAATAATGAACAACATTTATTAATTACTCTGCACACACTCAGTTTATTCTGTTCACATTATTATGCCATATATTAATCTACATACACAGTCACACTGTCAGTGGTGAAGTCACACATTTTCTCCCTCTACAGACCAATGAGCAGAACTGCAATAAATCAAATTTATTTTTACATTACAGTGCCTTTGGTCAGACTGAAATATAAAAGCTATGAAAAGACTATTTAGAGTAATTTGCAAAAGAAATCATATAATTTTTCTAGCCTACAGTGCAAAAATGATTGATTCTCTCTGGCTATTATATATATATATATATATATATATATATACAAAAGAAAAAGTCATTAAGAATTAATTAAAAGCTGAAATTCTTGAATAAAGAAGTGTTGGCATAAGTAGTTCATAGTAATCTTTTATTATTATTTCTTTAAAAAATAAGCAGAGAAACAATTTTGTTTCAAAATCTGATTAATACGTAAAAAAATGAATTTTTGTCCACCAAATCAAAGTCATGTGGTTTAACCAACATGCAGAGTGGATTCCTTTAGACCCTCATAACTGTGTGTGAAGTTTTAAAACAAATATGATATTTTGAAATTTTCATGAAAAAAAATAAAAAATAAAAATAAATTATTCAGTCCAAAGAAAGCTTTTAGATATTCATGATTCCAAAATTCATTATATTTGTAAAAATATTTGTAATTAATTTTTTTAATTAATAATACAGTTGTGTTCACTCTCAAGGAAATTTCAATACCTTTTAATTGATGGTTAACACCACATGACATCTATTAATATCATTAAGTCATTTCCAGGTTCAGTACAAGTTCAGCTCAATCGACATCATTTGTGGCATAATGTTGATTACCACAAAAATTAATTTCGACTCGTCCCGCCAATTTTACAACTTCCTTTCAGTGCCGATTTCTCAGAGAAGGCAATGTCTATAGGCTGTGTCTCGTTTGGAAGGCTGCGTCCTCCGGAGGTCGCATTTGTCAGCCGCATACGTCATCGAGGCTGTCTCGTTTCAGAAAAGCGAGTAGGACACTTCGAATGCAGCCTTCGAATGCGACCTTCTTTCACGGGAATTCGGAGGACGCATGAGGTGTATCCTTCGTGGGCACTCACAACCCACAATTCTTTGCTTCAACAGAAATGTCAAAAAAAAAAAAAAAATTAATAAAAAATAAAAAAAAAATAAAAAAAAAATGACGCCAATTTGCCCGTAAATATGATGTTCAAACGCAAGTAATGTTAATTCCCAAGTTGAAGTACCTCAGTAGATTGGTGCAGAGTATATAATATGTATAATTATATTAATATATAATTAAAATAAAGTTCTAGACTAAAAGCACACCTGTAAAATCTAATTATTTTCTCTTTACATCTTTATAACTCTCCTAAAATTTACCTCATACATTCACTTCTAAAGGGAATTTGCTCCTTTCTCACTCAAAATGCTCGCGCTTGTTAAAGAGTGGTGCTGTCATAGCAACCATGTTACATTCCGTTTCTGTTTGTCCTATGAAGGCAGTCTCGTTTAAATGAGGCTTGTTTAAAGGAGAACACTCTGTATACTGCAGCCTTCAAAGGACGCGTCCTACCTAGCACGCAGCCTTCGAAACAAGACACAGCTATGACTTGATTTTTTGGGGGCGGTAAACTGCTGAACATTGTTAACTTTAGGACACGGGAGAAAAAGTGAGAAAATCCAAAATAAAAAACAAAAAACAAAAAACCTGCCTAATATTGTGTAGGTTCTCCTCGTGCCGCCAAAAGAGCGCCAACCTGCATCTCAGATTAGCATTCTGATATGATATTCTTCTCACCACAATTGTACAGAACGGTTATCTGAGTTTGTCAGTTCGAACCAGTCTGGCCATTCTCTGTTGACCTCTCTCATCAACAAGGCATTTCCGTCAGGCTGGTTTGTGTATTTCTGTAACTGCTGATCTCCTGGGATTTTCACGCACAACAGTCTGTAGAATTTACTCTACAGTAATGGTAGCCAAAAACTAAAAACATTCAGTGAGCAGTTCTGTGGTTTTAATGTTCTACACAATATTAGGCAGGTGGTTTTAATATTGTGACTGATCCGTGTATATAGAAATAACAACCTCTCTCCTCTATCACAGGAGAGAGCGTAACGGCTAGTAGTGGTTAACTAGCGTGTTACGACAGTGTTTGGGGATACTGTGTCTCGTTTCAAAGGCTGTGTGCTAGGTAGGACGAGTCCTTTGAAGGCTGCAGTATACCGAGTGTCCTCCTTTAAACAAGTATCGTTTAAACGAGATGGCCTGTACAGAACGTAACATGGCTGCTTTGACAGCACGCCACTCTTTAACAAGTGGGAGCGCTCTGAGTGACCCTATTAGGAGGGTTCTATTTGTGCCAACTCCAAAAGGGGGCGTCACTCCCACTCACGGTTAAGGTTAGGGAAAGGGTTAGGTAAGGGGCGCCTTATGTAATGGCAGAAGAGGTAGGATGTGTTGGATAATATAAAAAGACTAAGCTGTGTATTGCACATTAATTATTGCTCAAAAGGGCAGTTTTAACTCTTCATGAGATGGATAGCCTGGGAGAATAAACTGTTCCTGTGCCTGACGGTTCTGGTGCTCAGAGCTCTGAAGCGTCGGCCAGAAGGCAACAGTTCAAAAAGGTAGTGGGCAGGGTGAGTGGGGTCCAGAGTGATTTTTCCAGCCTTTTTCCTCACTCTGGAAGTGTATAGTTCTTGAAGGGAGGGCAGGGGGCAACCAATAATCCTTTCAGCAGTCCTCTGATATCCGATTTCGTAGCTGAACCAAATCAGACAGTTATAGAAGTGCAAAGGACAGACTCAATGACTGCTGAGTAGAACTCTATCAGCAGCGCCTGTGGCAGGTTGAATTTCCTCAGCTGGCGAAGGAAGTACAACCTCTGCTGGGCCTTTATCACAGTGGAGTCAATGTGGGTCTCCTACTTCAGGTCCTGTGAGATGGTAGTGCCCAGGAACCTAAATGACTCCACTGCTGCTGTTTAGAATGGTGAGGGGGGTCAGTGTTGGGGTGTTCCTCCTAAAGTCCACTATCATCTCCACCGTTTTTAGCGTGTTCAGCTCAAGGTTGTTTTGACTGCACCAGACAGCCAGCTGTTTAACCTCCCTTCTGTATGCAGACTCATCGTCATCTCGGATGAGGCCGAAGACAGTGGTGTCGTCTGCAAACTTCAGGAGCTTGACAGAGGGGTCCTTGGCTATGCAGTCATTGGTGTAGAGAGAGAAGAGTAGTGGGGAGAGCACACATCCCTGGGGGGCACTAGTGCTTATGTCTTTAATGGCGGTTTGGAGCTCCCGCCCCTTTTTGGAGCAATGCCTGCAGCTATATCCTTCTCAATACAGTGAAAAGTCACATGAATGGAGATGTAGGCTCTGATTAGCGCTGATTTGTTCAATACGCTGTCAGTTAATCAGTAGCGATAGTGCCCGCTTCTCATGCCCTCGTCCTCACAGTCACAGCGGGTCTCTGCAGATCGCTATGATAAATGGGACAAACTGATGGAAGTGGAGAAACTATTTGCACATAAAACAATTAACTGACCGCATTTTTGGTCACGTCCAAATCAAAATGAACTTAAAATTACATTAAATCTGAAATGGTATGCGCGTGACACGATTTCTTGTGAGCACTCGCTCTTAAAGGTACAGACCCGTGCCATCACGAACCCTGTTTATCAAGGAGTAGATGACGGATGATCTAAAACTAAGATGACTATAAAAATAATAGGCAAACAGATTAAATATACATGAAATATGCTTGTTGCTGTATTCTTGTAGGTACTGTTTTTGAGACAATGAAAAATTAATAATGATAAAACAAGGCATATACTTAATGAGCCTTTAATTTGACTTGATTTAATAAATAGTGTTAATATCAACTTACAAAAATAAGTATTTCATGCTTATTTACAGAGTAAGTTAAAATGTATTTCATATGCCTTCCCACACAGAAATATAATATATATGGCAATTAACAAAAACAATTTTTTTTTTTTTTTTGGGGGCATATATGTACATAACCTATACAAATTTGATGATAATAAACTGATTTAAGGAAAATACTGTATATGTTACATATAGAACAACAGCCATTTTTAGTATTTTGTTATTAGGTTGTTGTATTTAGAAACAAAATATGTGACCTTTTATATTATATATTTTTATGCAGGCCTACTTTTTCATATCATATTTTGTGATGAACCAGATTTCAGATTTGTATGGGTTTAACCTGAAAACTATTTAAATATCAACTGGAACTGAAATAGGAATTTATATTGGATTTTCTTTTTTTTTCTTTTTTCTTTTTTTTTCTTTTTTTTGTAGAATAATGTTATTTTTATTTTATTTTTTTATTTATGAAACCAACATGGACACAAAGATTACATTTCTACCAGCTTGACACATGTTTTAAACTAGATTCTGAAAAGATTTATCATTTTTATCACCTTGGCCAAACTTATTTGTCAATAACCCAACATTTTAAATGTTGCAAATGTATGTAGCTAGTTAAAATCCCTGAAATTATCACATGTATTTTGAGACAAAAAACGTATTTGTCATTTTCAGCTTTACTCAAGTTGAAACTCAAAAGTTTTTAAATAACTGTCCAATAGGTGAAAGGATAGTAATTGGGGTAAAAGTCCCCTTGTTATAGGGTCTCAAGCCCAGTAAAAAGATCCACACTTATGTGGGGGAATAGATTTGTTATGAAGAATATTCAAACACATAGACTGATCCAATCACAATGGAGATTCATTTGTTTATAGAATACTTGAAATGATATGGAATGCCAAATGCGATTGAAATTAACAGGAAATGGTGCACCCTTTTCTGAAGTGGTTATTTTGAGTATGTTTTTGCTGTCTCAAAAATATTTGCATCTTTATTTCTGAACCCTAATTATAAAAAACAGTAGGCAGTATAAAGTGGTAAGCTAATATAAAATTCCGAACACAGCCATGGCCTTCAGTCTATTGAACTCTAATTAATTAACGGTTTTTAATTCCCGTGGCTCAACCAGTCACTAATGGAGGCAATGTTCTCAAACAAACATTTCCCTGTGTTTCAATCAATTGTCCTCACAATGCACAAACATGACAGCATTCCCCAGATCCATCACTGCATTCAGTTTAGACGATTGACTGATTCCATCAGGGCTTACTGCACCTAACCGCACTCGTTCAATCTCGCTTTTGTTTTTCCCGGCACACATACGAGCCCCTCAACTCACCCCAATGACATACAATGCAAACAAACAAAGGCTGTGTGCCAGAAACAACCAGAGCTGTTTGGACAACAGCTTTAGAGGATGGCCAACAAAGTGTCCAATCCACATGGCAGCCGCAACAGCATGCCAAACCGAGAGTTAACTTGTAGGACAGGGGCACACTGGGGTCTGTTTAATGTTAGACATCCTGTTTTCCCTAAGAATAGTATGTAAGAATGCTATTTCGATCCATCCACATTGCTCTAGAAGACTATCCAAGGGAAATCTGTTTATACTTGTTTATCTTAAAACCACCTAAAAGTACTGACAAGTGAGCTAATGTTTGACACTAACTGACCCCTGGTGGAGCTGAATTGAATGGGTTAATTCAGCGTTGTACATGCTCAGAACATCCTGACCTACATCCGTTTACCTCCACTGCCTGCACTAATCCTTCTCGTGCTCAACCGAGATGCTGCACCTTTACCAAACCACCATCCACAATCACCAATCCTGAACTGATTCAAGATGCATTCACATTCAATTAGGAGCAGCTGATCTGAATTCTACAGAATCTAATTTTGGGAATGTGGCAGCTGATATAACAAAAGTACACCATAAGCCCTAGTTGATGGATTATGTTGTAATGTTGAGAAAACAGCCGTGGGTGCACACCACAAAGGGGATTATGTCAAACCCCATATCAACTAGTCGAGAGAAGCCAATCGCTAAAAAAAATAAAAGGGCAGCAACTTGACCTGTTCTCTGGGTGTTTACAAACACTGGGGTGTTTAGGAAGGTGATGTGAGGTTTGTGGTTACATTTAGCAAATGGATCAGAACATTAGGTCTCAGGGCTGTTTACAGACGCTTCTGTGTGCCTGGTTATCATCTATCCGATTGGGAAAGCCCTCTTAAGCTAATGAGTGCCACTGGTTAACCTGCTGCACAGGAGGTCTGGGATGAGGGTGGAGTGGAGAGTTCCAGAATAATAGAGATGTATACACACACAAGTTAGTAGAGATGAAGGTACAGTTTACCAACAAACGCTTGGCAGCGGCACTTCCAGGTTCTTTTGGCACCCTAGAGAAGAACTGATTTCAATGGCAGCTTCTCATTCAAACTGACCTGAAAATGTGAGAAACGTTTTGTTTTGTGGTTTAGTAAACACCCAGTTTAATAAAGATTTGGGCCTCTTTAGATTTCCATCAGAATTAGAGGATCAGCACAAACTCAGGATTTTATAAGTACATTTCTTCAACTTAAAGGAATAGTTCACCAAAAAATTACAATTATCTCATCATTTACTTACTCTCATTCCATCCCAGATGTGTCTGTTTTTCTTTCTTCAGCAGAACACAAATTAAGATTTTTAGAAGAATATCTCAGCTCTGTAGGTCCTCACAATGCAATGAATGGTGGCCAGAACTCTGAAGGTCCAAATAACACATAAAAGCAGCAGAAAAGTAATCCAAAAGACTCCAGTTGTTTAATCCAAGTCTTCTGAACAGATCCAATTGGTTTTGGGAGAGAACATACCAAAATATAATTCCTCTTTCACTGGATACCTTGCCATTCTAATCTCTAGGCACGATCATGATTTCAAGCTTGATTACACTTCCTAGTGCTTGATGCATGCACAGAGCACTAGATGGCACTATAGGGAGTCCTGCGTCAGCAGCGTGGGAGACCTGGGTTCAGATCCAGCATTGAAACCAGAAAGTAATCATGTTGGCTTAGTCAGTGATGAGCTTGATTCAGAGGTTAAATTTTTTCCCTCTAACATTACATATTTACTCCACTGATGGTTAGGTTTAGGTTTGGGGTTTGTGTTGAAAAGGTATAGTTTATAAAAAAATGCATCCCTTTTCATTGTACTACAGCCTGTACAGCTGAAAACAACTTGCATTTGTGGAATGGACTTCACATGTGCACATACGCCCGAAAACAATTACCGCTTTGGCCACAGGGTGTTTTGAATTTCAGTAAGCACAGACCGATTTTAGCTAAAGAAAAGTCAACCTACTGTTTCCAATTTTACTGTGAGATCAGTCTGCTGTATTATCTAATTTACAACTAAAACTATAACTCACTTTTGGCACCACTCTGTGGACATTTCACCTGGATACTGCAGCTCACACATGCTCGTATGTTCAACAACAATTCCAGCTTCGGTGAGATCAGTTTGTCATTAACATCTCCTTTTGTACACAGCATAAAAAATAAAAAAAATACAAGTTTAGAATGACATGAGCCTGAGTAATTTATGACTAAAATTTCAATACTGGGTGAACTATTTATGTTTCATAACATCCTCACACACACAACAGGGCCAGGCGCATATTTATTCTGACAGGTGGCAGATTTCTCTGACTGCTATGTACACAAATCATTTACCCCTGCACAGAGCAAAACAGTGAACAGGTCAAGATGCCTCTATTGAGCCTGTCAGCGCCTGAGTGGTCACAAGGTGAGAAACCATTAGACTTCAGGCAGGATATCCCGCTATGAGGAACAGTGTGTGCTGTCACATTTACTCTGTGTGTGTGAGTGTGTGTGTGCTAACACTGTACCATCGCTGGAGGGATCAGCCCAAGTGAGATTACAGAGATGTTGATGGCACATTGGCGAGTCTGACGGAGAGGATTACGAGCGAAAATCTAATCAAATCTCGCATATTATGGCTTTGTTATTCAAAAGTTTACTGACGAACAGTTTTTGTGTCCTCATGAGGTCCTCAAAACCTCGATGGAAAATAGAATAACCCAACATTTAGGAACAAGACTTGAAAACAATCTTAAAGGAATAGTTCACCAAAAAATTGTTATTCACTCTCATGTTGTTCCAAACCTGTATGGGTTTCTTTCGTCAGTGGAACATGAAAGGAAATTTTTAAGGATGTTGACACAGCTCTTTTTTCCCCCAATGAAAGTAAATAGTGACTGAGGTTAACAATCACCTTTTGTGTGTCATAGGGGAAAGAAACAGCATGAAGGTAAGTAAAAGATGAGAGAACTTTCATTTTAGGGTGAACTATCCCTTTAAGAGATACAACCTTCCTTAGTTTTATGTATAAAGATTTAGTATAATTGTATAATATATATATATATATATATAATTACAAGAGATGGGGGGTGGATTTTTGCAATTTCATCTTCACCTATTCTAAATGACATTTAAACCTCCATAATGTGACATATTTCCGAATGAAACTGTAGGAAATGTAATGCGGGACTTTATTTTATCCATCAGGAATAAAGCAGCAGCGAATGCTACAGTGCACGCCCACTTTTTTTGTCGTTTTGCTTCTGGAAGAATTCTTCCCATTCATTTTCCCCCATAGAGATTTCATAAAAATTGTACAAGAGTTCTAACCAGCTCCGAGGTGAATCACAACATTACAAACTTTGATTTAAAGCAAAAAAGTGTTTGAAAATCGGAGGTAAAAGACTGTGTACAATCCATGAAGCATTGCGAATGATGTGACAGAAATAAAAACAATGAAAAAATATAAAGCTATTGATTTAAAGTAGCTGATTATAAGCAATATATTTTATGTTTCATGCAAAATATTCTGATATTTGCAAATATATAAGTAGTTTGAGAGTGTAGGGAGAGCGACTCGGTTGCTGCAGAGCTCTTTTGGCGCACTTTGTTTGCATCATTTCCCTTCAGGATCATGGGTGTAGTTCATTACAAGAAATTGCGCTATTAAACATTTTTTGTTTTTAATGAAATTGAAATAACGCAGACTGATAGCTTCAACAGACTTCGATTAACATATCTTCTAATATCTTAGATTAACAACCTCAGAGCTCAGGGTAGATCTGTCTTTAAAAGTTTATATGTTATCGTTAACAATCAATTCGTGGTTGGAGGGCTATAAACAATATTTCATGCACAATAAGACCAGGAACGTGCCTTAAGAAATAAACAGGGTCAATTTTGATGTCAATTTTGATGTCATGTTGACTTGCAGTTCATAATAGTCGAATCAAGTCAATTCAGAGCCATTTTGACATTTGTTTTGAAACCGTCAGCATTCACATAAAGAACAAGACTGGAGTGACAGGTGCTGAAATAAAGCTATTTCACAGGCACAGTTCTGCCGAGATCTTCTCGTTGTGTCGCATAACTCGACTTCATCATGCCAGACTGACCCTGGGCTCTTCTCTGGATAAACACGTCTGACCTCTTCAGCATCACAGCACAACGCATCGTTTTTTAAGGTCGGCCCAGACACCCAACGAAAGGGGGGGAAACTCATCTGCCAACAGACATTTGCCTGGAAGAGGATTTTTTTTCCTTTTGCGTTGGAATGGGCCAATTGACTGCTAACTAATCTGTCCCGCTGTCACAGTCTGTGCCTTTCCACAATGTCGGTACACAGTGTACAATTGTATTTATAGCCTGCCAACTAGACTAATCTTCATTATGTAATATTTACGGCAACGAGACAGCCACCCACGTTAGCGACAAGCTCTCTCTCTCCCTTCCTCTCCGTTATGCTCGCTCGCCCGGCCCCGCTGTGCCTGCTGGGTAATTTTACTCACAAGCTCCAGCCAAGCAAGAAACATCCACAAACATTCGACGGAATGACGCGCTGTAAGATTGCACTCGCTCATGTACCAAAACACAGGCCGCCGGATGTCCTTAAAAACACAGTTCAGTGCCCCGACCGCTACAACAATGGAGCTGCTCGCCTGTTCCAGACAAATTAGACTTTGTGTCTAGCTCTCCACAACAGCACTGCAAATGTGTTTTGATTAAAGGGTCAGGAGCGAAATGTGCCCGAGCTTGTTTCGACAAAGTAAAAGACAGAAATGTAAAAGAACTTAAAAGTGCACTAAAGCAAGGGTTTTCAAATTTTTTTATGCCAAGGAACCCCAAATATAACAATAATAATATATAATATATAATATAATAAAATATAATAAAAATTAAAAAAAATTTGATATTAAGGCAGTCTAAAAATGTATAATGTTATTTATTGTTTATTGTTGCTTTTATAATGTTATTGTTCTAAAGTGTTTTCCTGCATTAAAATGTTTTCAGAGGGCGACCAAGCGAAATTTTGGCCACCAAAACAAAATTAGTGATTCATGTGCTAAATATGCTTCTCATCTGAGACGTGTTTGTGCCACGTGACTGGTTTTCGTGCGAGTGTGGCACGACTGGAGTGACCCATCACAAAACTACTTGCGCAATGAACCACTTTGCTGGATTATTTTTACATGCACCAAAATAAAAGTTTTCAAATACGCATCATCACCATTACTAAAATTGATCATGATTTTACAGCAGTAACAGTAAAATCTCGGTTACTGTCGTAACCTCCGTTCCCTGATGGAGGGAACGAGATGTTGTGTCGATGTAGTGACACTAGGACTCGCTCTTGAGAGCCCCGAACACCTCAGATCTTTGAGAAAAGGCCAATGGGAATTGGCGAGTTGAATTTGCATGCCACTCCCCCGGACATACGGGTATAAAAGGAGCTGGCTCGCAACCATTCATTCAGGTTTTGTGCTGAGGAGCCAAGACAGGGTCCCGGCCATTTCAGCGGGTAGTACAGCGTTGTGGCAGGGGGGACACAACGTCTCGTTCCCTCCATCAGGGAACAGAGGTTACAACAGTAACCGAGACATTCCCCTTCTGTCACTCACTCAACATTGTGTCAATGTAGTGACACTAGGGATCCCTATTCGAAACGCCACAACTAGCTGAACCGTGTTACATGGATTGCCGGTGCAGGTGCACGTAGCCTCCCCCAACGCCCCAAAAAACACAGTATAGTTCCCCACATCCCTGGGGGGGGCAGATATGTATCTAGTATGGAAGCAGGCCGTGCCAGCCGCGGCCTTTTCTCTCAATGTTTTCTCTCCACAGAGTATTAAGTTATTCGGCGGGGGCCATTTTAATGCTCAATATATGCGCCGGGGAAGGTGTTCTTTTCCTATCCTATTCTTTCAGGGGGAAAAGACCCCACGGAGACCACATCCTGCCCGGAGGGGAGGTAACATTTGGCAAGCACGTCATGTGGGCTCAGAGCCGCACATGGAAGAGGCATGGTGGTAGGTCATGCCTGAAAGGGGAGGAGCTCTACAAACACAGCGACCGGGACAGAGAGGGCTCTGTCGAAGGGAGACGCAGGGAGCCCGTACTGCAGAAAATACATCACAGGGGGTTATCGGAGTAACCGGCAACTGTGGAGCACCTACCTCAGTAAGGGCATATTAGCACACGTATTGGTTCCAGCTGTGAATTCCTCCGCTGAATTCGCGAGCCACAGGGCTAGGGTGGAAGGACATCCAGGGTTCAAGGGTTTGTGAACTTGCATGGGAAAAGAAGCGCACATCTTCGCCTCTTTGGAGGGGAAAGGCCCTATACGCAAGTGATACACCAGGCCAGCTGTCCGTATTCCCGAACTTACCTGTTCGTACCTGACAGAACACGGGACGAAACCGGCTCAACCTGGAGACTGTAAAATCTCGCTAAGGTATTGGGTGTCGCCCAGCCCGCTGCCCTGCAGATGTCTGCTAGAGAGGTGCCATGGGCCAGTGCCCACGAGGATGCCAGACTCCTTGTGGAGTGTTCTTGTATTCCCAAAGGGGCGGACACGGCCTGGGCCTGGTATGCCATAGTGATGGCATCCACGATCCAGTGGACAAGCCTCTGTTTGGAGACAGCATTCCCTTTCAGCTGTCTGCCAAAGCAGACAAAGAGCTGCTCAGAGCGTCTAAAGCTCTGCGTGTGATCCAAGTAGATGCGCAAAGTACACACCAGACACAGCAACGACAGGGCTGGGTCAGCCTCCTCCTGGGGCAGCGCTTGCAGGTTCACCTCCTGATCCCTGAAGGGGTTGTGGGAACCTTGGGCACATAGCCTTCAGGCAGTTCAGCACCGACCGCTCGTGCTCACTCGTGAGGCGCGCTATTGTCGAGACTGAGTCTAACTCCACGTGAGAGTCACCCGGACCGAACTCCAGGCAGGTATCGCTTACAGAGAACGCTTGCAGGTCCCCGACCCTCTTGATGGAGGTGAGCGCAATCAGGAGGGCTGTCTTCAAGGAGAGGGCTTTCAACTCAACTGACTCTAGCAGCTCAAAGGGGGCTCTGTGAAGGCCCAGGAGGACCATGGAGAGATCCCATGAGGGGAACAGGCATGGCCTAGGAGGATTCAGCCTCTGGGCGTCTCTCAGAAACCTGATGATCAGGTCGTGCTTCCCTAAGGACTTACCGTCCACTGTATCGTGGTGTGCCGCTATGGTGGACATATACACCTTCAAGGTGGAGGGGGACAGCCATTCCTCCAGCCTCTCCTGCAGTAAGGAAAGCACTGACCCAACTGCGCATCTCTGAGGGTCTTCAACTCGGGAAGAACACCAATTTGCAAACCGACACCACTTCAGGGTATAAAGATGCCTCGTGGAGGGAGATCTGGCCTGAGTGATCGTGTCTATCACTGCTGGTGGTAGGCCATTTAGGTGTTCTGCATCCCGTCCAAAGGCCAGATGTGGAGGTTCCAGAGGTCTGGGCGCGGGTGCCAGATGGTGCCCTGTCCCTGAGAAAGAAGGTCCTTCCTCAGGGGAATTCACCAGGGAGGGGCTGTCACAAGGAGTGTGAGGCCTGAGAACCAAGTCTGGGTGGGCCAATACGGGGCCACGAGGGTGACCTGCTCCTCGTCCTCCCTGACCTTGCACAGGGTCTGTGCAAGTTGGCTCACTGGGGGGAACGCATACTTGTGCAGCCCCTGGGGCCAGCTGTGTGCCAGCGTATCCGGGCCGAGGAGGGCCCCCGTCGGAGAATACCAGAGCGGGCATTGGGAGGTTTCTCAGGAGGCAAATAGGTCCACTTGTGCTTTGCCGAACCGACTCCAAATCAGTTGGACCACCTGGGGGTGGAGTCTCCACTCTCCCCTGAGCATCACCTGCCATGATAGTGCGTCCGCTGTGGAGTTAAGGTTGCCCGGGATGTGAGTGGCCTGCAGCGACCTCAGTCGCCGCTGACTCCATAGGAGGAGACGGCGGGCGAGTTGCGACATGCGACGTGAGCGTAAGCTGCCTTGCCAATTTATGTCATTTACGTCTGTCATAATGACGACGTGCCTGGACACTTGCTGTAGGGGAACTCCTGCCCATAGAAATGCAAGGTCTGTCCAAGGGCTGAACAAGTGGCGGCAGATCGGCGTGATGTCCATGTGATTTGTGCCGTGGCACCATGCCCATCTTGGGACTCGAGTCTGAAGCCAGTGCTGAAGCGGTCTCATATGCATCAACCCTAGTGGCGTGACCGGCGCCGAGGATGCCATATGCCCCAGGAGCCTCTGAAAGTGTTTCAGTGGAACCGCTGTTCTCTGCTTGAACGACTTCAGGCAGTTCAGCACCGACCGCGCGCACTGACTCATGAGGCGTGCTATCATCAAAAGAGATACTCTGAACCTGGGAGAGCTTGCTCTTTTCCCAGTTGACCCGAAGCCCTAGCCCGGCTGAGGTGCCTGAGCACGAGGTCCCTGTGTAAGCATAGCAACTCTCAAGAGTGAGCTAGAATCAGTCAGTCGTCGAGGTAGTTGAGTATACGGACACCCACTTCCCTTAACGGGGCAAGAGCTGCCTCTGCGACTTTTGTGAAGACGCGAGGGGACAGGGACAGGCCGAAGGGGAGGACCTTGTACTGATACACCCGGCCGTTGAAAGCAAACTGTAGGAAGGGTCTGTGTCGAGGTAGAACCGAGACGTGAAAGTACGCGTCCTTCAGGTCTACCACCACGAACCAATCTTGATGCCGGACACACGCCAAAATGTGCTTTGGCGTCAGCATCTTGAACGGGAGTCTGTGCAAGGCCCGGTTCAGAACTCGCAGGTCCAAGATTGGCCGCAACCCACCGCCTTTCTTCGGTACAATGAAGTAAGGGCTGTAAAACCCTTTCTTCATCTCGGCTGGAGGAACATGCTTTATCGCGCCCTTGCGCAGAATGGTCGCGATCTCCGCATGCAAGGTGGCGGCGTTCTTGCCCCTCACCGAAGTGTAGTGGATGCCGCTGAACCGGGGCGGGCGCCTGGCAAACTGAATTGTGTAGACGTGTCGGATGGTCCTGGCCAACCACCGCGACGGGTTGGAAAGTGCTAGCCACGCATCCAAGCTCCGGGCGAGGGGCACTAAGGGGACGATCGCGTTTAACGTACCTGTGGGTGGGGCCTTGCGGCGGGAGGGAACAGGGGATGCCATGTCGAGGAGCCTCGTTTCGTGGGGGAACCCTTGAAGCACTTACCTTGCTCCATGTACCCAGCGACAGGGGAGGAGGGATTATTTTTGTCAAATATATATGTGGCACAATTATTGGCACTCTTTAATTCAATACATTTGCAACCTTCCTTTGCCAAGATAACAGCTCTGAGTCTTCTCTTATAATGCATAATGAATTTGGAGAACACATGACAAGTGATCCGAGACCATTCCTTCATACAGAATCTCTACAGATCCTTCAAATTCCCAGGCCCTTCACGCTGGTGGACTATCTTCTTCAGTTCACCACACAGGTTTTCTATGGGGTTCAGGTCAGGGACTGGGATGGCCATGGCAGAACCTTGATTTTGTGATCAGTGAACTATTTTTGTGATGATTTTTTGGTTCATTGTCCTGCTGGAAGATCCAACCAGGGCCCATTGTAAGCTTTCTGGCAGAGGCAATCAGGTTTTGATTTTTTATCTGTTGGTATTTGATAGAGTCCATGATGCCATATATTCAAACAAGATGTCCAGGACCTCTGGCATAAAAAACAGCCCCACAACATTAAAGATCCACCACCATATTTTACCATGGGCATGAGGTACTTTTCCATATGGCTACCTCTCTGTGTGCGCCAAACTCATCTCTGGTGTTTACTGCCAAAAAGCTCTGTTTTTGTTTCATCTGACCATAGAACCCGATCCAATTTGAAGTTCCAGTAGTGTCTGGCAAACTTAAGATGCTTGAGTTTGTTGTTGGATGAGAGCAAAGGCTTTTTTTCTTGAAACCCTCCCAAACAACTTGTGGTGACGTAGGTGATGTCTGATTGTGGTTTTGGAGACTTTCTGACCCCAAGACCCAACTAATTTCTGCAGTTCTCCAGCTGTGATCCTTGGAGGGTTTTTGGCCATTCGAACCATCTTCCTCACTGTGCGTGGAGACAATATAGACACACGTCCTCTTTCAGGCCGATTTGTAACATCTCTGGCACATGACTGGCACTTCTTTATTATTGTCATGATGGTGGAAATGAGCATTTTCAATGCTCTGGCTATTTTCTTATAGCCACTTCCCATTTTGTGATGCTCAACAACCTTTTGCTGCACATCAGAACTATATTCTTTAGTCTAACCCACTGTGATTGATGATTAAGGGAATTTGGCCTGTGTGTTACCTCATATTTATACCCCTGTGAAACAAGAAGTCATGGCTGAACAATTTCATGTTGCTTGTCACCCAGGTGTACTAAAAAATGTAAAATATGAATGGGAATATACTTCAGATACTGTATGTTTTACTCATAAGAATTTCTAGGGGTGCCAATAATTGTGGCCAGCGTGTTTTGGAGAAAAATATGTATTATATTATGAGATTTTCCTCCCCTTTCAATTAGTTTACTTCACTCAAAGGTTAGATTTTTGTGAATATTTTGAATGAAAGATCAAAAGGATTAACAATATGGATTTATTTTTCACAGCCTTCTTTGCTCATATTTACCAAGCATGCCAGTAACACAGATTCTTTCTTTCTTTCTTTCTTTATTTTTTTTAATTAGGGGCAAGTCAAAATGTATGTTTGTGGTGATGAATATTATGCCACAAATGCTGTCGATTGAGCTTAACTTGTATTGAACCCGGAATATTCCTTTAAGTAATTATGTTATACTGTATATTAATTAAATGCAGTTATGTAATAAACCAATTTCGAGCAAGCAGTATACCGAAGGTCATTTCTGACCCTGGAAAAACTGAAATCTGAAAAAGTAAACCATGTTGAATATAATAATTCATAATATGAATTTGTAATTTTCTAAATCATAATAATTTATTTAAAATGTGTTATATTGTTTGGAAGTGCAAAAATGTTTTAGAGGTGCAAAATAACCCTACTTCCCCAGATAAACTGTCATGATAAATTGTCTGTTAAATAAAACTTCAAGAATTAGAATTCTGTCTTTCCAAAGCTGTAAACTTGCTTTCTTCTGTGAAACACAAAGGTTATTTTTTTTTTTTTAACAATATCAGATTATCAGGAAGATGTTAGGCAAAATGTTCCATTCACTTTTATTTCATCTTTTTTTCCATACAATAAAAGTGAATGGTGACTGAGGCTTCATTCTGCCAAACATCTAATTTTGTGTTCCATGAAGAAAGAAAGTATGGGTTTGGAACAACATGGGGATGAGTGAATGATGAAAGAATTTTCATATTTGGGTGAACTATCCTTTTAAGCTACGATAGGAGAAAGTATTTCAACACTGAAATTTACACACGATAATAGATTTGTTTCATACAATCTCAACAATTCTGAAAATACCAAATATAACAAGGGAAAAGACACACAAGTAGCAAAATAGGGAGTCATTTTGAAAGACAAAAAGTTCTGATTATGACTTTCTAACAAGTTGTAGTTCCTACAAGTTGCTAAAAAGCTTTCACAAAGACTTAATCAACACCCTACACACTATATTAAAACTGAACTTCACCAAATCCCCAAAACACTGGACATTTTTGTAGCTCATAAACTCTTTGTGCTAATTTAGGTCAAGTGCTCTTGTTAAGGGCCATTCCACACAGATTAACAGCCTTCTGAATTCCTCCAGCACAAACACGCTTCACAGCTGTCAACACAAAATTCAACTTTCCCTCTAGAGAGACTGACGGCAAACTGCAGCCTGACCTGTGGAGACCGTCTGCGACAGACACAGTGTACCGCAAAACATTTGGCGGTTTGTGTGCTGCTGGCACGCTAACAACAGCGACCTAACGTGAACCCAGAGCTCATCGGGGCCATGGAACTCTTAATGGAGGATACAAGCTGAGTGTGTACTGCATTTAATGATGAACTTGCTTCTCAAACGTGATATATATTCTTTAGGTGTGCAGTTGTGCAGTATAAATACCGTACATACTAAATACATGAACATAACAGCATATAATGAGTATGCTGAAATTAGCTACTGTTTTGTGAATTCTTCACACTTTAGCGACTTATTCATGCTTTATTTTCAGTGTTTTAGACAGTTTAGAATATTGCATTATTAGCGCATTGTTGCAGAAACAGCATATTCACGAAGCAAGTACACACTTGTCAGAATGTCAGCACGATCTCATAAAAATTATGTAAATGTGGCAAAAGTTTAGCAAAATTAAATTACGTGTTTTAATACATGTTTGGAGTTTCCCAGTGAAGTTTCCCAGTGAAACGTCCAGCGGGGGACGCCAAAAGGTGAGTGAAATGGTGTCAAAATCAGACGAGGTTTACCTCCCTAACCTAAAACTTTGACCTAAACCTAACCAATAGTGATCTAAAATCAAATAAGGTGTACAAAACAGACATTCTTACCTTAACCAACACCTAAACCTAATCGATAGTTTAGAAAAAGCAAATGTGACATGGAAAGCACATTTTCTGAAGCAACCAAGTCATTTTGTGTCACTTCTATGACACTCGTGTTGGGCCTCATGTATTCAGATAGAAGACAAAGGCAGGCCTAACACAGTCGTAAAAACCTAACTCAGGCTCCCACATACCAGGTCATAAATTATACTGATAATAATCGCGCCAAAATCAAACAAAGGGAGTCCAAAACAGACTACAAATCCCATGAAGCCTTGCTCACTAAAGGATCAAACTCTCAACTCCTATTGGATGAGGCACATAACAGAACGTCCCTCAAACCATGACATCATCAGGAGTAGAAATACCTCTGAAATGCTTCTGGGATTAGCTTCCAGCAACTTTGTTCACCGGGTATAGACATAGCTCATTGCTGCTCTCAGGTGCAACCTCGTGGCACAAGGAAGTAACGTCCGACATGAAACTGTGGCCATACAATCTCCATCTCGCTGGACGAGTTGAGATTACTCTGTGTTCAACCGAACACTCTAACGGATCCGAAGGAGACCGCTGAGCAATTCGCATCTTCATCCGTTTGCCCGCAGAAGTGAAGAGATTAAAGATTTCTCTTCCATCTTCAATCAAGTCGACATTTCTGATTTCTCCGCCAGCCCACCGAGAAGCAGTCAGCCGTGCCCGCCAACAGAGCGAGGAAACGGCCTCCCGTCATCACCCGAGCCTCAAGGAATCGGGTCGGAGTTAAAGGATGGAGGAACACACATTCTGCGTCCTCATGCGATTCAAGTAAGAGGTTTACGTCTGGGCAGAGATAGAATATTATAGTGTGTTATTCTTGTGTTTCAAGGTTTTTGCTTATACAGTTTACGGACCGCCATGTCCGCTCATTATTAATACTCAGGGTATTAATTATCACAAATTTGTTTTGCTGTATTGTGGTCCAACCAAATTGGACTGTTGTGCATTTTCGCCATCGTGGGTGAGACCGGCAAACTGTTTTGATCCATTAAGAGTCAAAGAACGCGGGACTGTTTACGAGCCATCCACCACGTCTCTGAGTGATAAACTAACAGCTGCTTTCTCTCCCACGATCGCGAAATCGGCTTTAGGGCCGTCACTTTATTCTCTCTCTCTCTCGTACTAACCACACGCGACCCCTCACAAACACACACACCCTCATGTGTTATAGGATTATTTTGATTTCCATATCTAATCATATCACTGTTTTGTTTGTAGTTGTAAGTCGGAAGTTTATTGACTGCATTGTGTTAATTATTAATTAATATTACTGCATAAATAAACTTTGTTTATATTACAATGAGAAGTGTTTTGGTTTGTTTTGCATACGCCTGTGTCATGCTGACGGGATGTCAGTGCTCGGATTGAAGCCTTCATTCATTGTTTTTTTTTTCCCGAAAATCGATATTCTTCGGATGTCAATTTTCCTAAGAAAACAATCTAATATTGAGACTGTTATACTATCTGGTTATTAGTTCCTGATTCCAGGGTGGTGCCCCGTCAATGTTAATCCTTATTAATATTCTGTTGATTTTTGATAATTGATAATTATCTTTGATGATTGTTGAATTTGAATGATCAATAAGCTAGTGTTAATTTTAATTGTTTCATCGATGTTAACAATTAACGATTATCTTTGATAATTGTTGATTTATAGGATTAAAAAAAAGCTAACATTGATTCTCATCAATGTTCTATTGATTTTAATAATTAATAATTATCTTTGATAATTATTCATTATTGCTAATAACCAAACCCGCTCCTAAACATAGCGCACTACATTTACTGGAGCCCCATATGAGGTTTTAATGAGTTGGATTCAATTAATTAATTTAAATATTAATTAATAACTGAAGAAATAATTATTAATTATTTCTGATAGTAACACTGATCTAAACAACCAGTAAAGCCCTTCAGAGTCCAAAGTCCAACGTTCTATCAGGTGAGCAACCGTGAAAGCTAATCACTTTGGAATAAGTGTGTAAATGTAGGTGAGTCTGTAATACAAGCGTTAAAATGTGTAGTTTTTCATATGATGCGTTATTGTTAGTATAAGATATCATAACATAGCAGTGTGTGAATAATAGTGCAAAAAATAGCTGTTGTACTCATGATTTGTGTGAAAGTGAATAAAATGCAGTTGTTGTAGTGCCTCTAGTGTTCATTTCACCAGGAAACTGCAACGAAACGTAGAACGCGGCACATAAAATTAATTCCCTGTCAAATCAACCAAATTTCGGAAATTTCCCCAGCTAAAATGTTTGATTTTGTTAATATGTTTTCTGAAGAAATACAAACATAAATGGTGATGAAAGCCAAAATATAAAATGCCATGGATCAGCATTTGCAGAGTAAATTACACTTTAGAAAGACGGCAGCATCATCATTTTATTCTTACACAGAGATAGGTAGGTCTATAAGTAGAATCTATTGACTTTAGCTATCTTTGTTGTATTATGTGCCAATGGCGACAGTTCAAAGATGAATAAAGCACTTTTTGTGTTCTTTTTCCAAAGTTGGCGTGCCTGTATCTCAAGAAGTATTAAAGACATCTTAATATCCTTTTAGATTCTGGTTCAGAACAAACATTTATTTTAGTATCTTAATTTTTAAGGTCCGATATGGTTCATTCATAGAGATATGGGGCTGTCAATGTGGCTCCATGAGTAAATTGTTACTGTAAATTGTACACATTTTCAGTGGTCAAAAGCCAAATATGGGTCACTTTGCATACAGCTGACACTTTATGTTTTTTAAAGAGGAATGTCTGAAGTACAAATAATGATGAAACTATATCTGTATATTGATGGGGGGTTGCTGGTTCTATCACCACATCTGTCACCACCACTGTATCCTTGAGCAAGGCACTTAACTCCAGGTTGCCCTGGGGGATTGTCCCTGTAATAATTGCACTGTAAGTTGCTCTGGATAAATGTGTCTGCCAAATGCATGAATGAAATTTTTTTTAATGTTTCTCTCTATCAAAACAATTGCGTAGAACATACCAATACGCTTGGCTGTTAGGGCCAGTCTGCAGGCTAGCATCACAGACCACATCCTTCACGCCCCCTGCAATGTACAAAACTGTCCAAATAAAAAATATTTCTGACTACTTTCGTAAAAATTCAGTGCACAAATTAAAATCCCGTTATGTCCTAATGTGATTATTAAACTGCAAATGCTGCAATTGAATGAGATACATATATAATTTGCATGTGCTGCACACTTCAAATGTGAGTGCTTGTGAATGTGTGGAGCCCGTGTTGTGCTGATGCTGGCTGCTTTTAGAGATCCTTGGCTCATACACGGAAAACTCCATCATGAGCATGGCACGCTCTGTTTGTAGCAGATGACAGTGAGAAGAGTGCTTATTCAGTTTTTGTAGCACGAGGCACTTACAGACTGCATATTATAACTAAATAGCAGAGTTTTGCGGTTTAATAATCACATTGTGACACATAGCGAACCTGCTTTTTTGGAAGTGAGAAGCTATTGTCAAAACAACACAGAAATACTTAAAAATAAAATATTGCACCAAAATAAAAGCTCAGTTTAAATGAAACAATAATAAAAAAAAACTATCACAGAAACATAACACTAATGGATAATTCTGTAATATTCAATGTAATAATAATAATAAATCAATAGTATTTGTATTATATTCAAGCAGTTATGCAGCACTTTATTTGACAAAAATAACTCCAATATTATATTTTGGATTGTGCTGTGAGGTTCTGTATAAAAGCACTTCATTTGATAAAAACACTACAATTTTATGATGAAAACTAATTATTCTATTTTCATTGATAGTTTTAATGAATTAAGACACAATTTTGATGATAAAATTTAAATAAACAGTTGATATGAAATTCAGACACCCCCCCCCCAACTGGTAGTGTACTGGTGCTCATACTCCTCCTAAAAAAATTATATTGGGGCATCCCTTCTTTAGACATTATTTTAAATAAAAAACATTGCGATAAAAGTGTGTGTGTGGAAACTGAAAGTGCCATGCCATTTTTTAATTAGACTAGACAGAAGCTTTGCTAGCTTAAGGGGTCGTTCAGACCGAACGCGTTTATCCAAAAAAAAAAAAAAAAAAAAGAGTGAAGCTAACGAATGAAACCGACTGCAAGTGTCTCGAGATACATTTTTAAATGTTTAAATATTTTTTATTTGACACGGCATCTAAAAAACATTGTGGTCCTTTGCATGACACTGCAAAAAACAAAAACAAAACAAAAAAATAGCTGGATGTGGTGTAACGGTGAAAAACATAAAAAAACATCTTAGAAAATAGTGTAAATACTCGTAGAAACAGCACCTCATTCTGTTCCTCACACAAAGCTACCTTAATTCTTTAGTACACTTGAAATAGAGCGAACGAGCCATATTGACCACTTTTGTGGTGCCTTTCTGTCCTTTTTGGAACTTGACAGATGTGGTCATTATAAGTTGTCATTGTACGGATAAGAGCAGGTTAAAGATTCTTCAAATATGTCTCCTTTTGTGTTCCACAGAAAAAGAAAGCCATACATGTTTGGAACGGCATGATGGCAAGTAAATGGCAAATCTATACCTTTAAACAGAAGTTAAAGAGTTTGGTTTCCATTATTACACTAAGGGCTTTTAGCGCCCCAAAAGCTTTCAGGTTCAACTCAAAGCTCCGTAAAGAAATGTGTGACTCATTTGTGAAAAGAGGCCCCTTATAAACTCCTCTCGAATACAAACCGTGTTACCGTTCATGATGACATGGCGAGAAAACTTGTGTATGCATGCAAGGAAGAGGTGTCATGGTATAGTGCGAAACATAAAGGGATGATGACTGCCTGAAAGCGTCTGAGGGTCATTACATGGCGTGATAGGGATTAGTATTGAATTTGCAAGGATATTGGGTTTCAACCATCCGAACATTCCCTTCCTGTGGATTTCACGCTCGAGTTCCTGAAGTCTGTGACAGCGAGAAGACGTAGATAGCTTTGACTTCATAACGGCACTTAAAACATACAACAGCTTCTTCGAGTCTTCGCCCTGATGTCATGCAAGTGTAATGCTTGATCACTCAATCCAATCTGGACAGACACTGTTTTCTTTATTTCTTATAGTTTATTTTATCTGACTCCCACAAATTGGGTGTTTCTACAGTAATGCCACTTTTTTGTCCCAGGGGTTGATTTTTCCCAGATTTCAACTTTCACTTTAAGTTATATGAAAATCACACCATAATGGCTTGGGAACTTTATACCATGCATTCCTAATTGTTCTTTATTACATTTCAAATGCCTTTTACTTATAATTGTTTTACCCTTGTACCAGACCCAGACTTAAAAGGAACAGTTCAACCAAAAATGAAGTTACTCACCCGTATGCTTTTCCAATCCTGTATGACAAAAAAATCGATCCACAAAATATATGAGTGAAATAAACCAACCATTTTCATGATTATTGTGTGAAACCGCTAATAAACACAAATAAAATAGAATGATTTAGGCATTCCAATGCTACATATAAGAGACAACAGAGAGATTTTAGGAGAGCGTTATTAACTCTTAATCACTGTTTGGGTCATTTTTGACCCAGATCATTTTTGATTTTTTGATAAAAATTGTTTAATTAATCTGAGCAATAAGGCTTAGTGATTTTTCCTAAACTTGCCACCTAAACACACACCAAATAAAATTTGGACTAGATTCAATGAGTCTTGGTGGTTTTGTCAAACAGTCTCCCGTTCGTACTGTTTGGGTCATATTTGACCCGCCATAGGAAATGAATGGGCGAGACTATAACACAAAGCCATTTTTTTTTTTTTTTGTCAAATAAAAATCAATAAATAAGACACAATGCAGAACACACAAACACATAAATGAAGGGGTGACACACACACATAGATACAGTCCACACACATGTACACTAACACACATTAATACACACACAAAGAAATGAATGGGTGAGACTATAGCAGAGCAAATTTTTACATTTTGTCAAATAAAAATCAATCAGCCTCAATGCTCACACACACACACACACACACACTATAGTTTGTTTCACTATATAAGTGAGTACATCTCATAGACTTCCACTGATTCCATTGATTTCATAGCAGGCAACCTAACCCTCACAGAAACCCGTGCACATCAGTAAATTTAAAGCTAAACATGATTTGACTGATTTATTGGCCTTTTTTTTCACTAGTGAGGACCACCTAAAATGTCCTCACTAGTGGGTTTTCAACAAGTTTCACTACATTAGTGAGGACATTTTCAAAAATGTGGCACTCTGTGCGTGGGGAACCTGTCACACACACACACACACACTTAAAGGTCAGATCAAAGACTTAGTCTGACCCCACTTTTAGAAAGTTTATGCTTAGGTCTGGGTTTGACCGTAAGCATATTTTGATGTCATTGCAAAATCTCATCCTTCAATACAAGTGTTTAAAAAGTGCAAAATTTTTTACAAATAATTGATTTTCATAATGCCTAAATATACTCTATATCCAATGCATAACTTGTGACTATATCTAGAAATAAAGTTTGTTACAAAATTGGCTTATAAAGATATGCCAATGCATGAAGTACTGAAGCATATAGTGGCCATAGTTGTCTTTTCATGTAATTGTTATTTTATGCATTGGGGGTCACCCAGAGACCCCCAATGCATGGCATGTTCTGATGTTTTGAAAATCTTTCAAATGTACTAAAATTAAGGTTTATATTGAAGTGAAGATAACATAAAATGTGCCTATTTTATATATACATGAAAGGAGTAATTGAGAAGTAAGATAGATGAAAAAAATACCATAAAATTCCAAAAGAAATGCATTTTGTCACACTGCTACTTGTTGGAAAAAGTAGTGTGGGAACAGGACTATCTGTTTGAACAACCAATGAAAGACCAAGAGTCTTCTGGAATCTGTTTGAAAACAGCGATTTTACAATCCCATTTGGTGACGTTAGTGGTACAGACATTACACACTTGAGCTTTAAAGAATTACTGCAGAACACAACAAGTGTGTTTGAAAGACATGTGACAGTACCCAGAAGAGCACAACAGGTGAACAATTAGGATTTAGACTGTGTTTTTGGCTGCGAGGGTGCTGGCCCGCCTGTGTGCAAACAAAGTTTACCATCAACTAAATCGGTTGTGACAGGAAACCAAGAGCTTCAACCAACAGGCATGAAGATTACAAGTCTAGAGAACAATGAAGGGTACTAAAATGTTTGCGATACTACCAACACAAACAGAAACTCGGTAAGCAAATGCATTCGCAACAAACTGAGACATGGTAATTAGATACAAGGTCCTTTCTTGGAAAGAGCAGGTCTGAATTTGTTTCATATCAAGCGATATAAAGGGTAGGAACTTCAATGTAGGGCTTGAGGGTTTCCTCTGCTGTAGTACACAGACCTCATAATCCTGCGAGATCCTGTCAGCACACACAAGCAGAGAGGGATCAAAACAAACCCGAGGCCAAAAAACTAACTCTCTCTCCGAGAAAGAGGTCGCGTCTGGAAAACAAGTGGTGATCAGACTTGGCAGGGCTCCTGTGTAGCCTTAGTAAGGTTTTTCCCTTCTGTTCTCGTTCTAATATATATATATATATATATATATATATATATATATATCTATATATATATATATATATATATATTTTTCTTTTTTTTTTTTTTTTACAGATATTCAGTTTTTTCTTTCTTTAATGGTTCTTTAATATCAGATCAACTGTTCCAATAAATTCAACTCTTTGAGTCTCTAAAGAATGAAGAAGAGGGCCAGTCCATAAACATTCAAATGTGCACTTCAAAACATGTTTCAAAAACATGATTTTTCTTTCTTTCTTTTTTTAAATAAACGAGGGAGTGTTTTTTGTTGTTTTTGTTTTGTTTTTTGTAGTAGTATTAAATGTTATTCCACAAAGCTGTTGATTGAGCTTAAATTGTTTTGCATCTGGAACATTCCTTTAAACAATAATTACAAATCGGTTCTGCATATTGGTTATTAAACAACATACAAAAATAAACTACGGTTGTAAAAAAAAAATATAGTTATTTTTCTAAAGCAAAAATAAAATTATTATAATAGAAAATATTTCTGCATGTTGGTTATCAGACACTAAAACATAAAAACAATCTGTATCCACATTCTGTTATAACTGTCAAAAATCTAAAAATAAATATTGGTTGTAAAAATATTTTGTTATCATTGTGTCAAAAAGCAGAAAAAACTATTGTTCCCTATCTGTCACTCACTCGATGTTGTGTCGATGTAGTGACACTAGGGGTCACTCTTGGGAGCCCAAGACACCTCTGATCTTTGATAAAAGGCCAATGAAAATTGGCGAGTGGTATTTGCATGCCACTCCCCCGGACATATGGGTATAAAAGGAGCTGGTATGCAACCACTCATTCAGATTTTCTCTTCAGAGCCGAACGGTCATGCTCACTGAGCTGAATACTACTGTTCATTCACCTCTGCTGGATCTGACGGCGCATTTCAGTGGCTTCTCCCTCCTCTGCACTGGTGCACTACAGAGAACGCCCCTGGGAGCTTCGGCAGAAAAACAAGAGAGTATATTTTCTGAAAGAGCTTTTCCTCCTCTAAAAGAGTATATATTTCTCTAAAAGAACGGCACACACGGAACGTCTTTTTAAAGATGCCTTTCCGACTGTGTGTTATTCCTGGTTGCGATCGTTATCTCTCAACTTCGGATGGTCATGATCGCTGTCTTTCGTGTCTGGGCGCGACCCACATGGAGGCAGCGTTTGTGGATGGTTCTCACTGCGAGAACATGACCATGGCAACGTTGCGGTTGCGGCTTGCTTTCGTAAGAAAGCAAACCACCCCAGCGGCTCCCCGCCTTGGTCCTTCTACCTACGGGTATGAGGCCAGCGCAGCTAGCACTGGGGGCGATTTGGGGACCCCAATGGGATCGTCTCCGCCAGGTATCCTCCCGCAGACCTCCCATTCCCCAGCATGCTTGTCTGACCCAATCGGGCTTCCAGATGAGTTCGCTGGCTCGTCTCATGGCGAGTCTGGCTTCTTGTTCGGAGCCCGCGAAGATGATGAGCTCTCGAGCACAGCATCGGAGAGTGGGCTTGTCCAGTGGGATGCAGAAGCCTCAGCTGGGCGTCCCCCTTTGGGGACGATTGCCCAGTCATAGGCCGATACCGAAATGACGGACATGCTTTCCCGGGCGGCCACGAGCGTTGGGTAGGAGTGGAATCCTCCGCTCTCCCCTGAACCCTCGCAGCTTGATGATTGGTTCCTGGGCTCGTGGTGCCACTCAAAGCAGCCACGCACCACTCCAGTGCCATTCTTCCCGGAAGTGCACGAGGAGCTGACGAAGTCGTGGGAGGCACCTTTTACTGCCCGGCCCCAGTTCCGCAGTTCCCCCGCTCTCACTACCCTCGATGGCGGGGCGGCCAGGGGCTATACGGCGATTCCCCCGGTGGATAAGGTGCTCGTGGTGCACCTATGCCCGCAGAGCGCCGCCACCTGGCGCAGACACCCTAAGCTCCCGTCCAAGCCCTGTAGGCTCACGTCGTCCCTGACGGCTAAAGCCTACAGCACTGCTGGACAAACCGCCTCCGCCCTGCACGCCATGGCTCTCCTGCAGGTCCACCAAGCCAAGGCACTGAAAGAACTGCATGAGGGTAGTTCCGCCCCAGATCTGATAAAGGAACTGCGCTCGGCAACCAACCTCGCTCTCCGAGCGACGAAGGTCACGGTGCAGTCTCTCGGGAGGACGATGGCCACACTAGTGGTCCAGGAGCACCACCAGCCTGGTCGAGATGGGTGAGGCCGATAAGACATGGTTCCTTGCTGCCCCCATTTCCCTGGCGGGCCTATTCGGTGACACCGTCGAGGACTTTGCCCAGCAGTTCTCGGCAGTGAGGCAGTCCAGCACATCCTGCCCTGGCGCGGCTCAAGATCCCGCACACCGTCTGCTCATCGCCAAGGGTGTCCCCCTGCAGTGACTGCAACGGCTCCGCCGCAGCCCGCCCCTTCGGCCCGGCCCCGGCGTGGAGCCCACCGCAGGAAGCAGACGCCACCAGTCTCACAGCTGGCGCCTAAGAACCCACGGAGGTCCTCAAAGCACCCCTGAGATGGGCGACTCAGGGACGAAGGAACCCACTCACTTGGAGCTGGTAAAAAGACCACTCCATCCCCCGGTGGAGGGCCGGGCGGAAAATCTTTTGTTGCCTTTTTGTTTGATTTCACTGCATGCCCAAGTGGCTGCGGTACCCAACAGTTCAGCAAAAGAGCAGCTTCCTTCCTCCCTGGGTCACATACCCGGTGTGTACGGTCGTCACCACGACTACCGTCCACAGGTTTTTTCTTGCAGGATTGGCACTCCAGCGGAGGCCTTTCCGCCCCTGAGCGCCCAGCTGTGGCACACAGCCGCCCCCGAAGTGGCAGTCTCCACTGGTTATGAGGACAGGCCTCTTCCTCCCCCGTCCAAGGCTATTCTGGGGGTGGTCACAAGGAGCCAGGTAAGTGCTTCGATGTCCCTAGACTCAGCACAGCCATGACGTGGTGTGGCACCTCGAGCTCCACCCCGCCGCGAGGCCCCACCTGCCGGTACGTCTGACGACGTTGTCCCCATTGTCCCCCTTGCGTGGAACTTGGACGCGTGGCTCGCGCTTTCCAATCCGTTGCGATTGCTGATCCGGACCGTCCGACTCTGCTACGCGATTCAGTTTGCCAGGCGCCCGCCCAGGTTCTGCGGTATTCACTTCACCTTGGTCAAGAGCAAAAACGCTGCCACCTTGCATGCGGAGATCGCTACCCTCCTTCGGAAGGGCGTGATAGAAACTGTCCCTCCAGCCGAGATGAAGAAAGGGTTTTTACAGCCCCTACTTCATCGTACCGAAAAAAGGCGGTGGGTTGCGGCCAATCTTGGACCTGCAAGTACTGAATCAGGCTTTACACAGACTTCCATTCAAGATGCTGACACAAAAACGCATTCTGGTGAGCATCCGGCATCAAGATTGGTTTGCGGCAGTAGACCTGAAGGATGCGTACTTCCACGTCTCGATCCTTCCTCGACACAGAGGGTCAGGCGTATCAGTACAAAGTCCTCCCTTTTGACCTGTCCCTGTCTCCTCGCGTCTTTACGAAGGTCACAGAGGCTGCCCTTGCCTTGCACAGGGTCTGTGCAAGTAGGCTCACTGGGGGAAATGTATATTTGCGTAGGCCAGGGTGCCAGCTGTGTGCCAGCGCATCTATGCCGAGGGGAGCCTCGGTGAGGGCGTACCAGAGCGGGCAGTGGGAGGATTCTTGGGAGGTGAACAGGTCCACCTGTGCCCAACCGAATCGACTCCAAATCAGCTGGACCACCTGAGGGTGGAGTCTCCACTCTCTCCTGAGGGTAACCTGCCATGACAGCGCGTCCGCTGTAGTGTTGAGGTTGCCTGGGATGTGAGTGACTCGCAGCGACTTGAAGTGCTGCTGACTCCAGAGGAGGAGACGGCGTGCGAGTTGTGACATACAACGAGAGCGCAGACCGCCTTAGCGGTTGACATATGCTACCGTTGCCATGTTGTCTGTCCGAACTAACACGTGCTTGCCCTGGAGCAATGGCCGGAACCTCCGCAGGGCGAGCAGAATTGCCAACAACTCGAGGCAGTTGATGTGCCAATGCAGTCGCGGACCCGTTCAGAGGCCGGCGGCTGCATGCCTGTTGCAAACAGTGCCCCAGCCCTTTTTGGAGGCATCTGCCGTGACCATGATGCACCTGGAGACCAGTTCTGGAGGAACACCTGCCCGTAGAAACAAGAGGTCGGTCCAAGGGCTGAAAAGGCGGTGACAGACCGGTGTGATGACCACGTGATGTGTCCCGTGGCGCCATGCCCATTTCTGGACTCGAGTCTGGAGCCAGTGCTGAAGCGGCCTCATATGCATCAACCCGAGCGGGGTGGCCACCGCTGAGGATGCCATATGCCCCAGGTGCCTCTGAAAATGTTTCAGTGGAACCGCTGTTTTTTGTTTGAACGCCTTCAAACAGGCCAGCACCGACTGGGCGCGCTCGTTCGTAAGGCGCTTTTCCCAGTTGATCCGAAGCCCTAGGTGTGAGAGCACCAGGTCCCTGTGTGCGCACAACATGTCTCGAGAGTGAGTTAGGATTAGCCAGTCGTCGAGATAGTTGAGAATGCGAATGCCCACCTCCCTTAACAGGGTCAGGGAGGATGAGGAGAAGGTAGCACCCTAATGGCCCACCCAGACATGGTTCTCGGACCTCACGCTCCTCGCGACAGCTCCCCCCTGGTGAATTCCCCTGAGGAAGGACCTTCTTTCTCAGGGACGGGGCACCCTCTGGCGCCCGTGACCAGACCTCTGGAATCTCCATGTCTGGCCCCTGGATGGGACGCAGAATACCTAAGACTCTTTGTCTGCTTTGGTGCACAGCGGAAAGGAAGCGCTGTCTCCAAGCAGAGGATCTCCCACTGGCTCATTGACGCCAAAACTATGGCATATCTCACCCAGGACATGCCGCCCCCGGTAGGGCTACGAGCTCATTCTATCAGGGGTGTAGCGGCTTCCTGGGCCCTGGCCAGAGGTGCCTCTCTAACAGACATTTGCTGAGCAGCGGGCTGGGCAACACCCAACAACTTTGCAAGGTTCTACAACCTCTGGGTGGAACCGGTTTCGTTCCAAGTAGTGGCACGCAACACAAGCGGATAAGCCCGGGATAGCCAGCCGGGTGTATCGCTTGCACATAGCGCCTTCCACCTCCTTTTGAGCTGAAGACGTGCGCCATTAATTCCCAGTAGTGCTCACAAGTTTGTTCCCTGGTTGACTTCCTCCGAGCCCTGTGGCAGTCGAGTTTTCGGAGAGATTCGCTGCCGGCCCAGTACATGTGCTAAGAGTCCTGTTCTGGGGTAGGTGCTCCGCATGTGGTGGTTCCCTGTAAGGCTAACCCCATGCGATATATATATCTTCTGCTAATTCATTTCCCTGTCGGCAAACTGCGTCTTCCTTGGGCAGAGCCCCTCTGCCCCAGTCTCCATGTTTGTAGTAACTCCTCCCCCATTGGGCAGAATATACCTTGAAGACTCTCCATATGGTTGGAAAGACCATGTGATGTATCCTTCCACTTAAATACCCCCCCACATTTGGGCGAGGTGTGGTCTCCGCTGTGTCTTCCCCTTGGGAGGGACACCCCCCGACTAGACCTGGCGGCCCAGTCGGATAATCCCCCTTCTTTTTTAGGGAGTGGAAAAAAGAGAAGGGGAAAAGAGGCCACGACTGGGTTAAGCCTGTCTCTATCTCTTGGGTAGTCGACTTGTCCCCAAAAAGGGCCGTTCGACACTCATAACTATGTTGCGGGAGGTTACGTGTCGACCTGGTGTGCTGGCTATGAGGCACACAGTAGTCTGCCCACCACACACCGCCAGTTCACGTAACACAGTTCAGCCAATTGTGGCATTTCGTATAGGGACCCCTAGTGTCACTACATCGACACAACGTTGAGTGAGTGACAGATAGGGAATGTCATGGTCACTTGTGTAACCTCTGTTCCCTGATGGAGGGAACGAGACATTGTGTCCCTCTTGCCACAACGCTGAACTACCCGCTGAAATGGCCGGACCTTATATCGGCTCCTCAGCATAAAACCTGAATGAGTGGTTGCATACCAGCTCCTTTTATACCCGTATGTCCGGGGGAGTGGCATGCAAATACCACTTGGCAATTTTCATTGGCCTTTTATCAAAGACCAGAGGTGTCTCGGGCTCCCAAGAGTGACCCCTAGTTTCACTACATCGACACAACGTCTCGTTCCCTCCATCAGGGAATGGAGGTTACACAAGTAACCATGACGGTTTCGTGTATCAATTATTGCAAACATAAACATAAAAATAAAATGGTGGTAAAAACAGATTTTGTTATCATTGTGTCAAAAAGAAGAAAGAAAACAATTAAAATAAGTTCTGCAATTTGGTTATCGGACACAAAAATAAATAAATAAATAAAATCATCAGTATTTAGCCAGTTAAAAAGCAAAAAAACAAAACAAAACAATAATTCTAAAATGTTTTTAAATATCAGTTATCAGACATCTAAACATAAAAAATAAAAAAAAAGACTGCGTTTTTGCTGGCACCGCCCTCACTGTGATGGTTCTTTCTCTCTTTCTTGGGCCACCTTTTCTAACAGCCTGTATGTTTGAGTTACCATTCAAGCATCAAAACACATTTAAAGTTGTTCAAAACAAACAGGCTGGCTTTTTGCTGCCATTGCTCTCATTGGCCCCAGGTTTTTTCCCCCTTATACTCTCTCTGTCTCTCTCTCTTTCTCACTCTCCCCCCTCCTCTCTACCGAATGCAGAACATCCCGCTCAGTGAAGCTCCAAGCCCCTCGGGAACAGCCGTGTTTGTGGCTGAGCTCAGGGGCTAACAGAAATGGCCTGTTGCTTTGACCTATACTGCTTTAATAAAATCACTCTGAGCATAAACATTGCTCCAGGGCAAGATGGTACTGCCACAGTAAGTGCTGCTGTTTCATAACTTGTGTCCCTCCATAAGATCAGTGTGAACCTCAGTAGGGTAAACGGATAATTACTGAGCACACGAGGCCAAAGAAGACCATCTAAGTGGCACTTTATATTTATTACCGTTCTTAATGATGTCATAAGGACATAAGTTCTCCTGTTTAGGCCAGAAACATATTTTAGGCACAACCTAGTCTTATAGAATCACATTACTTTACCTATATTTTTGCGCAATTATTTTAGGTGGCTCATTGTACAAAATGAACACTAGAGGGGCTCCAACATCTAAGACTTTAATTCACTTTCACACAAATCACGAGTAAAAAGGTATATTATCAGTTCATAAACATTTACTTTTCGCCCTGTTCCTCACACAATGCTATCATATGACATTTTACTATAGCGCAAGACTCTACATTTACAAGCTTGTTCGAGTGTGATCAAATTGCACGGTAGCTCAAATAATTGAGCACTGCACTTGCGATGCAAAGGATCGGGGTATGAGTCCTGAAGAGCACACATGTCGACACGTGAGCCCAAAGAGTCACAGAAGCACCACAAAATAATGCGGTTGTGTTTATCATCTCACATTTGTTTTTTCTGACACTATCAGTTCCCTATCTGTCACTCACTCGACGTTGGTGTCGATGTAGTGACACTAGGGGTCACTCTTGGGAGCCCGAGACACCTCTGGTCTTTGATAAAAGGCCAATGAAAATTGGCGAGTGGTATTTGCATGCCACTCCCCCGAACATACGGGTATAAAAGGAGCTGGCATGCAACCACTCATTCAGATTTTCTCTTCGGAGCCGAACGGTCATGCTCATTGAGCTGAATACTACTGTTCATTCACCTGCTGGATCTGACGGCGCATTTCAGCGGCTTCTCCCTCCTCTGCACTGGTGCACTGCAGAGAATGCCCCTGGGCGCTTCGGCAGAAAAACTAGAGAGTATATTTTCTGAAAGAGCATTTTTCCCCTCTAAAAGAGTATATATTTCTCTAAAAGAGCGCACACACGGAACGTCTTTTTAAAGACGCGTCTTTTTAAAGATGCTTTTCCGATTGTGTGTTATTCCTGGTTGTGCTCGTTATCTCTCGCCTTCTAACGGTCACGATCACTGTCTTTCGTGTCTGGGCACTGCTCACGCGGAGACAGCGTTCGTGGATGGTCACATTCTCATTGCGAGAATGTGTCCATGGCAACGTTGCGGTCGCAGCTCGCCTTCGTAAGGAAGCGAGCCACCCCAGAGGCTCCCGCCTCGGTCCTTTTACCCACGGGTTTGAGGCCAGCGCGGCTAGCACTGGGGGCGATTTGGGGACCCCAATGGGACCGCCTCCGCCGGGTATCCCCCCGCGGACCTCCCATTCCCCAGCACGCTCGTCTGCCCCGATCGGGCTTCCGGGTGAGTCCGCCGGCTCGTCTCACGGCGAGTTCGACCTCTTATTCGGAGCCCACGAAAGTGATGAGCTCTCGAGCGCAGCATCGGAGAGCGGGCTCGTCCAGTCGGAAGCCTCAGCTGGGCTCCTCCCTTCGGGGTCGTTCGCCCAGTCACAGGCTGACGCGGAGATGACGACATGCTTTCCCGGACAGCCGCGAGCGTCGGTTAGAGTGGATTTCACCGCTCTTCCCTGAACCCTCGCGGCTCGGTGATTGGTTCCTGGGCTCGCGGCGCCGCTCAAAGCCACGCCCCGCCCCGTTCCTTTCTTCCCGGAAGTGCATGAAGAGCTGAAAGGTCGCGGGAGGCACCTTTTACTGCCCGGTCCCGATCTTTTCAGCTTCCCCGCTCTCACTACCCTCGATGGTGGGGCGGCCAAGGGTTATTCGGCAATCCCCCGGTGGATAAAGGCGCTCGCGGTGCACCTATGCCCGCAGAGCGCCGCCACCTGGTGCGGGTGCCCAAAGCCCCCGTCCAAGGCCTGTAGGTTTACGTCGTCTCTGACGGTCAAAGCCTACGGCGCTGCTGGACAAGCCGCCTCCGCCCTGCACGCCATGGCTCTCCTGCAAGTCTGCCAAGGCGCTAAAGGAACTGCACGAGGGTAGTTCCGCCCCGGGATTGATGCAGGAACTGCGCTCAGCGACCGACCTCGCTCTCCGAGTGACGGAGGTCACGGCGCGGTCTCTCGGGCGGACGATGGCCACACTAGTGGTCCAGGAGCGCCACCTTTGGCTCAACCTGGTCGAGATGGGTGAGGCTGACAGGACACGATTCCTTGCTGCCCCCATTTCCCAGGCGGGCCTATTCGGCGACACCGTCGAGGACTTTGCCCAGCAGTTCTCGATGGTAGAGCAGTAGATGGATGCTAGCCGGCTTGTCCTGCCCCGGCGTGGCTCAAGATCCTGTACCCCATCTACTCATCGCCGAGGGCGTCCCCCTGCGGTGACTGCACCGGCTCCGCCGCAGCCCGCCCCTCCGGCCCGGCTCCGGCGTGGAGCCCACCGCAGGAAGCCGACGCCACCCATCTCACAGCCGGCACCGAAGAACCCACGGAGGTCTTCGAAGCGCCCCTGAGACGGGCGACCCAGGGACAACGAAACCCGCTGCTCTGGAGCTGGTAAGCAGATCTTCTTTTTGTTACCTTTTGCATTTAAATTGCGCTGCATGCCCAAGTGGCTGCAGTACTCAAGAGCTCCGCAAGAGTGGTTTCCTTGTTCCCTGGGTCACATATTCGGTGTGTACGGCTGGCATCACGACCACCGTCCACCACTCCATTTGGCAGGTTGGCGCTCCAGCGGCGGTCTCCCGCCCTGAGCGCCCAGCTGTGGCACAAATCCGCCCCCGATGTGACAGTCTCCACGGGTCATGAGGACAGGCCTCTTCCTCCCCCGTCCCAGGCTGTTCCGGGGGTGGTCACAAGGAGCCAGGTAAGTGCTTCGATGTCCTCGGACTCAGCACGGCCACGATGTGGTGTGGCACCTCAAGCTCCGCCCCGCCGCGAGGCCCCACCCGCCGGTACAGTACCGAAAAAAGGCGGTGGGTTGCGGCCAATCTTGGACCTGCGAGTACTGAACCGGGCCTTACACAGACTCCCGTTCAAGATGCTGACGCAATGACGCATTCTAGCGAGCGTCCGGCATCAAGATTGGTTCGCGGCGGTAGACCCGAAGGATGCGTACTTTCACGTCTCGATCCTTCCTCGACACAGACCCTTCCTGTGGTTTGCGTTCGAGGGTCAGGCATATCGGTACAAGTCCTCCCTTTCGGCCTGTCCCTGTCTCCTCGCATCTTTACGAAGATCGCAGAGGCTGCCCTTGCCCCGTTAAGGGAGGTGGGCATTCGCATTCTCAACTATCTCGACGACTGGCTAATCCTAGCTCACTCTCGAAATGGGTTATGCGCACACAGGAACCTGGTGCTCTCACACCTCAGCCGACTAGGGCTTCGGGTCAGCTGGGAAAAGAGCAAGCTCCTCCCGGTTCAGAGCATCTCTTTTCTCGGTTTGGAGTTGGACTCAGTCTCCTTGACGGCGCACCTTACGAACGAGTGCGCCCAGTCGGTGCTGGCCTGTTTGAAGGCGTTCAAACAGAAAACAGCGGTTCCACTGAAACATTTTCAGAGGCTCCTGGGGCATATGGCGTCCTCGGCGGTGGCCACCCCGCTCGGGTTGATGCATATGAGGCCGCTTCAGCACTGGCTCCAGACTCGAGTCCCGAGACGGGCATGGTGCCACTGGACACACCGCGTGGCCATTACGTCGGTCTGTCACCGTCTTTTCAGCCCTTGGACCGACCTCTCGTTTCCACGAGCAGGTGTTCCGCTAGAACTGGTCTCCAGGGTGTCGTGGTCACGACAGACGCCTCCAAAATGGGCTGGGGCGCTGTTGGCAACGGGCACGCAGCCGCCGGCCTCTAGACGGGTCCGCGGCGTTGGCACATCAACTGCCTCGAGTTACTGGCAATTCTGCTCGCCCTGCGGAGGTTCCGGCCGTTGATCCAGGGCAAGCACATGCTAGTTCGGACAGACAGCACGGCAGCGGTAGCATATGTCAACCGCCAAGGCGGTCTGCGCTCCCGCTGTATGTCATAACTCGCCCGCCGTCTCCTCCAACGGAGTTAGCAGCACCAAGTCGCTGCAAGCCACTCACATCCCGGGCAACCTCAACACTTCGGCGGACGCGCCGTAACAACAGGTCAAGGGAGAGTGGAGACTCCACCTTCAGGTGGTCCAGCTGATTTTGAGTCGATTCAGTCAGGCACAGGTGCACCTGTTCGCCTCCCAAGAATCCTCCCACTGCCCGCTCTGGTACGCCCTCACCGAGGCCTTCCTAGACGCGCTGGCACACAGCTGGTCCCCTGGCATTCGCAAATATGCGTTTTCCCCAGTGAGCCTGCTCGCACAGACCCTGTGCAAGGTCAAGGAGGACGAGGAGAAGGTCGTCCTGGTAAGCACCCTACTGGCACACCCAGACGTGGTGCTCGGACCTCACGCTCCTCGTGACAGCTCCCCCCGGGCAAATTCCCCTGAGGAAGGCCCTTCTTTCTCAGGGAAGGGGCACCATCAGGCACCCGCGTCCAGACCTCTGGACTCTCCATGTCTGGCCCCTGGACGGGACGCGGAAGACCTAAGCTGTCTCCCACCTGCGGTGGTAGACACGTTCACTCAGGCTAGGGCTCCCTCTACGAGGCGCCTGTATGCCTTTAAGTGGTGTCTGTTCGCTAAGTGGTGTTCTTCCCATCAGGAAGACCCCCAGAGGTGCGCAGTCAGATCAGTGCTTTCCTTCCTGCAAGAGAGGTTGGAAGGGAGGCTGTCCCCTTCCACCTTGAAGGTGTACGTTGCTGCCATAGCAGCACACCATGACGCAGTCGACGGTAAGTCCTTAGGGAAGCATGATCTGATCATCAGGTTCCTAAGAGGCGCCAGGAGGCTGAATCCCTCCAGGCCACGCCTTGTTCCCTCATCGGACCTCTGTAGTTTTTCAGGGTCTACAGAGAGCCCCCTTTGAGTTTTGCAGTCAGCCGGGCTTAAGGCACTCTCCTTGAAGACTGTCCTCCTGACTGCGCTCACTTCCATCAAGAGGGTAGGTGACCTGCAAGCGTTCTCTGTCAGCGAAACATGCCTGGAGTTCGGTCCGGGCTATTCTCACGTGATCCTGAGACCCCTGACCGGGCTATGTGCCCAAGGTTCCCACCACTCCTTTTAGGGACCAGGTGGTGAACCTGCAAGCGCTGCCCCAGGAGGAGGCAGACCCAGCCCTGTCGTTGCTGCGTCCGGTGCGCGCTTTACGCATCTATTTGGATCGCACGCAGAGCTTTAGAATCTCTGAGCAGCTCTATGTCTACTTTGGTGTACAGTGGAAAGGAAGCGCTGTCTCCAAGCAAAGGATCGCCCACTGGCTCATTGACGCCATAACTATGGCATGTCTCGCCCAAAACATGCCGCCCCCGGTAGGGCTACGAGCCCATTCTACCTGTGGTGTAGCGGCTTCTTGGGCCCTGGCCAGAGGTGCCTCTCTAACAGACATTGCAGAGCAGCGGGCTGGGCAACACCCAACACCTTTGCAAGGTTCTACAACCTCCGGGTGGAACCGGTTTCGTCCCAGGTAGTGGCACGCAACACAAGCGGATAAGCCCGGGATAGCCGGCCGGGTGTATCGCTTGCACATAGCGCCTTCCACCTCCTTTTGAGCTGAAGACGTGCGCTGTTAATTCCCAGTAGTGTTCACAAAAGTTGTTCCCTGGTTGACTTCCTCCGAGCCCTGTGGCAGTCGAGTTTTCGGAGAGACTCGCTGCCGGCCCAGTACACGCGCTAACTAAGAGCCCGGTTCTGGGGTAGGTGCTCCGCATGTGGCGGTTCCCTGTAAGGCTAACCCCATGCGATCTATATCTTCCGCTAGTTCGTTTCCCTACTGGCAAACTGCGTCTTCCTTGGGCAGAGCCCCTCAGTCTCCATGTTGTAGTAACTCCTCCCCCATTGGGCAGGATCTACCTTGAAGGCTCTCCACATGGTTGGAAAGACCATGTGATGTATTCTTCCACTTAAATATCCCCCCTCTCTTGGGGCGAGGTGTGGTCTCCGCGGTGTCCTCCCCTTGGGAGGGACACCCCCCGACTAGACCTGGCGGCCCAGTCAGATAATCCCCCTTCTTTTTTAGGGAGTGGAAAAAGAGAAGGGGAAAGAGGCCACGACTGCGTTAAGCCTGTCTCTATCTCTGGGTAGTCGACTTGTCCCCAAAAAGGGCCGTTTGACACTCATAACTGTGTTGGGGGAGGTTACGTGTTGACCTGGTGTGCTGGCTATGAGGCACACAGCAAGTCTGCCCACCACACACCGCCAGTTCACGTAACACAGTTCAGCCTTGTGGCGTTTTGTATAGGGACCCCTAGTGTCACTACATCGACACCAACGTCGAGTGAGTGACAGATAGGGAACGTCATGGTTACTGGTGTAACCTCCGTTCCCTGATGGAGGGAACGAGACGTTGGTCCCTCCTGCCACAACGCTGAACTACCCGCTGAAATGGCCGGACCTTATATCGGCTCCTCAGCGTAAAACCTGAATGAGTGGTTGCATGCCAGCTCCTTTTATACCCGTATGTTCGGGGGAGTGGCATGCAAATACCACTCGCCAATTTTCATTGGCCTTTTATCAAAGACCAGAGGTGTCTCGGGCTCCCAAGAGTGACCCCTAGTGTCACTACATCGACACCAACGTCTCGTTCCCTCCATCAGGGAACGGAGGTTACACCAGTAACCATGACGTTAGGTTTAGGTTTAAGGTTTATCGTAGGAAGGTCGGTTTTGCTGATTTAAACCTCAATATAAACTCAGCATAAACCTTAAAAACCTCATCTGTTTGGGAGAACATTTAACTTACTTTTAGTGCCACACAGTGGACATTTCACTGCAAAACTGCCGCTGTAGGTGTAATAAACCGCGTAATATAATTTGAAAAAAGTTCGCCACAGTCACATACTTTTCATAAGATCAGGCTGTTTATGCAACACGCAAACACATATGCGAATGATTAGCCAAAACATTGCAAGTGCGTGGACCCGTTGAACATATTTAATGTGCATTCTTGTATTACTATTATAGAAATAAACCTCAATACTCAAAGGAGTGCTAGCGTTACCATCAAATGTCTGTGCCATTAAACCAAATTTGTTATTATTCAGGAAGCTAGCAATAAACATGTCGACAGTTTAATTAACTTTAGCTACAGTAACTAGCTCTGCAAAATTCTCTTTAAACTGTTCTGCACCATGAAGACAGAATAACACAGATCATAATGCATTAAATGATGTTAATTTATATATTTTTAATGTTAAAAATGTGTGAAACCAAGTGCATGTAACAAAATGTATGTAACCAAGATAAATGCTGTGCATATACTGTGTGTGTGTATATATATATATATATACTGTAAACTCACCAAGCACTTTATTAGGAACACCTGTACAACTACTTATTCATGCTATTATCTAATCAGCCAATTGTATGGCAGCAGTACAATGCATAAAATCATGCAGATATGGGTCAGGAGTTTCAGGTAATGTTCACATCAACCATCAGAATGGGGAAAAATGTGATCTTAGTGATTTAGACCATGGCATGATTGTTGGTACCAGATGGGCTGTTTTTCTCCATAATTTTGAATGCCCAATTCCCAATGCGCTCAAAGGCTTCGTGATGGCATAGTGACTCGCCTCAATCCAGGTGGCGGAGGACAAATCTCAGTTGCCTCTGTGTATGAGACTGTCAATCCGTGCATCTTATCACGTGGCTTGTTGAGCGCGTTATCATGGAGACGTAGCGTGTGTGAAGGCTTGCGCTATTCTCTGCAGCATCCACGCACACGCCCCATGCATGCACATCTGGAATTCAGTTAGCTGCTCAACTAAAACACATCATGTACCATGGTATTTTATGTAATGCAATGGTAATGTCCAACTACGTTTATTAGGTTTTTTTTTTTTTTTTTTGTCAAAAGTGACTTTATGTATGCATATTGTATGTGCTCCATGGGAATCAAACCCAAGACCTTATCCTCTACCAGTCAAGATCATGAGTTCCTCTTCCATGTCCAAAACCCGCTGGTGATATGGTAAGTGAAACATCTTGTGATTTAATAGTTTGTCTTACCACTGAATGATATTCCACCTCAATATGATGACCTGGATGCCTGCAGAATGTTATGAAAAACATCTCATGTCCTGAAATCCATATTGTACACCCGTGTCCACAAAATAAATAAAAAGCCACAGAGCCTAACCACTGTAAGCATTAATAATAAAATCAAAAAACACAAAACCAGTGCTTGTAAGCAGACTATTTTGCTCATATCCAGTTCCTCCACAATGCAAGCAAAACTACCAATCTACAAACTTACGAAAGACATTTTGTGGGCCTCTTTTGGAGAAATGTGTAGAATAGCTGTAATTCTGTGGGGGAGTGGTCAGTCGTTCGTAATTAAAGGAACGAGCTGTCAATCACAGAACACCTAACAGGACCACATACATCGTAATCATGGGAGACGGACCCCTGATATCGTGCCCCTCTCTATTGCACTTCAGTGCCCTGGGACAGTCAGTACAATGTGAAAGTGACACAAATGAGTAGACCTCCTTGTCTTTCAAGGGTCATGATCCTATAACCTGCGGGACAGCATGTATATTGAGTAGAACTAAAATTATCCTATTACTAGTGACAGACCAATTCATGGTATTTTAAGGGTTGTCAGGCACACAACCTAATTAAGGTTACTGGAAAATATTTTCCTTAATTGAGGATGTTGTTGACTTGAGAATTTGAGAAGTTCGAGGAAAGGAGGTGGAAGTGACATTTTGATGGTGTATGTTACTTGAAGTATCAACAAGTTTAATACATTGTAATTTGGAATTGCATTCTTCATAATAGAACTTTAAAGTTATGCATTACAACATCATGTTGATCCAAAGCAGCGTCATAAATTAACCAGGACTCAGAGCAAAAACAAAATATGAAATTAAATCAACACATCAATAAATAAACTTCTCTGTTTTATCTGTTATATATACATATATACACATGTTTCTTTTTAAAATAATTACATTTTGTAATTTTTTCTAAATTATACATTTGTATCTAAATATGAATATGATAAATATATCAATAATATATTTTAACTTAATTATAACTATATACTGTGTGTGTGTATATATATATATATATATATATATATATATATATATATATATATATATATATATATATATATACACGTTTTGGAAAATGAATAAACAATAATTATTTTTAACTAATAATAATAATAAAAAAATCATCAAACATAATATTTTGATAAAAAAGGCAATTTCTTGCTGTTCCAAACCAACACAAAAGTAGAAAATCTGCAGAATGTCCAAGCTGTTCTTTTCCATACATCAAAGGTACAGTACAGTATACGGTGGCTGTCAAGCTTCAAAAGGGACAAAAAAGTACCAGTGCAGCATAAAAGTAGTCCTCACATCTTATTTGCTGTATTTCAAGTCTTCCGAAGACTTACAATTGATTTTTGCGTGAAACGTACCGAAATGTTAACAGTTTTTTCCACTGAAAATCTTTCCTTCTGTCGTAGTTGCCTTGGAACAAAATGAGGGTGAGTAAATGAATTAATGATCCAGATCACAAAACCGCCTAAATGATTTGTTCAAGAATTAGACTGATTTGGTTCTCGAGTTCAACTTATTGAATGCGTTTACATGCACGTTCTTACCCCCATTATGCTTAATAAGTCAACAACGTATAAATTCTTGTTAACGCCTTAAAACATTTTTTTATTTCGGGGTAAGGTCATAAACAGATCAACACGGGTAGATTTTCGCTCATGATCCTGATTTCGTGTTGTATGTAAACACTAGGGCTGTCAATCAAACGCGATTCAGTTCGCCAGGCGTCCGCCCAGGTTCAGCAGCATCCACTTCACCTCAGTGAAGGGCGAGAATGCTGCTACCTTGCGCGCGGAGATCGCTACCCTCCTATGGAAGGATGCGATAGAGCCTGTCCCTCCGGCTGAGATGAAGAAGGGGTTTTACAGCCCCTACTTCATTGTACCGAAAAAAGGCAGTGGGTTGCGGCCAATCTTGGACCTGCGAGTACTGAACCGGGCTTTACACAGACTCCCGTTCAAGATGCTGATGCAAAAACGCATTCTAGCGAGTGTCCGGCATCAAGATTGGTTCGTGGCGGTAGACCTTCCTGCAGTTTGCATTCGAGGGTCGGGCGTATCAGTACAAGGTCCTCCCTTTCGGCCTGTCCTTGTCCCCTCGCATCTTCACGAAGGTCGCAGAGGCAGCCCTTGCCCCGCTAAGGGAAGTGGGCATTCGCATCCTCAACTATCTCGATGATTGGCTAATCCTAGCTCACTCTCGGGATTTGTTGTGTGCACACAGGAACCTGGTGCTCTCGCACCTCAGCCGACTAGGGCTTCGGGTCAACTGGGAAAAGAGCAAGCTCCTCCCAGTTCAGAGCATCTCTTTTCTCGGCTTGGAGTTGGACTCAGTCTCGTTGACGGCACGCCTCACGAACGAGCCCGCACAGTCGGTGCTGACCTGTTTGAAGGCGTTCAGACAGAAGACTGAAACTGTTTCAGAGGCTCCTGGGGGATATGGCACCCTCAGCGGTGGCCACTCAGTTCGGGTTGATGCATATGAGACCGCTTCAGCACTGGCTTCAGACTCGAGTCCTGAGATGGGCATGGCGCCGCGGGACACATCGCGTGGCCATCACGCCAATCTGTCACCACCTCTTCAGCCCTTGGACCGACCTCACAGTTCTACGGGCAGGCGTTCCCCTAGAGCAGGTCTCCAGGAGCGTCGAGGTTATGACAGACACCTCCGAAACGGGCTGGGGCGCTGTATGCAATGGGCATGAAGCCGCCGACTCATGGATGGGTCCGCGGCTATGTTGGCACATCAACTGCCTCGAGTTGCTGGCAATTCTGCTCACCCTGCGGAGGTTTCGGCCATTGATCCAGGGCAAGCATGTGTTAGTTCGGACAGACAACACGGCAACGGTAGCATATGTCAACCGACAAGGCGGTCTGCGCTCCCGTTGTATGTCACAACTCGCCCACCATCTCCTCCTCTGGAGTCAGCAGCACCTCAAGTCGCTGCGAGCCACTCACATCCCGGGCGACCTCAACACTGCAGCGGATGTGCTGTCACGGCAGGTTTCACTCAGGGGAGAGTGGAGACTCCACCCTCAGGTGGTCCAGCTGATTTGGAGTCGATTCGGGCAGGCACAGGTAGACCTGTTCGCTTCCCAAGAATCCTCCCACTGCCTGCTCTGGTACGCCCTGACCGAGGCACCTCTCGGTATAGACAAGCTGGCACACAGCTGGCCCCCTGGACTTAGCAAATATGCGTTTCCCCCAGTGAGCCTACTTGCACAGACCCTGTGCAAGGTCAGGGAGGATGAGGAGCAGGTTGTCCTGGTAGCACCCTACTGGCCCACCCAGACATGGTTCTCAGACCTCACGCTCCTCACAACAGCCCCTTCCTGGTGAATTCCCCTGAGAAAGGACCTTCTTTCTCAGGGACGGGGCACCATCTGGCACCCGCAACCAGACCTCTGGAATCTCCATGTCTGGCCCCTGGACGGGACACAGAAGACTTAAGTGGCCTACCACCCGCGGTGGTAGACACGATCACTCAGGCTAGGGCCCCCCCTACGAGGCGCCTGTATGCCTTTAAGTGGCATCTGTTCACTAAGTGTTGTTCTTCCCGACGTGAAGACCCCCAGAGATGCACAGATGGATTGAAGCTTTCCTTCCTGCAGGAGAAGTTGGAAGGGCAGCTGTCCCCTTCCACCTTGAAGGTGTATGTAGCCGCTATAGTGGCACACCACGACACAGTGAGTAAGTCCTTAGGGAAGCACGACCTGATCATCAGGTTCCTGAGAGGCACCAGGAGGTTGAATCCCTTCAGACTGTGCCTTGTTCCCTCATGGGACCTCTCTGTAGTTCTTCAGGGTCTACAGAGAGCCCCCTTTGAGCCCTTGCAGTCAGCTGAGCTTAAGGCACTCTCTTTGAAGACTGCCCTCCTGACTGCGCTCACTTCCATCAAGAGGGTTGGACACTTGCAAGCGTTCTCTGTCAGCGAAACATGCCTAGAATTCGGTCCGGGCTACTCTCACGTGATCCTGAGACCCCGACCGGGCTATGTGCCCAAGGTTCCCACGACCACTTTTAGGGACCAGGTGGTGAACCTGCAAGCACTGCCCCAGGAGGAGGCAGACCCAGACCTGATGTTGCTGTGTCTGGTGCGCGCTTTACACATCTATTTGGATCGCACGCAGAGCTTTAGAGTCTCTGAGCAGCTCTTTGTCTGCTTTGGTGGACAGCGGAAAGGAAGCACTGTCTCCAAGCAGAGGATCGCCCACTGGCTCATTGACGCCATAACAATGGCATATCACGCCCAGGACGTGCCGCCCCCGGCAGGGCTAAGAGCCCATTCTACCAGGGGTGTAGTGGCCTCCTGGGCCTTGACAGTGGTGCCTCTCTTACAGACATTTGCAGAGCAGCAGGCTGGGCAACACCCAACACCTTTGCGAGGTTCTACAATCTCCGGGTGGAACTGGTTTCATCCCGTGTAGTGGCACGCACAAGCAGGTAAGTCTGGGACAGCTGGCTGGGTGTATCTCTTGCGCATAGCGCCTTTCACCTCCCCTGAGCTGAAGACATGCGCTGTTGACTCTCAGTAGTGTTCACAAACTGTGTTCCCTGGATGATTTCCTCCGAGCCCTGTGGCAGACGAGTTCGTGGAGAAACTCGCTGCCGGCTCAGTAAATGTGCTAACTAAGCCCTGTACTGGGGTAGGTGCTCCGCATGTGGTGGTTTCCCATAGATAACCCCATGCGACGTATATCTTCCACTAATTCGTTTCCCTGTTGGTAAACTGCGTCTTCCTTGGTCAGAGGCCCCTCTGCCCCAGTCTCCATGTTTGTAGAAACTCCTTCCCCATAGGGAAGGACCTATCATGGGACTTCTCCACATGGCATACTTCTGACAAAGTTCGGCAAGACCATGTGACGTATTTCAACTCAAAATACCCCCCTCCCCCTTTCTGAGCGGGGTGTGGTCTCCGCGGTGTCTTCCCCTTGGGAGGGACACCCCCCCGACATAGACCTGGTGGCCCCAGTCGGTTAATTCCTTTTTTTTTGGGGAGAGGAAAAAAGAGGATAAGAGGCCACAATTGGGCTAGCCTGTCTCTATCTTTTGGGCAGTCAACTTGTCCCCAAAGGGCCGTTCGACACTCATAACTGCGTTGGGGGAAGTTATGTGTCGGCCTGGTGCGCTAGCTACGAGGCACACAGTGGTCTGCCCGTCACACACCACCAGTTCACGTAACACAGTTCAGCCAGTTGTGGCGTTTCGTATAGGGACCCCTAGTGTCACTACATCGACACAACGTCGAGTGAGTGACAGGGAATGTCCTGGTTACTTGTGTAACCTCCGTTCCCTGATGGAGGGAATGAGATGTTGTGTCCCTCCTGCCACAACGCTGAACTACCTGCTGAAATGGCCAGGAGCTTGTCTCGGCTCCTCAGCACAAAACCTGAATGAGTGGTTGCATACCAGCTCCTTTTATACCCGTATGTCCGGGAGAGTGGTATGCAAATACCACTCGCCAATTTTCACTGGCCTTTTATCAAAGACCAGAGGTGTTTCGGGCTCCCAAGAGTGACCACTAGTGTCACTACATCCACACAATGTCTCGTTCCCTCCATCAGGGAACGGAGGTTACGCAAGTAACCAGGAAGTTCTCTGTACAGCTGCGCGTTGCCTATACAGCTGGAGTTTCGCTTACTGTCCCCTACTGAAAACAGGTGGTACTTTAAGCTTTAATTGCTCTGATGGTAGGACTATTCTTTATTATTGTCTGGGGACATGATTAATTGCATTAGTTTGTTAAACAGGTTATTGTTTCTATAATAAATCACACTGAATTAACGCGTTAAATCGACAGTCCAAGTAAACACTTTTTCCTGCGTTCTTATCTGCTTATCCAATGTGTGAACGTGTTAATCCAGTGGTAATTCAATGATCTTAAGTCTCATGGAAACACATTTGTTGAGTTGAGTTTTTTTTCACTATGGAAAAGTGTGCTCCTGATATTCTTAAAATATTCCACTTTTTTCTTCTGCAGAAAGTCACATCTGGAATGACATAAGAGTGAATAAATGATATATATTTGTTGACAATATAAAATTAAACAATATAGTTAATATCGAAATACATTTTAATGCGCCTTTTATTTGGCCACTGCGTTTCTTAAAGAGTGCATCATTACACTAATTTTATGATCTTTCAGGGCTGCAGAATTAATCAATATAACATCAGAATCTCGATGTAGTCATATGTTAGCATTAAACCGCAAAATGCTGTTGTTACTTCATGACATGAATACATGAAATGTCCAGCAGGGGCACCAAAAAGCGAGTGAAATGGTGTCGTAATCAGACACGGTTTTTACGGTGAATATTAGATGGAGATTTTAATGAGCAAACGTCCTCCCAAACCCAAAACTTTTACCTGAACCTAACCAACAGTGTTCTAAAACAAAATGTGAAATGAAAAGCACATTTTTGAAGCAGCCATATTGTGTCTCTTGCATGCTTGGCTGGTCTTGAACTGCAGATTTCTGTGGCCAAAGTCCATCACTCTATCAGGTGAGCTACCATGCAAACTAATCATGATGGAATAATGTGTAACTTTAGCCGAGTCTGTAATACAAGTACAAAATTGTATCGTTTTTCAAATGATGCATTATAGTAAAAGTGTTTAAATATCATAACATAGCAGTGTGTGAGTAATAGAGCAAAAAATATGTTTATAAAGCCATAATCAGCTGTTGTAGTTGTGATTTGTGTGAATGTGAATAAAACGCACAGTTGTTTTAGCGCCTCTAGTGTTCATTTCACCAGAAAACTGCGCAAAACGTAGAGCGTAGTACGTAAAAGTCAGTTTGCAAAAATGTTGTTATAGTAAATGTTCATTCTAGGAAACTAAGTTGCAAAAAACAAAACACAGTATCACAGAAAATAAGGAAATGGCAGCGTCTCACCAGATTTGTAATGAGGAACACCGTAAAATATCAAATACAGTGCACTTTCAGTGTTCTGCCAAAGTAAAAACTCCAGGTGAAATAAATATGACAGAAACACATTACTATTGTATAAAACAAATCTAATCCTCAAAACAATAATTATTCTGTCTTATATTAGAATAATGAACTTGACTGGGTCTCACAATAATAATTCATCATTTTTTTTTTTATATTTAACTGAGTTCTAGAAAATTGGTGCATATAAATGAAAACAATTAAATATAATTCTGCCTTGTTTTTATTTAGTTAAAAAAAAAATATGCCTTAATTATTTTCAACTCTATTTTGTACAAGTGATTGTTTCTCTAAAAACAAAAACAAATTACTTTGCCATTTATAAGCAATTTCAGAGCAAATACACACACTGGAATCCAATAGTTTGGAATAATGTACAGATTTTGCTCTTATGGAAAGAAATTGGTACGTTTATACACCAAAGTAGCATTCAACTGATCACAATGTATAGTCAGGACATTAATAACATGAAAATTACTATTACAATTTGAAGAAAATGTTCAGAACTTCTTAAACTACTGCAAAGAGTTCTCATCAAAAAATCCTCCACGTGCAGCAATGACAGCTTTGCAGATCCTTGTTATTCTAGCTGTCAGTTTGTCCAGATACTCAGGTGACATTTCACCCCACGCTTCCTGTAGCACTTGCCATAGATGTGACTGTCTTGTCGGGCACTTCTCACGCATATTACAGTCTAGCTGATCCCACAAAAGCTCAATGGGGTTAAGATCCATAACACTCTTTTCCAATTATCTGTTGTCCAATGTCTGTGTTTCTTTGCCCACTCTAACCTTTGTTTTTCTGTTTCTAAAGTGTCTTTTTCTTTGCAATTCTTCCCATAAGGCCTGCACCCCTGAGTCTTCTCTTTACTGTTGTACATGAAACTGGTGTTGAGCGGGTAGAATTCAATGAAGCTGTCAGCTGAGGACATGTGAGGCGTCTATTTCTCAAACTAGAGACTCTGATGTACTTGTCCTCTTGTTTAGTTGTACATCTGGCCTTCAACATCTATTTCTGTCCTTGTTAGAGCCAGTTGTCCTTTGTCTTTGAAGACTGTAGTGTACACCTTTGTATAAAATCTTCAGTTTTACGGCAATTTCAAGCATTGTATAGCCTTCATTCCTCAAAACAATGACAGACTAATGAGTTTCTAGAGAAAGCCGTTCTTTTTTGCCATTTTTGATCTAATATTGACCTTAAGACATGCCAGTCTATGGCATACTGTGGCAACTCAAAACCAAACACAAAAACAATGTTAAGCTTCATTTAACTAACCAAATAGCTGGGGGCCTGGGTAGCTCAACGAGTAAAGACGCTGACTACCACCCCTGGAGTCGTGAGTTTGAATCCAGGGCATGCTGAGTGACTCCAGCCAGGTCTCCTAAGCAACCAAATTGGCCCGGTTGCTTGGGAGGGTAGAGTCACTTTTAACCTCCTCGTGGTCGCTATAATGTGGTTCCCGCTCTCGGTGGGGTGCGTGGTGAGTTGTGCGTGGATGCAGCAGAGAATAGCGTGAAGCCTCCACACGCGCTATGTCTCTGTGGTAATGCGCTCAATAAGCCATGTGATAAGATGCACGGATTGACTGTCTCAGACGTGGAGGCAACTGAGATTCATTCTCAGCCACCCAGATTGAGGTGAGTCACTACGCCACCACGAGGACTTAGAGCGCATTGGGAATTGGGCATTCCAAATTAAGGAGAAAAGGGGAGAAAGAAAAAAAACCTAACCAAATAGCTTTCAGCAGTGTTTGATATAATGGCAAGTGATTTTCTAGTACCAAATTAGTAATTTAGCATGATTACTCAGGGATAAGGTGCTGGAGCGATGACTGCTGGAAATGGGGCCTGTCTATATTTGATAAAAAATGACTTTTTTTAAAATAGTGATGGTGCTGTTTTTTACATCAGCAATGTGCTGACTATACTTTGTGATCAGTTAAATGCCACTTTGGTGAATTAAAGTACCAATTTCCTTCCAAAACAGCAAAATCTGTACATTATTTCAAACTTTTGGCCACCAGAGTACATTTGAAATATTGAATATCATCAGTTGGCTGAAACATATTGTGATATAATTTTGTAGCCATATCACCTAGCTCTAAGAGTAACATGACAACAGTGACATGACGAGAGGTGGGGTATGGGGTTTAGACTTCAGCTTCAGACTTCAGAGTACAAAAAAATTGTACAAATGTCAACATGTGTCAGTATGTGACTTTGTACACACTATACTGACTGTGCAATGTTGTGTAATGTCCCACAAAGACAGATTATTTCAATTTATGGCACGTCCATTTGCCATGGCAATATCAGCATATCTGAAGTGCATATTGCAGGAAAAATGAACAAAAACAAAATAAATGAAAGATTTTTGGCGTACTAAGTGGGATCTCTGCCAGACCTGTTAAGAAGTGATTTGGGGGTTTCGAGCATGACCTGATAATCAGGGCCAATTTTTGTTGCTCAAGAATGCATGGCAATCCACAATTACCTTATATTTAAACAATCACAACATTCAGATTACAGATTAATTCATTTGTTTGGTATCACGCCAATATGGCTCTGTTTGAGAACAAAGAGCATACGCTAAACTCGCACCATCAATGTCTGGCATAATAGCTAATCCAAATAAAGACATCATTAGCACTAACTCCCACTCAGATCCAGCTGGGCTCGAAAGGTGGTCCGACTGAGCAGCGTTTCAGACAGTATTCAGAGGGGCTTCAAGACTCAACATATCCAGCAGCCTCAATCTTAATGTCCAGAATGCTGGACACATTCGTTTGAGATTTTCTTGGCATATGGCAAAGGTTAACAGTTGTCAGGCCAATTTCTCTTTGTTTCAAAACAAAACTCACACTGTTGAACACATTGATTGGTCATTTGTTGGTAGATTTGTTTTGGTCAGCTTAGAAATCATATCAAGTTTCTAATAAGAAAGGACTAATAACAATGTGTCAGCTGTTACAGGAAATATTTACATATTAAATACATGTTGCTCATTAGTATTACTATTTACTAAAATAATGACACCATATGTAAAACAATATTAATTAATATTAAAGATGCAATTATTAATTAAATATGCAATTATTAAGTAATTATTTTATTAATGTTTTACCTTTTAAACCCATTCAAATGTAATCTGTTTAAACACGTTAGTGAATGCATTATAACAATGTTTTTTAACAGAATATAATCTTCTTAAATGTTTTATAAATGTAACTTTGAATTAAATGTATATAATTGATACAAAAATACAGTTGTTTATTGTAAGTTCATATTAGTTATAATGCATTAGCTCTTGTCAAAAGTTGTACATACAGTGCAACTTTTAATTTGAAAATGTATTAGTATTTGTTGAAATTAGAATGTAAAAATATATGTTAAAGTATTGTTCATTGCTCATTTTGGTTAATAATGAATCAACTAATGTTAACAAACTTTTATTTTTTTTAATCTTTTTATTTTTTTATCCCCTTTTCTCCCCAATTTGGAATGCCCAATTCCTAATGCGCTCTAAGTCCTCATGGAGGTGACTCACCACGCACCCCACTGAGAGCAAGAACCACATTATAGTGACCGAGGAGGTTACCCCATGTGACTCTATCCTTCCCAGCAACCGGGCCAATTTGGTTGCTTAGGAGACCTGGCAGGAGTCACTCAGCACGCCCTGGATTCAAACTCACGACTCCAGGTATGGTAGTCAGAGTCAATACTCGCTGAGCTACCCAGGCCCCCAGCATATGCAACTTTTAATTTTAAAAGTGTATTGATAAATGTTGTAATTAACAAAAACTTTAATATTTTTTAAAATTATTGTTCATTGTTCACGTTAGTTAATAATGCAATTATGTTGACATATAAAACTTAATTTGAAATGTATTAGTTTGTGTTAAAATTAACATGCAAAATGAATAAATGTAAATATATTGTTCATTGTTAGTTCATGTCAGTTAATATTGTATTAGCTAATGTTAACATATGCAACTTTACATTTAAAAAATGTATTAGTACATGTTGAAATTAACATTAAAATTAATAAATGTAGATGTATTGTTCATTGGTAGTTCATGCTAGTTAATAATGTTCTGTATTAGCTAATGTTTACATAATCAACTTTTAATTTAAAAAATGTATTTGTGTATTGAAACTAGCATACAAATCTAAATGTTGTAAAAGTATTGTACATTGTTAGTTCATGTTAATAAATAATGTATAAGCTAATGTTAACTTTAACAACTTTCAATTTAAAAAAGGCAGTGGCTATTTGTGCTAAGTGCAAATAGCAATAGATGCTATTTACAATAAAAGTAAATAGCAACAAAAAGCATCATTTATCCACTAACTGCAAATACTGGCAGATACTATTTGCACCCTTAATTAAATACTAATATACAATATAGGGGCATCACTACAGCATGTATATTGTGTTTATTTAGAGTCCCACAGACATACTACACCAACCCCTAAACCTAACCCTAACCTTCCCTTAAAAAAATTAACCATGATTTTACACTGTTGTTACACCTCACGCCATCGCAGTGACACTAGGGGTGTAGTTTGTCTTTAATTTCTATGTTTCCACCTGATTATTGGAGTGCAAATAGCTGTGTGGCAGATGCTATTTACACCTAGTGTATTAATGATGTAGTAGCTAATATTAACTTATATTTTGTGTACTATGTAATGTTATTTTTAATGTAATTTTCAATTTTAAAAATGTATCAGAACATGTTGAACAATAAATGATTGTTCATTATTAGTTCATGTTAATTAACGTTAAAAAATACAACCGTAATATAAACTGTTATCAAATAAACATTTTCATTTATCAGAATAATACCAGATTTCATGTCTCCAAAGGTTCAGTTCACTGAAAATTAAACAATTTATAGTCTACCCCTCTCACACGTAAAAACTACATTATTGAATTATTCAGCAATTAACAATTATTCGTAATTAAACACTTGTTTGTAATTTTTCTGATCTCAGGACTGAGGAGGGTACAGGAGAGTTAGCCAGTCACCCTTAAAAAACCCAGCCATTGGCATAACACAGAGGAGTGGGCAGAGGAGGGAAAGGGTGGGTCACATGGGTTCATGCCATCTGCCTCCCTGGCATTTCCCTCCAAAATAGGGACGAGACAGTGCCGTTGTCTCTGTTTTAGCCCTGGAGCAGACTACAGCCAGTTAGTTTACATAATGAGTCCTCATGTTGTGGTTTCATTGCTAGTGACATCTTAATTAAAAAGAAAGGGAGAAAATTTTAAGAGAGCAAACTTGCTTGAAATTGGTTCATGCAGAAAGATATATATATATATTTTTTTTTGTTACATGGTATTTTGCTCAATACAAGGTAGGGTTATGACTCTACCAAAATTATCTGGAAGATTTAGATTCTCTTTACACATTTATTAATTGCAAATTGACATAACTCGAACAAAAGTGAAGGAATGTTAGTCCATCCGCTGGGTGACTAAACTCCTTAAATAACAAAGAGGAGATCTCACTTATTAACGCACCAAAGAGTGAAAACCAGGGAACAAAATTACAATTCTGTAGAACTTACTTGTCACTCTTTTGTCAGGATCTAGCCACTTCTGTTGGTTTAGTTTATAGTTTTTGTGGCTGGATACTGACATTCATGTTTTGTTCTGTCTTGTGTGAACACATGACTTTGGATTTGTTTTCATAGACATGTGTTCTTGTGTCTTGTCTATAGTGTCAAGATCCTGTCACTTGTACTGTGTCTGTTGTGTGTGTGTGTGTGTGTGTATGTGAGTATGTGGCTTTGTTTGAGTTTTTCATTGCCACTTGCTATTCTGTCTTGAGTCATACCCCACCCTCTTGTTTGCCTTGTAATTAGTTTATTAGTTGCACCTGCCTTCCTCGTTACCCTCCTTGTTTTCTCCCCATTTAAGCTCCCATTGTGTTCAGTACTCTGCCGGATTGTTTTGCAATTTTGTCAGTGTGTGTGAGTTTTGTGTATTCAAGTCTTGTCTCCAGTCAGTTCCTGTCCGTTGGTCGGTCTTGTCTTTGTTTGTATTTTAGTTTATTTTTGCCCTGCTTTGTTGTTCCTCTCCCTCGTGAGAGTTTTTGTTTGTATTTTGTTCATTTTTACTAAAGCCTTGGTTAAAATTGCCTCTACTTTTGGGTCCTCCCTCAAATGAATGTGACAACTTTTCCATGCACTTACAATGAATGTGGACTGGAGCTTTCAAAGCTTCAAAAAGGATGCAAAAGCACGATTAAAAATATAATTAAAGTCCATACGAATTATGCACTGTATATTCCATGTCATATGATGATATCTTTGCATCAGAAACAGACTGAAATTTAAGTAGCCATTCACTGAATATCTTGACATCTGCAATAGTTCTCCTTGTCACGTTCCTGAGAGATGTGTTCTGAGTTGTGTCTTTTCAGACCGGTTTTGTGAACCGGATCAACTAATTCATTTCCTCATGAACTCTTACGAATGTACGGAGGAGAGAGCTGGGGTGGATGTCAAGAAAATTAATTTGTTCCTAACCATGGTATGACTTCAGACGACTTGGACTATAGCAGATGAGTCATATGGACTAACTTTACGATACTGTAATGGTGCTTTTGTGTCTTTTTTTAAACTTTAAAGCTCCAGTCCTCATTCATTGTAGTGAGACAGAATAAGAAAGCCAGTCATACAGGTTTGAAATGAAATGAAGGTGAGCAAACAGTGACAGAATTAAAATGTTTGGGTGAACCATCCTGGCTGAACCAAACAGGGCTGAAGCAAATTTTTCAGGATCATAAGAAAATGGTGAGGCAAGGCAAAGAGTAAATTATGCCATGGAACCAGGTCACGAACCATGAATTATACATTTACCTGGATCTAACAAGACATGGTGAAAGACACTGCCTGCCATTACTCTATTCATGGTATAAAACATTCATCCAAATGGCTCTTGTTTCATTATGTAACAGGGTTGATTCGTTATCTCAAAGCACTAAAAGTCCTCATCAGACCGAGGACATTGTGAACTTGTTCTTTGTCCCAGCCAGTACATTTATATATTTAAACAACGCAAATGGTTTCATTGCTCAGAAATCACTGACAGGTTACTCACAGTTCTGTTCTGATATGGTCGAGACCAGCAGCGGAAAAAAACAATGCTAAATGTAAATTATAAAATGTAACTAACCATGTAATCATGCATAATTAGGATAGTGAAATAAATAGTCATATAAAAAGGGCCATTTTTGGCCATTTTGGTATTTTAGGCACTATTGGCACCACTGTCGGGGTGGGGGGAGTTTAGGGGTAGGACGAGGCGACCGCCTAATTTTCCTATGCCTAGAACTTTTGAAAGGGAGGAGAAAATACTACGGTATCACACGTCCAATCAAACTCTACGGCATTTTGGTGAAAATTATTCTGGAACTTCTGGTAGAAGCTTTTTATATTAGGCAGATGTCAACATGGACAGGTTTTGTGACATCCACTCATCCTCGAAAAGGTCAAAGAAACTAAGACCCAGATTACATTAGAATGGGTTGCAATGATAAATGTGACTATACAGACAACAATGTGTTTTAAAGAATGATTGGTTGAAGAGAAACCATCGAAATCAAGAGTTTACATTTAAAATCTATTTTTAAGGTTTACACATTAAAATTTTCATCAAATTCCATCAAATTGAATTATGTAATTTTTTACAAAATTAAATTAATAAAACTTAAAACTTATAATTATAAAATTTTATTTTATTAAATATTACTCAATTCAATTTGATGGAATTTTGTTATGAATTTAAAATGCATTAATATTAAAATATTTATTGAGTGTAGAACCCAAACACTTGAACTGTAAAAAACCAACCTAGTTTCATAGAATGAGCTTTACTATAACTACATTTTTGCAAACTTACTTTTACGTGCCAAATTCTACGTTTCGTTGTAGTTTCCTGGCGAAATGAACACTAGAGGCACTACAACAACTGTGCGTTTTATTCACTTTCACACAAATCACGGCTGATTATGACTTTATAAACACATATTTTTCGCTCTATTACTCACACACTGCTGTGTTATGATACTGAAACACTTTTACTCTAATGCATCATTTGAAAAACGTTAAATTGTAACGCTTGTATTACAGACTCACCTACATTTACACACTTATTACAATGTGATTAGCTTTCGTGGTACCTCACCTGATTAGAGTGTAGGACTTTAGACTCGGAGGGCCACAATTAGAGCCAGCCAAGCATGTAAGCTGACAAGTGTAACAAAAACAGTCCTTGAAGTGACACGAAATGATGTGGTTGCTTCAGAAAATGTGCTTTTCATTTCTCATTTTGTTTTTAGACACTATTGGTTAGGTTCAGGTGTTGGTTAAGGGTAAGGATATCTGTTTGTTCACCTCTTATTTGATTTTAGATCACTATTGGTTAGGTTTAGGTTAAAGTTTTAGGATAGGTAAGGAAAGTATGTTTAACTCATTAAAACATCCATCTAATATTCACCTTAAAACCTCTTAATTACGACACCATTTCACTCACCTTTGGCATTTAGACATTTCATTGGGAAACTGCAGCCAAAATTGTAATAAGACACGTTATTTCATTTTGCAAAAATGTTGCCATGGTCATTACATTAATCATTTCAATGTTTGATTTTAAGTTCATTTTTGTTTACTTTTGTTAACAATTTGGTACCGTTTTGTTCGCCGTTTGATGTTCAAAGTAAAATCTTGGTCCTGAAAACCAGTTGAGAACTACAGTTGTAGTATACAGTACTGTCTAGTAGAATGCTATACTGAAGACTTTAGGTTGTGATGTCTAAAATGAATTTATTCCCAATGCAGATTCAACTGGAGGGTAATATAAGGATCATTGCACTCATGTATTACCACATCTGACAGTCAATGATAAACACTTTCCAAACACAGACACCTTGTTTTTAGTTTTGGTGAAGCTGAAAGTGTTTTAATCCTTCATAAACCAAACATGGATTATTTTTGCAGACAAACAAACATGAGATATTACTGTCTAATCATAGAGGAAAGGTGATGCATGAGAGGTGGGGGTGGAAAAACCTATTTTTGAAATGGTTCATATTAACAAATACTCATATGACATTCAACTCCACTGGTGCCATCAATGGCATTGGATCAGATTAAGTATTTTATAAAATATTTCAAGGGATCAAATCGGAATCAGTTTGACTGCGGCAAGTTACTACAGTGCTTTGGTGCAATGCAGATTAACCGATGATGATGATAAACAATAATATTATAGCTTGATCTGGGGAATGACTGCTACATCTACTCTATTCACATCATTTTCAACTCACTGTAACTGGATTCAGTGTTTATGCCATGCTATAACCATTACTGTGGTCGGTTGATTGGCAGAAAAAACAGAAGTTTCGTGTTTTCACAGTTTAGCGGGTGTAGGTTGCACGGACAGACAGCAGAGATACAATATGTTCTTAGCATCTCAGCTCCCATCTGTCCGAGTCTACATGTGTACATGGCTCACATTTATGCATGTTGGGGAAGCACTTTTGAAACAGTCTCTTGCCAAGCTGTTCATAATTTAAAGAAGTTAGCCACACTACAAGCTACTAACAGAAGGCAACTACACTGAATCTCCTTAAGGGTGCAATATGTTTAAATATATAACTATGTGATGGCATATTTTATCATTTAATCAAACTTAAATTTTTCTGGCACAAAAACAATGAGGATTTTTGAATGAATCTCAATTAGGTATCTTAACAGCATTAAATTAGAACAGATACATTTACATAAATACAACAAAGAAAAAACCAAAATACACAATAATTTTGATAATTGAACCTAAGATGTAATAACAAATAGCAGCATTTAACTAAATATTTAGCTATAAAAAAGACCTAAAATGGTGTTCAACGCAGGGACTCGAATCAATTATTGTTTTTTATCTGTTTTTTTTTTACACGAACTGTCCAAAAAAAGAATTCACTACAATTAATCGGTATTTCCAACGCAACATAAGAGACAAAGGACAAGGTAGAGGAATACAGTACATCTGATGATTGCTTGAGTTCTCGCAACTATAAAGCTGCAGCTACAAATAAAATGACAATAAAATAAGTGATGTAGCATTTTGTAACGCAACAAAATTAGTCACTACTTAAGTTATTACTTGTTCACAAGTAGATGTTCACAAATCAACAAAATAACATTTGATGGAGTGCGTTTTTGCTTCACGATTATTTTTTATGGGGTTTAAAGTAAAAAATGTCAAAGTGGTGTACCTCTTATTTAAAAAATGTCATTAAAAGCTGAAATTCTTGAAAAAGAAATGTTGGCATGCGTAATGTAGTTTGGAATAATTATTATTAATATTTAAAATACTTTTGTCCACCATAAACAGCAAGGACTCCTTTAGACCTTCATGATTGTGAAGTTCTTAAAAACAATTCTTAAAAAAAGTTAATAAAACACACACTTTGTTCAGGTCACATGGAGTAACCCTGAGAAACCTTATAGATAATTGTGACACAAATTCATGGTATTTGTAATATATATATATATATATATATATACTATTGTTTGTACAGATGAACATGGTAACTTCAGGTGTTTGGAAATTGCTCCCAATAATGAACCAGACTTGTGGAGGTCCACAATTTTTTTTCTGATGTTGGCTGATTTCTTTTGATTTTCCCATGATGTCAAGCTAAGAGGTACTGAGTTTGTAGGTAGGCCTTAAAATACATCCACAGGTACACCTCCAATTCAGTACACCTCCTATCAGAAGCTAATTGTCTAAAGGCTTGACATAATTTTCTGGAATTTCCAAACTGCTTAAAGGCAAAGTTAACTTAGTGTATGTAAACTTCTGACCCACGGGAATTGTGATATATTCAATTAAAAGTGAAATAATATGTCTGTAAATAATTCTTGAAAAATGACTCGTGTCATGCATAAAGTAGATGTCCTAAACTAAAGTTTGCTAATATGAAATCTGTGGAGTGGTTAAAAAAAGAGTTTTAATGACTTCAACCTAAGTGTATGTAAACCTCTGACTTTGACTGTATATATATATATATATATATATATACACACACACACACAAAGGTACAGTTACTTGAAAAAAATAATGACTCAAGTAGGAGTGAAAGTAATGATGTTAATAATTACTTGAGTTAGAGTAAAAAAGTATCCAATTAAAAGAATACTCAAGTAGAGAGTAACTAGTTACTTTCATATGTAACATAATGGACGTTTACTGCCCAATATACCATTACATAATATACATTTAACATGTATTACAGAATAATTTTATATTAATAATAATCATTATTATTATTGTAAATTCTTTCATCATACACCCTCATGTTGTTCCAAACACAAACACGTTAAATTTTCTCCAAATAAGGAGATGTCAGACAGAATGTTAGCCTTAGTCACTATTAACTTTCAGTGCATGTTTTTTCCTCCATATTTTAAAAGGGAATGGTGACTGAGACTGTCAGTCTCTAACATTCTGTCTAACATCTTTTGGGTTCCACAAAATACAGAAAGTCACACAGGTTTGGAACAACAAGAGGGTGGGGAAATGATGACAGAACATTAATTTATGGTTGAACTATTACTTTAAGGACGCTTTTCTGATTTGGACAAATCTGTAAACTAGAAGAGAAGTTTGGAAACCAGTTTCTAGTAATTATTACAGTGAAAAACGTGAACAATATTCCACAGGCACAATCATATATAATGCTGAATAACATGAAGGATGATCATGCTTTATTCATGGCTACATCTGCTATTTCAAAGTCCTGAATGGTTTCTTAGTTCAGTTACAGTATTTTCAGTGTAGAGTTTAGATAATTAGTTCTGTACAGTAAGGGTAAACTGCTCCTTATCTCTGTATTTGGAAGTATGTTATTTAAGTTCAGATCTTGTTTACTGTTGTCCATGAAAAAATGTGCCACATCTGTCAAACGCAAAGTTGCTGTGCAGCGTGCATGCGCAGAGATGCGCTCCAGTAGTCATGCACGCACGTGATCGGCAGAGCAAAAGGCATTTACACTTAACGCAGATGTTTACATGGATTTATATAGTAGACACTGATATATTTCAGCACTGATATAAAAATGTATACTTAGAAACTGAGGTCATAAGATCCCATAAATACAGAATCACCCTGAAAATTACCATCACCACAACACAGACAACCTCACGTTATCACAATCGCCAAAACTCACCGCAATGAGTTTTAAGTTGGAGCTGCGATTCTAATCTTGAAATATCCGCTTGTCTTGGTGTAAAATGAAGACACTGCGTGACAAAAAAAAGTGTTTGTTTGGCACGCTTGCTGCTGCAGTGATGAACTCGACTTAAAGGAGCAATATGTAATATATTTACTGTACTAAAGCATAAAATGATCATAATATGTTACCAGAGATTTAGGAAACATGCTAAGTTGAAATAGCCTACTGGCTTCTCCAAAAACAATGCTACAGCCAGTATATTTTACTTTGAAATGTCCGTTCCGGGTCGGAATTTCCGTTTGTGTTTTGGCCTGTGTGATCCCGCCCACTGCCCATTTCCCAATAGTATTTCGACACCCCGAGTTGCCAGATTTGAATATTTTTTGTTATATAAAATCCACATGAGCTGGTTTATAATTTGCAAACAATAAAAACATTGCAAAAGTATACATTAGCTGATCAACTTACAGTGTAAGGCTCGTCGCATGCCATTGTCAGTTTGCTCGTTCCTGTTGTGTGTCCTCAACCTGGCAACCCGTGTGAGCTTCGAGTATGGGCAGGAGAAGGCGAGGGAGACAACGCTCTCCAATATTTTGAATTTGGACTGCATAACCCATTTTAAATGCTTGATGTCAATGTTACATATTGATCCTTTAAGTGACAAAGAGCAACTGTAAAGTTCCGCTGTTGTAAAAGACCCATTCAAAAATCTCTCAATATATTACGTATTTATGAAAACGAATATAATTAAAACCAGTAATGTAACGAAGGAACGTCGCCCATTAAACGAAGTAGAAGTAAAAAAAAAAAAATACAAATATATATATATATATATATAAACATAATGACCACTCACAGGTGAAATGAATAACATTGATCATCTCCTAACAAGATCACATGTCAAGGTCTGGGTAGATTAGATGGTGGGTTGCTCCCGGTCAGCAGTGAATGAATGAATGAATGAATGAACGTTACATTTATATAGCCCTTTTCTGACACTACACTCAAAGCGCTTCACACAGTGAACAGGGGACTCTCCTCAACCACCAGCAGTGTGCAGCATCCACCTGGATGATGCGACAGCAGCCATAGTGCGCCAGTATGCTCACCACACACCAGCTATTGATGGAGAGGAGAGAGTGGAGTGATAGAGCAAATTCATGAAAGGGAATTATTAGGAGGCCATGATTGATAAGGGCCAATGGGGGAATTTAGCCAGGACACCAGGGTTATACCCTTACTCTTTTTGAGATGTTTCCTGGGATTTTTAATGACCACAGAGAGTCAGGACCTCGGTATAACGTCTCATCCGGAGGATGGTGCCCTTTTTTACAGTATAGTGTCCCCATCACTATACTGGGGCATTAGGACCCACAAAGACCACAGGGTGAGCACCTCCTGCTGGTCTTCCTAATACCTTTTCCAGCAGCAACCTTAGTTCCCTATCTGTCACTCACTCGACATTGTGTCGATGTAGTGACACTAGGGGTTACTCTTGGGAGCCCCAAACACCTCTGCTTTTTGAAAAAAGGCCAATGGGAATTGGCGAGTGTAATTTGCATGCCACTCCCCCGGACATATGGGTATAAAAGGAGCTGGTATGCAACCACTCATTCAGATTTTCTCTTCGGAGCCGAGCGGTTGTGTTCAGCGAGCTGAATTACTCTGCCGATCCATTCACCTCGAAAAGCTGTTGTATTTGCAGCGCATTACAGCGGCTTCTCCCCCTTTTGCACTGGTGAAGCTCCGCCACAGCCCGCCCCTGCGGCCCAGCCCCGGCCCCGGCGTGGAGCCCACCACAGGAAGCAGATGCCACCCGTCTCACGGCCGGCCGCCAAGAACCCAAGGAAGCACCCCTGAGACAGGAGACCCAGGGACGAGGAAACGTGCTTCTATGGAGCTGGTGGAAAGACCACTCCATCCCCCGGTGGAGGGCCAGGAGAATGTTTCATTTTTCCCCGCATGCCCAAGAGGCTGCGGTACCCAAAACTTCAACAAAAGAGTGGTTTTCTTGTTCCCTGGGTCACATGTCAGGTGCGCACGGCCGTCGTCACGACCACCGTCCACCGTCCCATTTTGGCAGGTTTGGCGCTCCAGCGGTGGACCCCCCGCCCCTGTGCGCCCAGCTGTGGCACAAACATGCCCACACCGGGTTGGTTCCAACGGACTGCGGGGACGATATTCCTCCTCCCCCCTCCTCGACCAATCTTATGGTGGGCGTCAGGAGCCAGGTAAGTGCTTCGATGTCTCTGGACTCAGCACGGCCACGGGGTTCGAGCCCCCTCCATGTGGCGCCTCAGGCTCTGCCCTGCCGCGAGGCCCCACCCACCAGTACATCCGACGTGATTGTCCCCTTGGTCCCCCTCGCCCGTCGCAATGGCTGACCCAGACCGTCCGACTCAGCTATGCGATTCAGTTCACCAGGCGCCCGCCCAGGTTCAGTGGCGTCTGCCTCACCTCGGTGAAAGACGAGAACACCGCTACCTTGTGTGCAGAGATCGCTACCCTTCTACGGAAGGGTGTGATAGAGCCTGTCCTTCCGGCCGAGATGAAGAAGGGGTTTTACAGCCCCTACTTCATCATACCGATGAAAGGCGGTGGGCTGCGGCCAATCTTGGACCTGCGAGTACTGAACCGGGCCATGCACAGACTCCCGTTCAAGATGCTGATGCAAAAATGCATTTTAGCGAGTGTCTGGCATCAAATTGGTTCGCGGACGTAGACCTGAACGACGCGTACTTCCATGTCTCGGTCTTACTCAACATAGACCCTTCCTGCGGTTTGCTTTCGAGGGCCAGGCGTACCAGTACAAGGTCCTCCCCTTCGGCCTGTCTTTGTCCCCTCGCATCTTCACGAAGGTCGCAGAGGCAGCCCTTGCCCCGCTAAGGGAAGTGGGCATCCGCATCCTCAATTATCTCGATGACTGGCTAATCCTAGCTCACTCTCGGGATGCGTTGTGTGTGCACAGGGACCTGGTGTTCACGCACCTCAGCCGACTGGGGCTTCAGGTCAACTGGGAAAAGTCAGGTATGAGCAGGTAAGTTCCGGGAGAGCTGGCCGGGTGAACCGCTTGAGCATAGCGCCTTTCCCCTCCCTTGAGGTGAAGACGTGTGCTTTTGACTCCCAGTCATGTTCACAAGCTGTGATCCCTTGATGACTTTCCTCCTTAGCCCTGTGTCAAACGAGTTTGCGGAGAAACTCGCTGCCGGCCCAGTACGTGTGCTACTTAGGCCCTGTACTGGAGTAGGTGCTCCACATGTGCTGGTTCCCCGTAGGTGACCCCATGTGATATCTTCCACTAAATCGTTTCCCTGTCGGTAAACTGCATCTTCCTTGGGCAGAGGCCCCTCTGCCCCCGGTCCCCATGTTTGTAGAAACTCCTCTCCCCTCGGGTAGGACTTCTCCACATGACATACTTCCGACAAGACTCTGTAAGACCATGTGACGTATTTCCACTCAAAATACCCCCCCCCTTCTCTGGGTGGGGTGTGGTCTCCGCGGTCTCTTCCTCTTGGGAGTGACACCCACCCCCCCCCCCCGCCCGCCCAACGTAGACATTTAGTCGGTTAACAAATTCCACTCTTTTTGGGGAGAAAAAAAGAGGAAAAGAGGCCATGGCTGGGCTAGCCTGTCCCTATTTGTTGGGCAGCCGAAGGACCGTTCGACACTCATAAGAGCACTGGGAGAGGTTACGTGATGGCCTGGTGCACTGACTACGAGGCAAACAGCGGTCTGCCCATCTTGCACCACCAGTCCACGTAACACAGTTCAGCTAGTTGTGGCATTTTGTATAGGGACCCCTAGTGTCACTACATCGACACAACATCGAGTGAGTGACAGATAGAGAATGTCCTGGTTACTTTCGTAACCTCCGTTCCCTGATGGAGGGAAAGAGACGTTGTGTCCCTCTTGCCACAACACTGAAGTACCTGCTGAAATGGCCGGGACCTTGTCTCGGCTCCTCAGCACAAAACCTGAATGAGTGGTTGCATACCAGCTCCTTTTATACCTGTATGTCCAGGGGAGTGGCACGCAAATTCCACTCGCCAATTCCCATTGCATTTTTTCAAAAAGCAGAGGAGTTTGGGGCTCCCAAGAGTGACTCCTAGTGTCACTACATCAACACAACATCTTGTTCCCTCCATCAGGGAACAGAGGTTATGAAAGTAACCAGGACGTTTTCCCCAGGAGGTCTCCCATCCAGGTACTGACCAGGTACAACCCTGCATAGCTTCAGTGCACAACCGATCTTGAGCTACAGGGTGATATGCAGTGGTGAGTACCTACCAACAGTGGTCCGAGGAGGGACAAACCACAAACCGGTGACAGGGTGTTGGGTGCCCAAGGCTCATCGATGTGCAAGGGCGACGAAGGCTATCCTATCTGGTCTGAACCGACAGAAGGTCTACTGTGGTACAATTCACAGAAAATTATTATGATGTTTAAAGGAGGAATGTGTCACAACACACAGTACATCACACCCTGCTGCATTTTGGGCTGTGTAGCTGCAGACCGGTCAGAGTTCCCATGATGACCCCTGTCCACCGTCGAAAGCGCCTACAATGGGCACGTGAGTGTCAGAACTGGACCTTGGAGCAGTGGAAGAAGATCGCCTGGTCTGATGAGTCTCGTTTTCTTTTACATCCAACATACATCCTTTTGCAATGCAACGTTTACCTGGGGAAGAAATGGCACCAGGATGCACTGTGGGAAGATGACAAGCCGGTGGAGGGAGTGTGATGCTCTGGGAAATGTTCTGCTGGGAAACCCTGGGTCCGGCCATTCATGTGGATGTCAAATTGACATGTGCCACCTACCTAAACATCGTTGCAGACCAGGTACACCCCTTAATGGCAATAGTATTCCTTGATAGCACTGGCCTCTTTCAGCAGGATAATGCACCCTGCCACACTGCACACATTGTTCAGGAATAGTTTGAGGAACATGATGAAGGGTTCAAGGTGTTGCCCTGGCTTCCAAATTCCCCAGATCTCAATCCGATTGAGCATCTATGGGATGTGCTGGACCGCAACTTACAGGACTTGAAGGATCTGCTGCTAATGTCTTGGTGCCAGATCCCACAGGACACCTTTAGGGGTCTTGTAGACTCCATGCCTCGGGGGTTGGTGCTGTTTTGGCGGCATGCGAAGGACCAACAGTATATTAGGCATGTGGTCATAATGTTTTGGCTCATCAGTGTATATTACTTTGAAAAATATGTTTAAATTTTTTTTTTTTTAAATAATGATTACACTGTGTATGAAACCAACATGAACACAATGATTACATTTTGTGTTTGAAACTAGATTTTTAAAAGATTTCTAAATTTTATCATCTTGGAGAACCTTAATGGTCAATGACCAAAAAAATCGAATTAGATGAAGTACTTAATTGACTTAAGCCAAGCATTTAATTGACTGGATTATCAAAACAAGTCATTATATGATTATGAATACATACGTAAACCTTTTGGGTTGAATTTCCATTAAAAAAAAAACATACTGTTGTATCATTATACAGTATATTAACAGTATATATTTTGGTCAATCCATCCATCCCTTGTTTTAGCAAAGTGTAAACAAAAGTACCCGTGTCACCTCTGCGGTACAGAGTAACCTCATCGTCTATTTATAGCTAGTATGTGTGTGTGTGTGTGTGTGTGTGTGTGTGTGTGTTTGTCCCCGTTTGACCGACATTTGTGATACCCTTCAGATAGTAGCAGCACCAGACAACCCGCGCTTTTCACGACTGCCGCTCTCAACCATGTTTGACAGCTTGCCCTCTGACAGAGCCTCCCCGTGGCAAGAGGGACACTTGAGCTTTAACAATTTATCATGTATGAGCTTTGTTGGCAATACAATGCCAAGATAAGAAAACCTGCGCACTGAGGGACGAATGATGGAGCTGGCATGCCTCAAATTCGTGTTGGAGAAACAAAAGCCACTTGATGTAAACACCAGAAGCTATCTCCACACCAGTGTATGTTTGAGGTCCATTGAAACAATTAAAAGAATATTCCCAGTTAAATCCATTTTAAGCTCCATCAAAAAAAGAATGGGAAATGCATTTAAACTTAAAGTACACTTTGTTTTTGCTGATACATCTCACACACAGAGTATGCCTGGCTGGGTCTAATGGGGGGCTGGGGGGCATTGCCCCCAACATTTTCCTTGTGCCACCACAGAAATATCTGGCATTCCCCTCCCAGTGCGATAAAGAGACAACCACTTGCCCACCCTAAAGATCAAAAAGACATCAGCCTAAAGATGTTTTTTTTTTTTAGACATTGACAGTCCGCGTCTTTGTGTATCATCGGCATCCGTATGGGTTCATAGTCAAAGGAGAATACATTAAAGACTGAGTGCTTGACACAAACAAAGCATACCTTAGCCTTTACTGTCATGGTTTCACAATCCTAGCCTAGCATTCAGATGTGCAGCACTGTGAATAAACGTTTAACATGCAAGTATCACACATAGGAGTTGTTTTACCAGTGCCTGTCTTATTTTTTTCAGGTTGAGACCGTGTGCTTTCTTGTTGTGCCATTGATGGTGCAAAGGGAAATCCAATCTTTCAACTCATGTCATGACCAGCTAAAAAAAGTAAACCTGGTTTCTTTCACTTGGTATTCACGAAAAGACATCATGAATGGACATAGAAGCGACATGATGTAACTATCTGTAAAGCTCTGTTTACATGGAGCAAACTGTAGTAGGGTTGCCACCTGTCCCGTAAAATATGGGATCATTCTGTAGGCTACTTAAATGAGGCATCCCAAATCAACTGGCGGTTCTTGGCAAGAATAAGTGGCAAAGTGGACCAGGTTTTATGCTGAGAATTAAAGGTCTGGCTGTGTGAGACTATTGAAAGCAAGCCGGAGATGCTGTTGGAAGAGCTTAAAGTAAAAGAATGGTCAAAACGTGTTGAAATATGAGCAAGTCTTCCCATCTTATTCCCTCCCTCCTTCTCTCAATGCCTCCTTCCATTTCCAGGTGTCACGGTATTATGGAGAATATCTAACCTTCAATCCTCTTAGGTGACCCAAACTTCTACCCAACAATATATTGCAAGGCAAAGATATAAGGCAAAGCATTTGGCAAAGCGTCCTTGCCAAACTCTGGGCAACTGTCTCAAATGCATTAGTCTAAACCAACAAGATGAAGAAAATGTGTCATTTTAAAAAGGAGCCAGTGTCTGCTCAGAGCAGAGAGGTCAAAGGTCAGGGGGTGACCTCATTGACATCAGGATTAAGGGGCAATCGATTATGGGAACAATGTAAATGAGAATAAGAATGTATATGTAGCTAAATGATGGTTGGCTGCCCAGTCTTGGTAAAGATAATGAGTCACGTGACCCATATAGGAGTGCTATAGGGAGTAATATGAATGTCTTTACCCAGGTTAATCTACTGGGTCAACTTGGGCCTAGTTCCACTCAGTGCAAATCTCAGTAAGATCACTGTTGGGAGACTAGAATGTATACGGACTGAACCCAGTTGATTGAAGTTATGGGAGTTTGCCTATAGTCCTGCTTTATTGCTATATTTAGCTTTGCCCAAGTGGACAGAGTATATAACACACACATACAAGTCTGGGATACTAATGTTGAGTGTTCTACAGCTAGAGGCAAGGACACATCCGAGCCCAACTACAGGCAAGAGCTGCAAAACATCAACTAGTCTCTAGCCTACTACTCTGTTTCTGAGAACATAACACTCTTTCATTGCAGCTCTCAGCAGATGAAACTAGTGTAGAAGACATACACACATTTAAACATGGCTGAAATGGCTACATTTCTAGTATTTGAAGAGGTGTAACAAGCTAACAAATGTTTTAGATGCATTGGGTTCCTCGTTGGATGTCTCAACTACACCTACATACGAAATCGTCAACTAAACTATTAATTTGTTCAATTGAAGTAAACAAACAACTATACACTATACAGTAGACGTTTGTACAGTATACAAACTACTTCTATAACAGACCATTTAGGGTAAGCAAATAAACTATTATGAAATGTTGAAGAATCTTTTGGTTACTGAATTTTGGGTTTTCTGCACAAACCTACAAAATCATAAACTAAATAATAAAACAAAGTATAAACTACTAGCTTAACACTCTACAATCAATAGATGTACCTACAGTATGCTAAAATATTCATATAACAGAACATTTATGTTAAGTATATGAAGTAATATTGCAGTTTGTGATAGAAGAGTTGGACAAGTCTGTTTACATGCTCAGCTAGCAAGCTAGCTAATTTGTTTTTTAGCTAGCTAGTGTTTATATATTAAAACATGGTCGAAATGTGACACATTTTTTAAGATGATCATTGTGTTACTCGCTTTGTTCAGTCAACTACACCTACTAAAAAAAAAAATCACAAAATAAACGTATAATATTTTTGTCAAAGTATAAGCTGCTTGCTATACACTCTACAGTGCATGTGTGTACACTATTCTAAACTACTGTAACAAACCATCTAGGGTAAAGGAATTAAGTACAAATATAATTTTTTGCAAGCACGGAGGCAGATAAATCTATTTATGCGCTTAGCTAAATGCACATTTTTTTGCCGACTAGCATCCAGCTTTGAAACACATATATAATGGAAATGTATATGAAATATTTGAAATACTAAGGTAATAAATGTAACTATGAGAATGCCAAGGCTAATTGTAAAATAATCACCCCACACTAATGTGACAGTTTTTGCCCCTGCTGACAGACAACAACTGCAGCTCCAATAATCCCGCTAATCCAGTGCAGTAAACTGCCTATAGATCCAAAGCCAGTTGGGCAATGTGACAGCTACCTAATGATGGCACTCGGTGGATGTTAGTCTTTAGGTTAAAGCACAAGCTCACAGAGTAGCAAAGCATGGCACAAACGGGAACACTCCGGGATTAAATGGGATGAAGGTCTTTTCTTATTCCTAATCACTCATTGATAGATTTAATGACAGTGTTTGCTAATGAAGCATTGTTGTTTGCATATACATTCATGCACCACAAAATGATGCAATTAGGTTACTAACTAGGGCTGCACCATCATGACAAAAACATTAAAATACTTCTTTTGTGCAACAACTGCATGCCATATTATTTATGTAGGCTACACAAGATGAGAACTGTTCCTGAACTACATACATTATTGCAGTTTTACACATCAGTAAATCAAGATCTAAATGGTCAACTTTACATTAGCCCTCTTAGCAGTATTAAAAACAAACAGTTATTTGAATTAGAGATCGACCGATATGGGTTTTTTAATGGCCGATGCCGATATCCAGAGAGCAGGGTGGCCGATAGGCCAATACAATGCCGATATATCACACAATTTAATATAGTAAATAACATGAACATAAAATTAATAAAAAATAAACATAAAATTAATTAAAAAAAAATTAAACTCTTATTTAGCACTATATTTACTAAATTTCACACTAAATTTTAACTTTGTAAAAAATTATCTAACATTTTTTTATTGTATTTTAAATGGTAAATAGCAGTTTCTTCAGATTTCTGTTTTGTCATCAAATTGTAGTAATTTATTTGCACATGAAGAAATTGTTAATATATTAGGAAGAAGGAAATAACAGTACACATAGTTGTCCAGCAACCATGGATGGCATGTCCACGTTAGCAATCGCATTTTCTAAAAAAATACTGAATCAAACCAATTGTACATACAGTGCATAGTGAATAAGATATTTACTTATAGCACACGTGAAGCTCTTTTACTTTGAAGTTGCACTCACACGCTCATGTGGATCCAGCGCAAGCAGTAATCTCCTGACAGTTTAAACGGCCTGAATTGCCTGCTTGGATTGTCACGGACTGACCATCATGATGTATGTATCAAAGGAACTTTTGATCCTGATCCTGAAGTTTTGATTCTGGCTGATAGCATATATGCTTCAGAGGAAGATATTAGATGAGTGCTCGACGGGAAGAAAACGCTGGATTTTCATGAGGTTCGTGAATTACATCTTTTTAAATGAGATATCTGCAAATTTGCAGACGATTTATAATAGAAGTTTTATTGATATTTGCCTTTCATCATTAGAAAAGTTACAGGGAACTGTTGAGGAGAGACTGTTAGAATATGTGCTTTAGAGGAAGATTTATGAGCGCTCCACAGGATGCTGGATCTGCTCAAGTTGTGTGAGGTTGGTTTATTACATCTGTTTAAATGAGATATGTGCATATTTGCAGACGGTATATGATATTAGTTTTACTGATATTTGCCTTTTTATCATTAGACAAGACAGTTGAAAAGATGAAAAGATTCACATATTAATTCTCACATTGTTGTTAGCCTTAATTTGTATTTACAGAAAATTAGCTAATATGTCCAAAAGTCAGTGTTTTAAAGACTTTCACAGTTTCAAGCTACTTTCAGCACCATTTGAGCTGCGAAAACATAACATGTGTATACATAAACACAATATTTTAATCGTCAGTTTTCCCAATTAGTTTACTGCGGCAGCCGTACTAACGATCTTGATTATATTTCCAATTAACTGCAAAGCCTTAATTGCTAACCTTTACTGAATGTTTATAGAAAACGTGACAAGAAGTTTCATTTCGATTCTCACAACATTGTTAACCTAAATTGTTCAGGACAGAAAGTTAGCTAATTTGTCTAAAAGTCAGTGTTTTAAGCATCTGAGTGTATGTGTTTGTGTGTTAGCACACATGCTAATCTGAGCTTGTTAGTGGCTGTTTGTGTGCATGCTTGACCTGAGCCACTGATGACAAATATTTAATCAGCAACACAACGCAGTGTGTGGCAACAACAGCTTTAGCCCTGCAGCGAGACAGAGAGAGAGAGAAAGAGTGATCACAGTCTGGCCATAGAAGAAGGGAGACACAGACAAACATGGCTTCCAAAGCAAGAACGAGTCTGTGCTCACTGTTACACTGGTGAGGTCGAGACAGAGACACACTTTCTGAGAGAGAAATACTTTGACAAACTCTCAAACCTCATGCCACAGTTTTCCTGTTCAGCAGAAACAGACCAAATGCAGGTGTTACTGGGGGAGTACTGGGGGAGTAACTATGTTCATAATGTCTTGTTAAATGCTTATTTTATTTTATATTGTATAATGTATATTGTTATTATAGTTTTTATTTTATTCATTACCTGTCACCTTATTTTAATTCTATTTTAATTGTTATTTGTCTTGTCATTATCTGTTTTGTGTATTAATGCTTTGGCAATATTGTATGTAAACACAATCAAGTACTTTAAAATTGAAAATTTAGAGAGAGAGAGAGAGAGAGAGAGAGAGAGAGAGAGAGAGAGCGGATTACGGGGAATCAATATGTTGAAAATGGTTGTGATAACATCACACTGAGTCCAAACTCTCTCATCCTTAAAATTTGTCAAATGTTGTGTGTGTGTGTGTGTGTGTGTGTGTGTGTACGCAGACTGTTGCCAGCAGCTGCTAATCTAGAGCATAATCCTGTCTGCCAGGATTTTACGTCACAGTAGCGTTTTGGTGTGTGTGTGTGTGCGTGTATGTGTGTGTGTGTTGTCGCCAACCTATGCTGCCCTTATTAGGAGTAAAAACAATTTTAACATATTTTAACATATTTTAAGTTATATCACAGTTACAAAAAGCATCGATATTTAAATTCCAAAAACATTAATTAATTAATAATTGATTGATTATTTATGAATGCACATCCTTATGCATGACTGCTTTGCGCAGTGTGTGTGCGCGTTTGTGTGTGTTTATCTCTAATGGGCCGTAAACTGTAGCTCTCAGGACCTCTAGTGGTCACCAGTTGCACTGCAACAAAAAGTGCTGGCATTTTGAATGATTTTACTGCATTGTGTTTAATGTATGCCAAGTCAAATGTATCAGTTTGATCAGTTTTGATCAAGTAAGCACACCTCTCCTCAATATATATATATATATATATATATATATATATATATATATATATATTATTATTTTTTTTTTTGAGGTTTCATTCGTGTCTGTAAAACAAATGTATTCAGCTTAATACTTTTGGTCAGGGTTAGGTTTAGGGGTGGGATTTCTGTGGGACTCCAAAGAAACTCACTAAACACAGTGTATGAATATCGCATGCGACTCTCACAAGACTTCAGCCAGCCTGAGGGTTCACTTCTAGACATGACCCACATCTCCTCAACAAGCGTGATTTTAGGTATCATTCATGTCTCTAGTACAAATGTTGCACGATTACTTCTTTCCCGAATTCGATTCACATGGGTATTTTTCAGGTACAATGTCCATTTTGCTTAAATATGAGAGACAATCTCTCTAAGCTAATGATGTTAATTATACAGGGGGCCTTTTAACTATAGGTACATTCTGAAAGTAATCTTTTACAAATTTTATCATTATTATTATTTTTTTTTTTTTTATCATTTTGGTCACATTTGAACTTTTAAAAAATGTACAATGTAGTCCATCAATAAATATGTCTTGAAATTGCATATATTATATTGCATATTGATATTTGAACTACTTACAAGTGTTTACATTTATTTGTAGAACATGTCTGTGGACATTGTAAAATGGTACTGTCTCTTTAAGAATAGTGGCAGTTCAGCGTCTAGTGTTTTGGTTGAGCGCACATTAACGAAAGTGGAGTCACACAGTTTTCTAACTAGTAGCGCTTTAGCGTCACAAAACGCTGCATTTGTCACACTGAATTATGAACGCAGCAATGGAGCCAAAGGAGTAATCGAATGCACTCACCTTAACTGTACTCTCGCTCTCATGTGTTGCGCTGGGAAATCCAAATCATTTAAGTGAATGGCACAGTGCATGTAAATGAACCGTTTAGCTTATTTTTAGCGTTCGGAACTCCGATTCATTTTAGTGAGTCATTTTTTTCAGACGGTTCATGTAAATTAACTAGTTCACATAAATGATTCACTGATTCACTTGAGCCCCGCGCATCCTTAAAGGGACAGTGCCAGAAGTCACTATTTTCTTTTTTAAGCAAAACATGCAGTAAACTGCTGCTGTTTATCACCATTCTTCGATTAAGGTAACCTGTAAACCATTATGTTGTCATGACTGGAAAAATCAAGTTGTCTTAATTAAACATTACCTGAAATGTCAATTTTTGGGCTCATAACTCAAACATGTAAGTTCCTTGAACTTATTTTTCTTAAAAATCCATAGACTTGAGTGTTATTAACTTATAAAAGTATAAAATATTGAGTGCAAAATTGAGGCTATGGGGAATACCCACAATGCCTTGCACTTTATTCATGTTTCCTTGGTACATATGTGGGCATCTAAGTATTGTAACGTGTAGGTGCTGGACTGAATGACCAAGCAGCAGAGGTAACAGTTCCAAAAATATTTAATAATAAAGTCAGTAATGCGCCACCGCGCAGAGTAGAGAGTAGTGTGTTCATCAGTGGAGTGTGTGTGTTTCTTGGAAGTCAGGAGGAGCTTGGCAGAATCCTCCGTAGAAGCTTGGCGATGAGAGAGATGTCCAGCGGACAATGCGAGCAACAGCAGAAGTGTAGATCCCCTGCACACGGGCATAGAGCGGAATTCCTTTGTGGTTTGCCAGGCTGAACTCAGCGAAGACTGGAAGGCAAACCACAACCCAAACAATGCAGGCAAACAAACAGAGTGACAAGACAGAACCAGCCAGCCAAGGAGAGTGAGGTTAGTACTCAACTTAGTATAACAATCTGGCAAAGAAACAGAGAAACATGAGGGCATATGTAGGGAGTGCAATCAGGCTGGAACAGGTGTTGCTCGACAAGTGATCGGTGCTGCCCTGAGAATGATGAACGTTCCTATGGAAACGCCAATCATGCCAGTCAAGCACATTTTGTCATGAGAAAATGACAAAATAAACAAAACAAACCTGCGGGCTTTCCAGAACCGTGACAAATATATTTTAAATATATATCAAATATATATATACATTAATCTATATTTTATTTATGTCATATATATTAATGTATATAAATATTTTATTAAATATTCATAAAGTTTTTAGCTCTTTTTCAGTATTATTTATGTTGTTTTGTTTCAAATAGTTGTTTTGTGTGATGTCACCATCAGGGTGATCCCCTTTGGTTAAGTTGGACCCTGCAAATCTGAGTAAAGTCTACTTGCATCTAGTTACTATAGTTCAGTTCTTTCTATATGATCACTAAGTTATGTGAACTTCATTACACATGTTTTAGAGATGCCATTACTCAATTCAATTGAGGTCAATTTATTAGGGTTTTCAGTGTATATACTGTAACATATGGTGTTTTCTAGTTCTTTTTAATGTATATTAAGTATAAATTTATGTTCAATTGAATGAATATTTAAACTATTTGTTTAACACCTATACAAATTAACAATAGTTTTATTATAGTATATTATAGTATACTTCAATGTAGTTAGCTACTTTTTGTTAGTAGCTTGGGAAGCTAGAGTTTCAAAGTAGCTTCCCCAACACTTTCCATTTCAGCACACACACACCCACACACACACACACACACACACACACACACACACACACACAGAGGGGCCCCAGAGCTATCTGAGGAGGACATCTGTCCCCCATTGCACCACTCAGCCTGCTCTTATATTCAGCCAATGTCACTGCATTTCAGCAAGAGCCACTTCTCCCTTGTGTAGATTCAATAGATTTTTTGGCTTAAGTCAGGGTACACAAGCTAAACAAAAAGCCATAGGTGAAAGTTCAGCCGTTATAAGGTTTTGTCTAATGTATCACTCATAATCCACACCTTGTAAGTGGCCACTCTGCCCAAATGCCCATTTAATCCACTCAAATCCCAAGGACCTCTGGTTCAAAACCACAGATGTGAGAGCAGGAAACCCTTAAACGCCCGCCCGCCAATCCCTCATGCCCCCGAGTGATGCAAACCTCCCCGCAGCCAAACATTCGTTCTCTGCCGCTCTGCCTCACACCTAAGGTTGACGGGTCATATAGTGTTTACTCTCGACATAAAAGACCTCTTCAGCTTATTCCCAAACATGCCAAAGTAACAAAGTCTTAGAGGGGTTTAAACATGACAATCCGTCATGCGCCCCCTTGTTCGCTCCAAGTTCAACTAGCGTTCACACAGGACGGAATATTCCTTGTGATCAAATATTAATTTATTAAACCACTTGCACTCCATCAGAAATCGTGTATTTAAGAGTACAACATATTGACAATACACTGTCAAATTCTGGTATATCACAATGTCATTTTTTAAAAACAACATTTGTACATTTTATGAAGAAAACGTGATTAATGCTTGTGAAACGTGTTGCCATGATGGTAGGATGCTGTAGATGGCTGGAGTTGCTGTGCTGTTGCTATGGGCCACTCCAAAAGGTGGATTTTCTTTTTTTTGAAGCCATTCTGTAGTGGATTTACGTCAATGTTTAGGGTCACTGTCCTGCTGCATTACCCAACTTCTACTAAGCTTCAGCTGGCACACAGCCACCCTGACATTATCCTGTAGGATATCTTGATAAACTTGGGAATTCATTTTACCCTCAGTGATGGAAAGCGGTCCAGGCCCCGAAGCAGCAAAGCAGCCCCAAATCATGATGCTCCCTCCACCGTACATCACCACTGGGATGATGTTTTCATGTTGGTATGCAGTGCCCTTTTTACGCCAAACATAGTGCTGCGTGTTCTTCCCAAACAATTCAACCTCAGTTTCATCAGTCGACAAAACATTTTCCCTGTAGCATTGTTGAGTGTCAAGGTGGTTTTTGGCAAACTTCAGGCACGCAGCAATGTTTTTGTTAGAATGCAGTGGCGTGTCCTGCCATGGACACTGTGCCTGCTTAATGTTTTCTGTATAGTAGACTCATGAACAGAGATGTTAACCAGTTCCAATGATTCCTTCAAGTCTTCAGCTGTCACTCTAGGGTTCTTTTTTACATCACTGAGCATTCTACTGTGTCCCCTTTGAGTCATCTTGGCTGGACAGCTACTTCTAGGGAGAGTAGCCACAGTACTAAATCGTCTCCATTTACAGACAGTTTGTCTAACTGTGGACAGATGAATATCTAAGCTCTTCGAGATAACTCTGTAACCCATTCTAGCTTTATGCGAAGCAACAGTTCTTGATTGTAGGTCTTCTGAGATCTCTTTTTTTGCAAGGCATGGTCCATGTCAGAAGATGCTTCTTGTGAATAGCAAACTCAAAATGTTTGAGTGCTTTTTATAAGTCAAAGTAGTTCTAACCCACACCTCCAATCTCATTTCATTAATTGGATGCCAGGTTTGCCAACTCCTGATTCTAACTAACTTTTGTTGATGTCATTAGCCTAGGGGTTCACATAATTTTTCCAACCAACACTATGAATATTTGAATGATGTATTCAATATGCACAAGAACAATACAATGATTTGTGTGCCATTAGTTAAAACAGATTGTGTTTGTTCATTATTTTAACTTAGATGAAGATCAAACCAGATTTCAAGATAAATTTATACATAAATGCAGGTAATTCCAAAGGATTCACATACTTTTTCTGGCAACCGTAACACAGATGTCTTGAGATGTGCTTTTAAAAGTTGACATCCTTTTTTTACCTGACATAAAGTCTAAAAAATATATGGTAATGACTCACAACGAGAACGCGTTTTTATGCTAAAAAAAGGCTAGATGCATTGCAACGCATATAACAGAATGCAGTGGTAATGACTCAAGACAAGAAGATTCCAGTTTCACTATAAGGGGCTGTTCAGATCTGATGCTTTCTTGCGCTAAATAAGCTAGGCGCAGCGCAACACATAAAACACAGACATCTTGAAAGTTGACATTCTTTTTTGTACCTGACATAACTTCTAAAAAATGTGAGGTAATGACTCAATGAGAAGATTCCAGTTTCACTGTTAGGGGCTGTTCAGACCGAATGCGTTATTGTGCTTAAAAAAACAACAACTTGGTAGCTCAACGCATATTACACAGATGTTTTGAGATGTGCTTTTAAAAGTTGATGTTATTTTTTTTACCTGACATAACATCTAAAAAATGTGTGGTAACGACTCATAACAAGAAGACGCCATATTCACTGTAAGGGGCTGTTCAGACCGAAAGCGTTCTTGTGCGAAAAACACTAGACACAGCGCAATGCATATAACACCAATTTTGTAACTGACATAACATCTAAAAAAATGTCTGGTAACAAATAATGATGAGAAGATGCCAGTTTCACTGTTAGGGGCTGTTCGAATGCGCTATTGCGTTAAAAAAAGCTAGACACAACACAAAGCACTATATTGCAGGTGTCTTGAGGTGTGCTTCTAAAAGCTGACGTTGTTTTTTTTAACTAAAACGTCTAAAAAATGTGTGGTGATGAGTCAAGACAAGAAAATTCCAGTTTCGCTTTTAGGGGCTGTTCAGACCAAATGCATTCTTACACTAAAAAAAAAAAAAAAACTACATAGCACAATGTCTATAACACTGATGTCTTGAGATGCGCTTTTAAAAGTTGAGGTTCTTTTTTTACCTTACATAACATCTAAAGATTTTTAGTAACGACTCACAACGAGAAAATGCCAGTTGCACTGTTAGGGGCTGTACAGACCGAATGCATGTTGTTGAGACCTGCTTTTAAAATTTGATGTTCTTTTTTTTCCTGACACTGTCTACAAAAATGTAGTGGCCCTTCTTTGTGAGACACAACGCAACAATCAAAGAGGTCCGTCTAGTGCATGTTTACATAAAAAAAGAAACATTGAAAAAAGAGCACAGATGAACAAAAAACACATTTGGTGTGAGGGGCCCCTTACTGATGTATATGTCACTTTGAATTTACCACCAAAACTTTACACACACAAAATGGCACTTGTGACTGTCTGCCGAGGATTGCTAGTATAAGAATCAGAATGAACTTTATTGCCAAGTGTGCTCATGTACACAAGGAATTTTTTTTTTGGAGATAGGAGAAATAAGCCAGTGCACACAGAACATTACAGTGAGACACAGAATAATATATGTGCAAGGCATTGGTATGTACATTTATTGAATTAAATATGAGTGAATTTACATATGTACATGACATATTTATACATTATTGCACTATGGGGGAGTCCTGAAGGCAGTTTGTTCATGTGGTAAATGGCCTGAGGGTAAAAACTGTTCTTGTGCCTGGTTGTCCTGGCACTGAGTGCTCTGTAGCGCCGGCCAGAGGGCAACAGTTCAAAAAAGGAGTGGGCAGGGTGTGTGGGGTCCAGAGTGATTCTGCATGAGTTGTGAAGAACATGAGCTACTTTAAGACATTCATTTTAGTATAGGCCTAATAATTGTAACTGGGAGCATGCAAAGATGTAAATTATACGTAATTAATAGCAGGTCACTTTTGCGATTGGGTTTCTATCAACAATGAACCATACTGGAGTTCACATAAACCCAAGATCACTATTTTGAAAACAGCAATTCACACCAACCAAATGAACGGGTGACTCGGATTTACACCACAGGCTCCACTCAGAAAGTACCCTCGTATATTTTTGTTCATGCAAGCCTCTTTGCGTTGTTATTGGTATGTGAAATACGTGCGATTATGAAGGTGTTTGTTCCAATACGTTCATGAGCTGAGGAACTAATCCAGCTATATATGCATATTTGCACACACACACACACACACACACACACACACACACACACACACACACACACACACACACACACAAAGAAGCTTGGATCTCCATTATACCTCAGAGGTCAGAGGTAACAGGAAAGCTATGCACTCAAATTAGAGACTACTCCACACAAATACATGTGACTACACACAAACACACACATGCACAGTTATCACTGAAGTGAGACATTGACTTTAAAATCAATGCATCTCACCGCCAAACACACATTCAGGCAGGTTTGCTGTCCAAACACAAGCTGCAACTAATAAACACTATCCCACACAACAAACGTGTGTGTATTTGTGTGTAACTCTTTATCTGTTATGTACACCCCCCTGCTGCTGCCCTAGGTGCTTACACACACAAACAGGAATGTGCAGGTCAGCTAGAGTTCAGCTAGAGTTCAGCTAGAGTTAAGCTAGAGTTCAGCAAGAGTTCAGCGAATGGCAACATAAACTCTGTGTCACCCATATTACACTTTATTTATAGAGAGAAGTGCAGCATTTAAATTAGAGATGCACATGTGTGTGGGGACGTGTTCTGGGTCAAACTATCATGGAATTATGGAATATTCTGAATGGAGGATTGCAATGTGGTAAAATACTGCATGATTGAATCATTTCATTTGAAAAAGTAGGCTGAGTTCAAATAAACATCACACTTTAGGAAGAGCACATTGCTGATACTTTCTATGTTTCCATGCATTGAAGCATTTAAATGCAGTTGAGGCAATGTAGCTGCAATCATGTTTCGAAGAATTACATGGAAAAGGAAATGCACATATAAAAATCATAGACATGCAATAATTGTAGGTTGGTTTAATTTTTGAAAAGCATTTATAGCATACAATACAAAAACAATTATAATAATGGCTTAAAAAAAGTCAAGTGGTGTAACCATCAAGTAAAAGGTATTATAATATTTTCCTTGCACCTTGAATACACATGAGTGCACACAACCTAATTATTATTTCAAGTTTTCAAACACGTTTTTTCTCCCCAAAATTGTGAATTTTTAAAGTAATAAATATTAAAATTTTTCTTAGGATTACTCCATTTGACCTGAACAAAATGTGCCTTTTCATAAAAATGTCCAAAAATGTCTGGTTTTTACAAATGTCACACACAGAGTCTAAAGGGGTCCTCTCTGTCACATGACAACAGAATGGTGAACTGCATGTTGGTTACACCACATGACTTGGATTTGGTGACAAACGTTTTTCAAATATTAATATTTAAAAATAATATTGTTTCATTGCTTATGTTTTTTAAGAAATAATAATACAAGATTATTCCAAACTACTTATGCCAAAATTAATTTTTTTTAAGAATTTCAGCTTTTAATTAAGTTTTTTTTTACTGTCTCCAGAATATGTATTACACCACAGACATTTTTGACCTTAAGCCCCAGAAAAAAACATGTTCATCATAGTAGAGATGTTTTCAAGTAATTGTTTTGTTTGAGGTGCATTTTTGTATTGCAAGTATTTTTTGAATACATTTACAGATCCAGTCACGTCATTGACCCAAATAACGACTTAAAGGGATAGTTCACACAAAAATAAAAATTCTCTCATCATTTACTCATCCTCATGCCATCCCAGATGTGTATGACTTTCTTTCTTTTGCAAAACATAAATAAAGATTTTTAGAAGAATATTTCAGCTCTGTAGGTTTATACAATAAAAGTGAATGGTGGCCAGAACTTTGAAGCTCTAAAAAGCACATAATGGCAGCATAAAAGTAATCCATACAACGCCAGTGGTTAAATCCATATCTTCAGAAGTGATATGATAGGTATGGGTGAGAAACAGGGCTGGGTTTTCCTAAGCACTAAGTAGAACGTTAGTACCACTTAAGTTGTACTTAATCTCTAAGGCACGTTTCCCAATAGCATCGTTATCTAAGTAGTTCATAAAAACATTTGGAAATTAACGAGAGCTTTGAACCACACTTAAGTCCATTAAGTGCAACTTAAACGTATCTTTCTGGCATCTTTTACAGTTTATCGAAGACAATGGGACATTGAATAATTTGAATGAATATATTTTGATAATTGGAAAGCCATTGTAAACTATTTCAGATGATAAAAAAGTGTTGAAAAAATCGTTATGAAATCAATAGGCAGTCTCCGCAGTCTGCACATGCGACGTGATAGGTCTAAATTACAAGACACGTAATACAGGAACATTATATTAGCCTTCTTTGATAAGCATAATTGTAATGGCAATAGAAAGACGATATGTTCTTATTAAACAGATTATTTAAGAAGACTTGAGTAATGTAATGTGACCATGTGGTTTAAAACTTAAATAAATATGCCTAATAAATAACAAAAATTTGGTTAACAAAGGAGATTACAGTAAGAGTGTGCAATGAGAGATTCCCTCTCTCTCTTCCTCCTCCTCCTCCTCCTTCCTCCAATGGATGTTTCAAATCAGCTTGCCTAAAGTCTTTTTTACAAGGAAGTAACAAATTGCATGATGCCTTGGACTAACTAGATGATCTATTAATACCGAGATAGGTCTATGAGAAGTTCAATACTGATGCCCGTCATTTTAATCCTGTTCTGTGTGCATTTGTTCAGTTTCCAGCCAAAAAACTTTAGGCTAAGTGAGAGTCGCTTATGATTCACATCACATACATTAATGTTAAACGGCATTACTCCATTGATAGTAATAAAGGACTTTAATATTGATCTCTATCTCACACACACCTATTATATTGCTTCTGAAGACATGGATTCAACCACTGGAGTCATATGGATTACTTTTATACTGCCTTTATGTGCAAAATGTTAGTACCCATTCACTTGCATTATGAGGACCTACAGAGCTGTAATATTCTTCTAAAAATGCTTATTTGTGTTCTGCAGAAAAAGAAAGTCATACACATCTGGGATGGCATAAGGGTGAGTAATTGATGAGATAATTTTAATTTTTGGGTGAACTATCCCTTTAAATTTGAGTCTGTTCCTCACACAAAGGTGTTGAATGGCTTCAGAAGATTTGTGCACAAATATAGCATACAAATTGTATGGACTACATTTATGGTGCATCTTTGTCCTGTTCGAAGCTTGACAGTCCCTATTCACTGTAAAGGCCCTGGTAACCTTCATATGAAATCAAAGAACGAACGGGTGTAGCGTCATTTTGAACAAAATTTGGCCAAAACGAAGGTGTTTTTGAGTTTGTTTTGGTGGTTCGTAAGGGCAAATTTTCAGGTAAACATTGTACTCCTCCTTATTGTCATTCTTCCACATCATCGATAGGTGTGACCTGGAGCTCCACCTACTTTGAGGCTGACAACTAATTCCCATTCAGTCAGTTAAGTGAACACAATGGCATGCAGAGTTATTAGCGAACTGGTGCAAATTAACCTACATCTGTAGGATTGTTCGCATAGACACATTTTCCAAGACCATGTCATGTGATGTTTTTGCTTAATTAGTTTACAAAAGGAATCTAAGTGCCCATTCACTCCATTATTGTGCCATTTGCAGCCGAAAGCCATTCACATATCTGAATGTACAATAAGTAAGATATGCTTCTTTATCATCATTCTTTTGTCTGTATTCTACACATTAACACTACAGTATTTAATCAACCCATCTTTGCAGTAGTATCAGTGTCATCATAGATAACAATAACAGAGTGTAATAAGCACACATTATAGCTGTGTATAGTGTGTTAGCGCATCAGCGCCATGAATGCAGAATGTAAACATGACAAATTACACATTATCTACTGCATATATATTACTTTAAATCATCACTGAGAGGCTAAAACAGCTTCTTTTACTGATCTCTTATGAATTCTACTCATAGATTGAGGCATAAAGGCAGTGTTCGAATTGAGGGGGGGACTAGGGGGTGGGGGATGGAGGGGTTGTCCCCTGGTGTTTCATAGTAGAATATTGTAACGTTGTGACTCTTCCAGGAAAGAGGCGGGATGCAAAAGTTCCAAAACACCAGCACCCAAATGGGCTGTTTTTCTTGCCTATAATTGTACAGGCTAGAACGGGCATCAGGAGGTGTCCTAACTCCCCCAGAAAAATACCAAACACAAAACGTTCTCACTATCAACAGCTCAATTAACTCACAAACACCGCGAACGCCAAGTGCCAAGGCCATATGGTCACCCTCCTCGCAGGTCATTGGGGTTCCCCACCCATCCCATGACGCTGTATGTTCAGCTCCACGGGGCTCAAGTTTGTTTGCCCCAAGGGCCCATCGTGGACTTGTCCTGCTGAAGGGCCAACATTCTCCTTGGTATGCAGCCAGCCGATCCCAATGTAAGACTACAGTCTGTCCTCCAGGCTTCTTCCTGACATTGTAAGTAGTTTCCCCAAGTCTCTCCACAACATACTGTAGCAGGGTCCAATCCAAGCACAATCCAGCTTTGGGGAGTGCCCCTTCTGTCGCTTGGGCCCGTAGACCCACACCAGCTTCCCAGCAGTGAAATCACATCCTGTACAATGGTGTTTGTATGCAGATGCCAGCTTGTAAGGCCTGGCTGTGGGCAAACTCACGGGCTGACTGTAGCCGGTCCTGGGGCCGATGGGCATACTCCAAGCCTGGCGGTGCCTCTGGTGTATTGGGTGGTTGACCCATAAGCAATGAGGAGGGGGTACGCAGTTCTCTACCCTACATGAGATGTGCTGGTGTACACCTGGTAGTCTCCTGTACTGCACTCTGACTGGCAAGGAAAACTAGCGGCAAATGAAGGTTCCAGTCCTTCTGATCCTGTCCCACACAAAGGGCCAATTGGGTGGCAAGTGTCCATTTGTAACTTTCTACTAACCCATCACTCTGTGAATGCAGGGCTGTCATTCTTGTCTTAGGATGCCCATCTGCCAGCAGAAATCAGTGAACAGGTGCGACTCAAAGTTCCTGCCCTGATCCGTGTGGACTTCAGCAGGGACCTCAAATCGGACGAACATGCCCTCCAGTAAGGCATATGCCATTGTACTTGCTTCCTGATTTGGTACAGCTTTAGCCCCTGGCCATTTACTAAAATAGTCCCTGGTGACTATTACAAAGTGGTTCCCCCTCAGAGTTTGTGGGAAAGGCCCCAGCGCATCCACCGCCACTTGCTCCATGGAACAGCCAACCCGCTGTTGCTGTAAAGGAGTGTGAGATTGACCCAGCAGCCCCTTTTTGTGGGACACACATCACATCTACGACAGTGGGACATAACATCTCTAAAACAGGGGCCCCAGTAGAACCCCTGATGAACTCCCTTCAGTGTCTTGTTCACTCCGAAGTGTCCCACCCCATATTGACCATGCAAATCCTCCAACACCAGATGGTGACAAGACTTGGGCACCATGATCTGCCATTTGGACACACCAGTGGTTGGCTTAACCCAACATTTGTTCAGCACACCTGAACTTAGCGCCAATCCATCTTTCATTGATCACAGTCCCCTGACTACTGGTCCGTGAGCTGCTACCTCTTCCTAAATGGGCTTCTGGCTAGATTCCAGCTATCCGATGGCTATTTGAAGATCGGGGTCCTTGTGCTGTTCTTTCGCCCATGATTCACTTGAGTCAGGTAACACTGTGCAACAGTGTGCTTCTGTCCCTCTTTCCACGGTCTTGTCCTGTATTGCATGGCACAGTGCTTCCTTCAGACTGGTAAAAGCCTGCTGTTGCTCTGGACCCCACTTAAATCATTGTAACTTCTTTGTCAACTGATGGAGGGGAGCAGGGAGTGTAGCAAAACCAGGGACGAATCTTCTATAGTAGGATGCGAATCCAAGAAAGGCTCTCAGCTGTCTTAAACAGCATGGAACCAGTCAATTGCAAACAGCTGCAATCTTTTTGTCCTCCGTAATCACCCCCGCTGCACTCACATGGTGGCCCAAAAAGATAACAGCCTTCTGCATCATTCCACACCAGCCTAGGCTATTCTAGTTATAACCTGGTCAAGGGCTCTCAGAGCAGATTCAAGTCTTTTCCATGTACCAGGATGTCATCTAGGTAAACCAGGCATGACTCTCTGGGGACACCCTGGAGTATCCGCTCCATCAGCTATTCAGTGGTCACAGGAGCATTGCAATGGCCGTAAAGGCATGGTACTGAACTGCCAGAGGCCTGTCCCTGTAGTAAAAACCATCTTCGTTTTTGCATCAACACTAAGGGGAACTTGCCAGTTCCCGCTCCGCAAATTTAATGAGGAGAACCACTTGGACCCCGCTATCTGATCTAGTGTCTCATCAACTCCTGGGAGTGGATAAGAGTCCTTGACAGTCACCTCATTCAGTCATCTGAAGTCAACACAGAAGCACCAGCTGCCATCCTTCTTGGGGACCAATATGACTGGTAAGGCCCACAGACTTTCTGATGGCTCTATCACCCCCGCCCCCTTCATCTCTTCCAAACAGTGTTCTGCAGCTGTTTGCTGAGTTGGAGGTAACCTTCATGCACACTGATGAATGTGGGGAATATTCCCAGTATTAATGCTGTGCTGTACTAGCTGTGTTTGTCCAATGTCGCTGGGTGAGGTGGCAAAAACAGTATGATGATGCTCCAGTAGACTCCACAACACTTGTTTTTCATGTTCCTTCAGGGCATGTCCGCTTTTCTCCCAAAGAGTCCATGCTGTTTGCAGCAATGTGGGGGCTTCCAGCACCTGGGTGATGGGGCAACAGCCATAGGGAGACGGAGACTGGCTGTGTGAGGAGCGAACGTTCATACTTGAGCACGGCATTAACGGTTCCAGCAGCACCAGTTGTGCTGAGGTAGCAGCAGCTGGTTCTTGGGGAAATAGTGTGCATGGCCCTGTGTCCAATAGGCCCATGTAATGCAATTGTGCCCCTCGTAAGGTGGGATGGAACTGAATCGGCACTGAACACTTCCCTGGGAATGATAGGGTGGAAGCCCCAGAGTTTAACATAGGAGCCTTGCTGTGCGGAAAATCAGTTCCCAATAGGTAGGATTGGAATATCTGCAGCCCAAACCCACAGCATAGCCCGGTGGCCAGCCACCTCAATCTCCACTTTGCAATGGCCCTTCATGGAGGCTGGTTTGCCAGTTATTGTCACTAAGGGAACATGGCTGGTTTGAATAGTTCTACTGGTCAAAGGTTTTGGATGAAAAACAGTGACTGTTGAGCCAGTGTTGAGCAAGGCTTGCATGGTTTGTCCATCCACTCTGGCCTCTACACGACAGCACTCAACTGGGCTAATCGACGTTACTTCAGGTTCACAGGAAGGTTCGGAGGCAACATCAGCACCTCCCCTCACTCCAGCTCTTTCCCATTTCCCGACGGCTTAAGGGGAACAGCAGAATCCAGTGTAGTGCATTCCTGCCGCAGGTGGCCCAGTTTTCCACAGCGCCAGCACACGGCAGATTCCTGCTGCTGCGGGATTGCTGTAGTAGACCGTGGCTGAGATTGCTTTCCTGAATAAGTAGCGTAAATCCTGGGAAGACTACCATAACTGCTATTTACTTGTTCGGTGGGCTGTTCATCAAATATTCCCTCAATGATCTGCGCCTGACCCAGTGCTTCGTCGATAGTGGTCAGCTGGGCCATCCTTACTTGCTGTTGAAGACAGTCAGGCACCAAACCCCTCACAAAAGCATCCATCACAAGTGCATTTCTCACCTCCTCACTGAATGCAGCATAGCTGCAGTGGGCTAAGTGCCACAATTCAGCCATAAACACAGCCAAGGGTTCCCAAGAGTCCATCATATCTGCCCAATTTGAGAAAGCCTCTGGTTCCCTGTCTGTCACTCACTCGAAGTTGTGTCGATGTAGTGACACTAGGGGTCACTTTTGGGAGCCCAAGACACCTCTGGTCTTTGATAAAAGACCAATTAAAATTTTGCATACCACTCCCCCGGACATACGGGTATAAAAGGAGCTGGTATGCAACCACTCATTCAGATTTTCTCTTTGGAGCCGAACGGTCATGCTCAATGAGCTGAATTCCCACGACTTTTCATTCACCTCTGCTGGATCTGACGGCGCATTTCAGCGGCTTCTCCCCCCTCTGCACTGGTGCACTGCAGAGAATGCCCCTGGGCGCTTTGGCAGAAATAAAAGGGTATATTTCTCTAAAAGAGTATATTTCTCTAAAAGAGCATATTTCTCTAAAAGAGCGGCACACACAGAATGTCTTTTTAAAGATGCGTCTTTTTAAAGATGCCTTTCCGTTTGTGTGTTATTCCTGGTTGCGCTCATTATCTCTCACCTTCTGACCGTCACGATCACTGTCTTTCGTGTCTGGGCACTGCTCACGCGGAGACAGCGTTCGTGGATGGGTCATGTACTCATTGCGAGAACATGTCCATGGCAATGATGCGGTCGCGGCTTACCTTCGTAAGAAAGCAAGCCACCCCAGAGGCTCCCCGCCTCGGTCCTTCTACCCACAGGTATGAGGCCAGCGCGGCTAGCACTGGGGGCAATTTGGGGACCCTAATGGGACCATCTCCACTGGGTATCCCCCCACCGACCTTTGGGCTTCCGCCGGCTTGTCTCACGGTGAGTTCAACCTCTTATGCGGAACCCGTGAAGGTGATGAGCTCTCGAGCGCAGCATCAGAGAGCATGCTCATCCAGTTGGACGTGGAAGCCTCAGCTGGGCTACTCCCTTTGGGTGTGGTCGCCCAGTCACAGGCTGACGCGGAGATGATGACATGCTTTCCCAGGCAGCCCAGGCAGCCGCGAGCGTCGGGCTAGGGTGGAACCTTCCGCTCTCCCCTGAACCCTCACGGCTCGATGATTAGTTCCTGGGCTCGTAGCACCTCTCAAAGCCATGCCCTGCCCACGTTCCTTTCTTCCCGGAAGTGCATGATGTGTCATCCAGGGCAAGCACGTGTTAGTTCGGACAGACAACACGGCAACGGTAGCATATGTCAACCATCAAGGCGGTCTGCGCTCCCGTTGTATGTCACAACTCGCCCGCCGTCTCCTCCTCTGGAGTCAGCAGCACCTCAAGTCGCTGCGAGCCACTCACATCCCGGCGACCTCAACACTGCAGCGGACGCGCTGTCACGGCTTGTTACCCTCAGGGGAGAGTAGAGACTCCACCCTAAGGTGGTCCAGCTGATCTGGAGTCAATTTAGACAGGCACAGGTAGACCTGTTCGCCTCCCAGGAATCCTCCCACTGCCTGCTCTGGTACGCCCTGATCGAGGCACCTCTCAGTATAGATGCGCTGGCACACAGCTGGCCCCCTGGACTGCACAAATATGCATTTCCCCCAGTGAGCCTACTTGCACAGACCCTGTGCAAGGTCAGGGAGGACGAGGAGCACCCTACTGGCCCACCCAGATGTGGTTCTCGGACCTCATGCTCCTCGCAACAGCCCCCGCGGCGAATTCCCCTGAGGAAGGACCTTCTTTTTCAGGGACAGGGCACCATCTGGCACCCGTGACCAGACTTCTGGAATCTCCATGTCTGGCCCCTGGACGGGACAAGGGAGACCTAAGCGGTCTACCACCCATGGTGGTAGACACGATCACTCAGGCTAGGGCCACCTCTACGAGGCGCCTGTATGCCTTTAAGTGGCGTCTGTTCTCTAAGTGTTGTTCTTCCCGACGGGAAGACCCCCAGAGATGCGCAGTCAGATTGGTGCTTTCCTTCCTGCTGGAGAGGTGGGAAGGGCAGCTGTCCCCTTCCACCTTGAAGGTGTATGTAACCGCTATAGCGGCACACCACGACACAGTGGATGGTAAGTCCTTAGGGAAGCACGACCTGATCATCAGGTTCCTGAGAGGCACCAGGAGGTTGAATCCCTCCAGACCGCATCTCGTTCCCTCATGGGACCTCTCTGTAGTTCTTCAGGGTCTACAGAGAGCCCCCTTTGAGCCTTTGCAGTCAGCCGAGCATAAGGCATTCTCCTTGAAGACTGCCCTCCTGACTGCGCTCAATTCCATCAAGAGGGTAGGAGACCTGCAAGCGTTCTCTGTCAGCGAAACGTGCCTGGAGTTCGGTCCAGGCTACTCTCACGTGATCCTGAGACCCCGACCGGGCTATGTGCCCAAGGTTACCACGATCCCTTTTAGGGACCAGGTGGTGAACCTGCAAGCGCTACCCCAGGAGGAGGCAGACCCAGCCCTGATGTTGCTGTGTCCGGTGTGCGCTTTATGCATCTATTTGGATTGCACACAGAGCTTTAGATTCTCTGAGCAGCTCTTTGTCTGCTTTGGTGCACAGTGGAAAGGAAGTGCTGTCTCCAAGCAGAGGATCACCCACTGGCTCATTGAAGCCATAATTATGGCATATCACGCCCAGGACATGCCGCCCCGGTAGGGCTACGAGCCCATTCTACCAGGGGTGTAGCGGCCTCCTGGGCCTTGGCCAGGGGCGCCTCTCTAACAAACATTTGCAGAGCAGTGGGCTGGGCAACACCCAACACCTTCTACAACCTCCGGGTGGAACCGGTTTCATCCTGTGTAGTGGCACGCACAAGCAGGTAAGTCCAGGACGGCCGGACGGGTGTATCGTTTGCACATAGCGCCTTTTACCTCCCCTGAGCTGAAGAAGTGCGCTGTTGACTCCCAGTAGTGTGGCAGTCGAGCTTTTAGAGAGACTCACTGCCGGCCCAGTACACGTGCTAACTAAAGCCCTGTACTGGGGTAGGCGCTCTGCATGTGGCAGTTCCCCGTAGGTAACTCCATGTGACGTCTTCCTTGGGCAGAGGCCCCTCTGCCCCAGTCTCCATGCTTGTAGTAACTCCTCCCCCGTAGGGTAGGACCTACCATGGGACTTCTCCACATGGCATACTTCCAACATAGCTCGGCAAAACCATGGTGTGTCCCCTCCCAAGGGGAGGACACCGCGGAGACCACACCATGGCGAGGTGTGGTCTCCGCGGTGTCCTCCCCTTAGGAGGGACACCCCCCGACTAGACCTGGTCGGCCCAGTTGGATAATCCCCCTTTTTTTTTAGAGAGTGGAAAAAAAGAAGGGGAAAAGAGGCCACGACTGGGCTAGCCTGTCTCTATCTTTTGGGTAGTCGACTTGTCCCAAAAGGCCATTCGACACTCATAACAGTGTTGGGGAGGTTACATGTCGGCCTGGTGCGCTGGCTACGAGGCACACAGTGGTCTGTCCGTCACACACCGCCAGTTCATGTAACACAGTTCAGCCAGTTGCGGCGTTTTGTATAGGGACCCCTAGTGTCACTACATTGACACAACGTCGAGTGAGTGACAGATAGGGAACGTCCTGGTTACTTGCGTAACCTCCGTTCCCTGATGGAGGGAACGAGACGTTGTGTCCCTCCTGCCACAACGCTGAACTACCCGCTGAAATGGCCGGGACCCTGTCTCGGCTCCTCAGCATAAAACCTGAATGAGTGGTTGCATACCAGCTCCTTTTATACCTGTATGTCCGGGGGAGTGGTATTCAAATAACCACCACAACAGCAGCAAACAATTGCATGAGGGATTCACATCGATCTCAAACCCTCGCCACTCAAGAACAACCATAACAACAACAGCAACAAACAATTGCGGTAAGTCATGGCATCCGCTCATATTATTTCTTCCTGCATTGCATGCCACATATTCACTATAGCGTCTCCTATCAGCAGTGAGGGATTTACATGTGATAAATGTAAGGAATTAGTCAGGCTTATGGAGAAGATTAATGAGTTAGAGACATGCATCTGAACGCTAGTGGAGGTAGCGTAGTGGACTAAAGCACTGAACTGGTAAGCAAAAGGTTGTTGGTTCAATCGCACCACAACCACCACCATTGTTTCCTTGAGCAAGGTACTTAACTCCAGGTTGCTCCAGGGGGATTGTCCCTGTAATAAGGGCACTGTAAGTCACTTTGGTTAAAAGTGTCTGCCAAATGCATAAAATGTAAATGTAAAATGTAGGTCAGTGAGAAAGATAAGCCTGTAGATATTATCTCAGATGTGGGTAGAACAGCGAGCAACACACACACTTTGGTTCCAGCTGTAGAGTTGGATGACGTCTCTGCGGCATACTTGCTCAGCAAAGCGGCACTACTCTTCTGTTCCTGTTAGGGTTTCCAATCGATTCTCCCCACTCAGTGATGCACCCTCTGAGAATCATGTTGAAAGCGCTCTTGTTACAGGAGATTCTATTTTAAGGAATGTGGAAATAGAGACTCCAGCCACTATTAAATGCATTTCAGGAGCTCGGGCATCTGACATCAGATCAAATTGACAAGTGCTGGATAATGCTTAACATAGATTTTCTAAAATTGTTATTCATGTCGGCACTAACAATGTCTGGCTACGCCAGTCAGAGATCACTAGAGATAATGTTAAAGAGGTGTGTGAACTTGCACAAAAACTATGTCAGACACTGTAATATAATATGGCCCCCTCCCTCTCGTCGTGGCGACGAGGTTTATAATAGATTAGTGTCACTGAATGGCTGAATATCTGAGTGGTGTCCGGAGAAGAGCATAGGATTTATAGACAATTGGAAGAGTTTTTAGGGTAGACTTGACCTGCTAAAGAGAGATGTACTCCATCCATCCAGGAAGGTGCCATTCTCCTCTCTAGTAAATTAGCTCATAGTTTTAATAGTGATAGTATTTAGCCAGGTCTCCTAAGCAACCAAACTGGCCCAGTTGCGAGGGAGGGTAGAGTAACATGGGGTAACCTCCTCGTGGTCGATATAATGTGTGGTTGTCTCTCTCAGTGGGGCGTGTGGTGAGTTGTGTATGGATGCCGCAGAGAATAGTGTGAAGCCTCCACACGTGCTACATCTCCGTGGTAATGAGCTCAACAAGCCACGTGATAAGATGCACGGACTGACAGCTCAGAAGTGGAGGCAACTGAGATTCGTCCTCCGCCGCCTGGATTGATGCAAGTCACTACGCCACCACGAGGACTTAGAGTGCATCGGGAATTGGGCATTCCAAATTGGGGAGAAAAGGGGAGAGAAAAAAAACCTAGCCCTTAACACTTACTTAGTTTACTAATTATAAATCATGACTTGCACTGTACATAAATAACTAATATTGGCATTATATTCATGCTGTTTAGCCACAGGGGAACTGGCCCCCACAGTGTGTCTGGTTTCTCCCAAGGTTATTTTTCTCCATTAACCAGCATCTTATGGAGTTTTGTGTTCCTTGCCACAGTTGCCTTCGGCTTGCTCACTGGGGTTCTAAATAAAAATATATTTAATTATTTATTCTTATACACAATTTACAATCATATTTAATCAAACTACACAATGATCACTCTAAGACTTTATAGATATTTCAGTTTAATTTTCTGTTAACGCATGATTTTCTGTAAAGCTACTTTGAAACAATGTGTATAGTGAAAAGCGCTATACAAATAAAAATGACTTGATACCATTCACAAACAGTATACATTTGCTCAGCAGTTTCGATTTCAAACTTCTCTTTGGCTTTGAACGAACAAAGGAACTTCTTCGTCAGTATGCCGGGGCCTCAAGCATACATTGTATGAAAAAGAACAAAGGGAATATTCAAATCATCTTATTTTGTATTCCACAGAACAGGAGAAAGAAAGTCATACTAGTTTGCAACGTATGTGCAAAGTTTTATCCAATCTTTGAACTTCTATAATGACAATGTCTATAGAGCTCAACAGTGCCCGCCCACTTTTTAGCGGTCTTGGTTCTGGACTAATTTTTACTGTTAATGTTTTTCCATAGTGATTTCATTAAATCCTTCCTGCAAGAGTTTTAAGCCATTAACTAAACCAACCAGCTCCAAGGTGCATCACAACATTACAAACTTTTATTTGAAGCCAAAAAGTATTTGAAAATTTTAAGTTTATTACACAATATTCAGATATGTACAAATAAGTAGATTTAGTCATTCGCAATGCTTAATGGAAGTGGCTGGTTGCTGCTGGAGTCTGCCATGTTGTTCGTTTCCATATTGACAGTGATTTCTCTTCCGTACAACATGAGGATGAGTAAATGATGACAGAACTTTTATTTTTGGATTAACTATTCCTTTAAGTATTAAAGGAATAGTTCATACAAAAATGAAAATTCTCTCATCATTTACTCACCTCACGCCATCCCAGATGTGTATGACTTTCTTTAGTTCTGGTCACCATTCACTTGCATTGTATGGACCTAACGAGCTGAGATATTCTTCTAAAAATGTTTATTTGTGTTCTGCAGAAGAAAGAAAGTCATACACATCTGGGATGGCATGAGGGTGAGTAAATGATGAGAGAATTTTCATTTTGGGTGAACTTCCTTTAAGCACAGAACATTACTTAAACTCTTGCAAATCTCATCAGATGGACACAGGCGATCTGTTGAGCGCTTATATAGAAAGGGAAAGCGAGGTGAAACTCACTCAGAACATTGTGTTCCACTCGAGCTAAATGTGTGAGTAGCCACTGATCTGCTTTAGTCAGGACACAATCAGCAGAGAATCCCAGAATCCCTTCTGACTGCCTAATCCATCCATGTGAGAGAGAGAGAGAGAGAGAGAGAGAGAGAGAGAAAGTGAGAGAGAGAGAGAGAGCAAACACTGCATGGATATATGATGAACTGTTGCTAACAATCATGTGAAATAAATTGTCAAAATTAGAGATGCATCATTATAGCAATCTGGATCGATACCAATTAGCTACAGTTATTTCTGTTTTAGCTGATGCCCATTATTATGGCCAATATTATGTATATTGCTAATTATTTTATTATTATTATTAGAATTAATCTATTATGAATGTATTATTATTTTCCATATATAGGAATAGGTTTTCTAAATCCTATAACATTTTTGTAATTTATTGATTCAGTGACTATACAAACTTTGTTCTGTACATTATTTATTTTCTTAGGTGTGCAATCTATTTATTTTTTTATGAATAATAATATTTTGCATATATTTATTTGTTAAATGATATTGTTTATATAACTTTTCTTTCAAAACTTTATTATTATTATTGTTGTTGTTGTTGTTGTTGTTGTTGTTGTTGTCTGTTTAGTGCCTCTGAAACCTGGCATTAAAACAGTTTCTGTTTGAAAAAAATGTTAACCAACAAAAATTGCTTCATATGGTAACATCTAAATGAACTGGTTTGATTCAAGACAAAAATGATTTGTTATCATTTACATTATTATCACTGAATCAACATGAATACATTAGGTTGCACAAAAAAATAAAAATAAAATAAAAAATGAAAATAATAATAATTTTAAGAGTTAGATCAAGTCGAAAAAGCTTCTTAAGGTAACAGTTGCAGGTTACCACTTTCTGGTTTGCCAAATCAGATTCCGACAATTAAAATAAAATGCTAATACTGGTCGTTGTCTATATAGTCACTAATATTTAGTGCATCTCCAGTGAAAATGTAAGATTAAAGTAAGGTTTAAATATAAACCATCTCAGTCCATCTCAGTCATGGCTCATCTAGGAGGGATTTACACAACCTGACAGTGAGCATGAGACCAGATTGACTTTCTCTGAGTGTTTTCAGTGTTTAGTAATTAAGACCCAAATATTTAGTCCAATCAGCCTGGCACTGCTGCTTGCACCCAGCGTCCTAATAAAAGAGGTCATGGGGTGCGATGAGATCCTGCCAGGGCGGCTTTTGGTAATCTGTCTGCTCTACAGCACCAATAAGCCTAGATTTGCATGGCGAGAGGACATTGCTGTTTTCAAACGTAACGCTGACATGTTTAACCAACTCAAGCCATAATCCATATTCACAAACACAAAGAATTTAAGAACTGGCATCCATTTGGTTCATGAGTTGGAATCTGAATTGAATTGGCTGCACCCTACAGGATACTGAACTGGAATTCAAATGACAAGAAGATTTTATTTGTTCACCAAATAAGTTTCTATTAGGGGTGTAAAAAATATAGTATTGTATTGTACAATGTGTAGAGTGTATTGTGACACTCACGATTCAATACTGAATGTATCATACGATACATAAACAAAACATTATAGTGTAATTAAAACCAAGCAGCACAACACTGAAAGCTGTGAAACAGTCTCCTCCGCAGAGAGGCGGCGCTGTCCTCTCACAGATCGACAATACATAGGTGAAAAGATCGATGGCAAACGTCAAGTAGATTGTAGCATTACAGCTTGTTGAATTTGCCAAACAACGTTGTCATGTCCCGGCGTTACAGTACATCAAACATGTCGTTTTATTCACGCCGACATCGCACAAATTGGTGGATTTGCGAGGCACAAACAGCAGCAGCAAGTTTAACAGCCGCCTCTCCCAGCTGATACTGAGCGTGACATGCACAGCAAGACGCTCATAAGTTATGAGTCAGAACTATCAAAAAAAACAGTGTATTCGGGGGCCTGGGTAGCTCAGCGAATATTGACACTGACTACCACCTCTGGAGTCACAAGTCTGAATACAGGGTGTGCTGAGTGACTCCAGCCAGGTCTCCTAAGCAACCAAATTGTCCCGGTTGCTTGGGAGGGTAGAGTCACATGGGGTAACCTCCTGTAGTCGCAATTAGTGGTTCTCGCTCTCAATGGGGTGCGTGGACCGCGGAAAGAAGCATGAGCCTCCACATGTGTCATGCACAACGAGCCACGTGATAAGATGCGCGGATTGACGGTCTCAGAAGCGGAGGCAACTGAGACTTGTCCTCCGCCACCCGGATTGAGGTGAGTAACCATGCCACGAGGCCACCACGAGGACCTACTATGTAGTGGGAATTGGGCATTCCAAATTGGGAGAAATGGGTATAAAATTTTTTTTTTTTAAAAACCCAGCATATAAAAAAAAAAAACGACAACGTAAGAAACCCTCTGCTTTTGACTTCGAAATGTAAACAGCTTTGAGAATGAGAACAGCACATGCATGCATTGGATAAGCCGGTACAAGCCGGTAAAGTTTACATGCAGTGAGAAAAATGACGTGTGCTGATCAGTTTTTGCTCGAACAGCTAATAATATTGGATTTTGTACATACAGTATATACTAAAGCCAGAGGTCAGGTTCCTCTCGAGTTTTTTTTTTTTTTTCACCACTAAATAACATTGAAAAGAGTTTTTTCATGGATACAGTCACTGTAGCTTGCTCATAAGGGGCTTTCAGACAAGGCATGATTTTCTATAAAGCTGCTTTGAAACGATGTCTATTGTGAAAAGTGCTATACAAATGTAAATTACAAGAGTGAAACATGGAAATTGTGAGTTTATATTAGTTTTTCTCAGAACAATCAAACAAAACAAATGCAGTGCTGTTGTTTAAGTAACTTTATTATAGAGCTCTATAATATATAGTATAGAATATACAGGTGCATCTCAATAAATTAGAATGTCGTGGAAAAGTTCATTTATTTCAGTAATTCAACTCAAATTGTGAAACTCGTGTATTAAATAAATTCAATGCACACAGACTGAAGTAGTTTAAGTCTTTGGTTCTTTTAATTGTGATGATTTTGGCTCACATTTAACAAAAACCCACCAATTCACTATCTCAAAAAATTAGAATACATCATAAGACCAATAAAAAAAAACATTTTTAGTGAATTGTTGGCCTTCTGGAAAGTATGTTCATTTACTGTATATGTACTCAATACTTGGTAGGGGCTCCTTTTGCTTTAATTACTGCCTCAATTTGGCATGGCATGGAAGTGATCAGTTTGTGGCACTGCTGAGGTGGTATGGAAGCCCAGGTTTCTTTGACAGTGGCCTTCAGCTCATCTGCATTTTTTGGTCTCTTGTTTCTCATTTTCCTCTTGACAATACCCCATAGATTCTCTATGGGGTTCAGGTCTGGTGAGTTTGCTGGCCAGTCAAGCACACCAACACCATGGTCATTTAACCAACTTTTGGTGCTTTTGGCAGTGTGGGCAGGTGCCAAATCCTGCTGGAAAATGAAATCAGCATCTTTAAAATGCTGGTCAACAGAAGGAAGCATGAAGTGCTCCAAAATTTCTTGATAAACGGGTGCAGTGACTTTGGTTTTCAAAAAACACAATGGACCTACACCAGCAGATGACATTGCACCCCAAATCATCACAGACTGTGGAAACTTAACACTGGACTTCAAGCAACTTGGGCTATGAGCTTCTCCACCCTTCCTCCAGACTCTAGGACCTTGGTTTCCAAATGAAATACAAAACTTGATCTCATCTGAAAAGAGGACTTTGGAACACTGGGCAACAGTCCAGTTCTTCTTCTCCTTAGCCCAGGTAAGACGCCTTTGACGTTGTCTGTGGTTCAGGAGTGGCTTAACAAGAGGAATACGACAACTGTAGCCAAATTCCTTGACATGTCTGTGTGTGGTGGCTCTTGATGCTTTGACCCCAGCCTCAGTCCATTCCTTGTGAAGTTCACCCAAATTCTTGAATCGATTTTGCTTGACAATCATAAGGCTGTGGTTCTCTCGGTTGGTTGTGCATCTTTTTCTTCCACACTTTTTCCTTCCACTCAACTTTCTGTTAACATGCTTGGATACAGCACTCTGTGAACAGCCAGCTTCTTTGGCAATGAATGTTTGTGGCTTACCCTCCTTGTGAAGGGTGTCAATGATTGTCTTCTGGACAACTGTCAGATCAGCAGTCTTCCCCATGATTGTGTAGCCTAGTGAACCAAACTGAGAGACCATTTTGAAGGCTCAGGAAACCTTTGCAGGTGTTTTGAGTTGATTAGCTGATTGGCATGTCACCATATTCTAATTTTTTGAGATAGTGAATTGGTGGGTTTTTGTTAAATGTGAGCTAAAATCATCACAATTAGAAGAACCAAAGACTTAAACTACTTCAGTCTGTGTGCATTGAATTTATTTAATACACGAGTTTCACAATTTGAGTTGAATTACTGAAATAAATGAACTTTTCCACAACATTCTAATTTATTGAGATGTACCTGTATATTTTGAAATCCAAAAATATTAATTTAAATTCTAAATCAAATCAAATCAAATCAAATCACTTTATTGTCACACAGCCATATACACAAGTGCAATGGTGTGTGAAATTCTTGGGTGCAGTTCCGATCAACATAGCAGTCGTGACAGTGATGAGACATATACCAATTTACAATAACATCAAATTAACACAACGCAGTTTAAACATCTGTTATACATAATTAAACTCGACTTAAAACATCAAATTAACACAACACAATTTAAACATCTGTTATACATAATTACACTCAACTTAAAACATCAAATTAACACAACACAATTTAAACATCTGTTATACATAATTACACAACTTAAAACATCAAATTAACACAACACAATTTAAACATCTGTTATACACAATTACACTCAACAATATACAAATAATAACATACACTGTACAGTATACAATATGCTGTTTTTGTTTTTGTTTTTTTTTTTTTTTACTATATAGATACTATATAGATACACATTATTCAATAAAAATTAAAATATATATGAAAAAAGTATATATATAGAATGTACAGTATTGTACTGTATTGACATTCAGGCTGTCGGTTGATAGTCAGTTGTTAAGAGAGACATAATATAATGACAGTAATATAATTTATGACAGTCCGGTGTGAGATAAAAGAGTAATAAAGTGCAGGGCTGATGTATTTTGATCGTGGGAGATCAAGAGTTCAGAAGTCTGATTGCTTGGGGGAAGAAGCTATCATGGAGTCGGCTGGTGCGGGTCCTGATGCTGCGATACCGCCTACCTGATGGTAGCAGTGAGAACAGCCCATGGCTCGGGTGGCTGGAGTCTCTGATGATCCTCCGAGCTTTTTTCACACACCGCCTTGTATATATTTCCTGGAGGGAGGGAAGCTCACCTCCGATGATGTGTTTGGCAGTTCGCACCACCCTTTGCAGTGCTTTGCGGTTGTGGGCGGTGCTATTGCCGTACCAGGCGGAGATACAGCCAGTCAGGATGCTCTCCACAGTGCAGGTGTAGAACCGTGTGAGGATGTGGCGGTTCATTCCAAACTTCCTCAGCCGTCTCAGGAAGAAAAGGCGCTGATGAGCCTTCTTCACAACGACTTCAGTGTGGACGGACCATGTGAGTTCCTCAGTGATGTGGACACCCAGGAACTTGAAGCTGCTGACTCTCTCCACTGGTGCTCCATTGATGGTGATTGGACTGTGTTCTCTGTCTTTTCTCCTGAAGTCCACCACAAGCTCCTTTGTCTTACTGACGTTGAGGGAGAGGTTGTGCTCCTGACACCAGTGTGTCAGAGTGTGCACCTCCTCTCTGTAGGCTGTTTCATCATTGTCAGTGATCAGACCTACCACCGTCGTGTCATCAGCAAACTTAATGATGGCATTGGAGTTATGTGTTGCCACACAGTCATGTGTGTACAGGGAATACAGTAGTGGGCTGAGAACACAGCCCTGCGGGGCTCCAGTGTTGAGGGTCAGTGATGAGGAGATGTTGCTGCCTATTCTAACCACCTGGCGTCTGCTTGACAGGAAGTCCAGGATCCAGCTGCACAGCGAGCTGTTTAAGCCCAGAGCCCGGAGTTTCTCATCTAGCTTGGAGGGCACTATGGTGTTGAATGCTGAGCTGTAGTCTACAAACAGCATTCTCACATAAGTGTTCTTTTTTTCCAGGTGGGAGAGAGCAGTGTGTATTGTAGATGCAATGGCATCATCAGTGGAGCGGTTGTTGCGGTAAGCAAACTGCAGCGGGTCAAGATAGAGTGGTAATACAGAGCAGATGTAATCTCTGATTAGTCTCTCAAAACATTTGCTGATGATGGGGGTCAGAGCAACAGGACGCCAGTCATTTAAACAAGTTATTTTCGATTGTTTTGGAACAGGCACAATGGTGGATGTTTTAAAGCATGTGGGGACTACAGACAAAGAGAGGGAAAGGTTGAAAATGTCCGTAAAAACACCAGCCAGCTGGTTCGCGCACGCTCTGATGACGCGGCCCGGAATGCCGTCTGGACCCGCGGCTTTGCGGATATTCACCCGTCGGAAGGATCGGGTTACATCCGCTACAGAGACGGAGAGTGAACTAACCTCTGTAGCTTCGGCCGTGAGAGCTCTCTCCGCGAGGGCGGTGTTATTTCCCTCGAAACGAGCATAAAAAGTATTTAGCTCATCCGGTAGAGAGGCAGCGGTGTTCATGGCGGAGTTTTTATTCCCTTTAAAGTCCGTGATGATGTTAATTCCCTGCCACATGCTTCTAGAGTTGGTGGTGTTAAACTGTCCTTCAATCTTACTCCTGTACTGGCGTTTTGCTGTTTTGATTTGCTGTTTTCGGAGGGCATAACTGGCTTGTTTATGCTCCTCCGCGTTCCCGGAATTAAAAGCGGAGGTCCGCACATTAAGTGCCGCGCGAACATCGCTGTTGATCCACGGCTTCTGATTCGGATAGATTCGCACAGTTCTGGTCGGAATCACTTCCTCTACACACGTTCTGATGAAACACATTACGCTATCAGCGTAAAGCTCGATGTCGTCATCAGAGGCGGACCGGAACATCTCCCAGTCCGTGCGATCAAAACAGTCTTGTAGTGTAGAGTCTGATTGGTCCGACCAGCACTGGATCGTTCTGAGGGTGGGTGCTTCCTGTTTCAGTTTCTGCCTGTAAGCGGGCAGAAGCAGAATGGAAGAGTGGTCCGATTTGCCAAATGGTGGGCGGGGGAGGGATTTGTAGCCATCCCGGAACGGAGAGTAGCAATGGTCCAAAACCCGGTCCCCTCGTGTGTTGAAGCTAATGTGCTGGTGATATTTTGGTGCGACTGATTTTAAACTGGCTTTATTAAAGTCCCCGGTCACAATGAACGCGGCCTCAGGGTGCGCGGTTTCCTGCTCACTTATACTCCCATACAGTTCCTTGAGTGCCCGGTCTGTGTCGGCTTGTGGGGGAATGTACACAGCAGTGATAATGACCGCTGTGAATTCCCTCGGTAGCCAGAATGGTCGACACAGAAGCATAAGAAATTCCAGATCAGGAGAACAGAAAGACTTGATGGAATGTACGTTCCTCTGATCACACCAGGATTTGTTGATCATAAAACATACACCACCTCCTCTAGTTTTACCTGAGAGGTCTTTCGCTCTGTCCGCTCGGAGCATGGAGAACCCCGCGGGTTCAATGGCTGAGTCTGGAATCTCCGCAGACATCCAAGTTTCCGTAAGGCAGATAACGCAGCAGTCCCTCGTCTCTCGTTGGAAAGAGATCCGCGCTTTCAGCTCGCAGAGCTTGTTATCCAGAGACTGAACATTTGCCAGTAGAATAGTGGGTAGCGGGGGTCGATTTGCGCGGCGTCTTACTCTGATGAGAACGCCGGCTCTGTTTCCCCTTTTCCTCCTGCGTTTCCGCGGCCGTGCTGCCCAGACAAAGGGCTCCACTTGCGTGTTTGTAAACAGCGGGTCGGCATTGAGGAATGTGAAGTCCGGTTTACGGTGTGAGATCGCTGAGCCAATGTCCAAAAGTGTTTGTCTGTCGTAGACAATAAGGCAGACAACATCCAAGACAAAAAACATAAGAATTGTAAACAAAACAAACAAACCATTGCTATGTTGTGTCGGAGCTCGCAACGCAGCAACCATACTCGGCGCCATCTTGAGTCCTCAAGATGGCGCCGAGTATGTAAATATACATAAATGTAATAGATAGTTATAAATCTAAATAGATAAGTATAAATCTAAATATATAGTTTTAAACCTTCTAAATCTTGAATATGTATTTATACATCTGAATATATAGTTTTAAATCTATTGTTATAAATTAGAATATAAACATGTAAACACTGAATACATAAATTTAATTCTGAATGTATAGTTATATCTGAATATACCTGTATGAATAGTTGTTAATCCGAATATATATAGTTATAAATTGAATACATACATGTAAATCCTGAATATAAATGTAACTGAATATACAGTTGTTAATCCGAACATATAGCTATAAAAGTTGAATAGCTATAAATACGCAAATATAAATCTTGAAGATATAAATGTAATTAAAAATGTATAGTTATGAATCTGAATATATAGTTGTAAATCCAAATATACAGTGTAGTATAAACTGTATATATACTGTATTTTTTAAAATCCAAATATATAGTTGTAAATCAGAATATATACTGTTATAAATCTGAATACAAATTCCTGAATATACAAATGTAACTCTGAACATATAGTTGTAAATCCTAATATACACCGATCAGCCACAACATTAAAACCACCAACAATCATGCCATGGTCCAAATAACTGAGATACATTTTTTTTTCCCCATTCTGATGGTTGATGTGAACATTAACTGAAGCTCCTGACCCGTATCTGCATGATTTTATGCACTGCACTGCTGCCACACGATTGGCTGATTAGATAATCACATGGATGATTGTTGGTGCCAGATGGGCTGGTTTGAGTATTTCTGTAACTGCTGATCTCCTGGGATTTTCACACACAACAGTCTCTAGAATTTACTCAGAATGGTGCCAAAAACAAAAAAACTCTTATCAACAGAAACGCCTTGTTGATAAGAGAGGTCAACAGAGAATGGCCAGATTGGTTCGAACTGACAAAGTCTATGGTAACTCAGATAACCGCTCTGTAAAATTGTGGTGAGAAGAATATTATCTCCACATTATAATTAGCCTTTAGACAATTAACCAATCAGCTTCTGATTGGAGGTGTACTGAATTGGGGGTGTACCTGTGGATGAAATTTAAGGCCTACCTTCAAACTCAGTGCCTCTTTGCTTGACATCATGGGAAAATAAAAAGAAATCAGCCAAGACCTCAGAAAAAAAACTGTGGACCTCCACAAGTCTGGTTCATCCTTGGGAGCAATTTCCAAATGCCTGAAGGTACCATGTTCATCTGAACTAAAAACAGTACACAAGTATAAACACCATGGGCCCACACAGCCATCATACCGCTCAGGAAGGAGACACATTCTGTCTCCTAGAGATTAACATATTTTGGAGCGAAAAGTGCAAATCAATCCCAGAACAATAGCAAAGGACCTTGTGAAGATGCTGGAGGAAACAGGTAGACAAGTATCTATATCCACAGTAAAACGAGCCCTATATTGACATAACCTGAAAGGCTGCTCAGCAAGGAAGAAGCCACTGCTCCAAAACCGCCATAAAAAAGCCAGACTACAGTTTGCAAGTGCACATGGGGACAAAGATCTTACTTTTTGATCTATCTGGTCTGATGAAATGGAAATTTAACTGTTTGGCCATAATGACCATCATTATTTTTGGAGGAAAAAGGGTGAGGTTTGCAAGCTGAAGAACACCATCCCAACCTTGAAGCATGGGGGTGGCAGCATCATGTTGTGGGGGTGCTTTGCTGCAGGAGGGACTGGGGCACTTCACAAAATAGATGGCATCATGAGGAAGGAAAATTATGTGGATATATTGAAGCAAAATCTCATGACATCAGCCAGGAAGTTAAAGCTCGGTCGCAAATGGGTCTTCCAAATGGACAATGAGCCCTAGCATACCTCCAAAGTTGTGGCAAAATGGCTTAAGGACAATAACGTCAAGGTATTGGAGTGGCCATCACAAAGCCCTGACCTCAATCCGATAGAAAATTTGTGGGCAGAACTGAAAAAGCATGTGCGAGCAAGGAGGCCAACAATCCTGACTCAGTTACACCAGTTCTGTCTGGAGGAATTTGCCAAAATTCCAGCAACTTATTGTGAGAAGCTTGTGGAAGGCTACCCAAAACATTTGACTCAAGTTAAACAATTTAAAGGCAATGCTACCAAATACTAAAAAAGTGTATGTAAACTTCTGACCCACTGGGAATGTGATGAAAGAAATAAAAGCTGATCATTCTTTCTACTATTATTCTGACATTTCACATTCTCAAAATAAAGTAGTGATCCTAACTGATCTAAGACAGGGAATGTTTTCTATGATTAAATGTCAGGAATTGTGAAAAACTGAGTTTAAATATATTTGGCTAAGGTGTATGTAAACTTCTGACTTTAACTGTAAATCCTTAATATACAAATGTAACTCTGAATAAAATATTATAAATAACTTGTTAAAACATGCACACTAATTTTCCATATTTCACTATAATGATCATATTAGACCAGCTATAAAATTTTGTGGCAGCTTTATATATATATATATATATATATATATATATATATATATATATATATATATATATATGTATATATATATACAGAATATACATGTAATTCCAAATACATGTATATATTTGGATTTGGATATACAAATTTCTAGATTGCATTGATTCAGACATTGGTTATTAATATCATCTAATGTTTCTGGAATTATTACTATAAACTATTATTATTAAAAATACTGCACTTCATTTATTTGAATTCAACTCCATTCTACTTCTGTAACTTCAAATTTGAATCACAATTCTACATCCATTTGCTACCTCAAATCAAATTCAGGAATTTAATCGGAATTTAAAAGGCATTCTCAATTAAATTCTCAACAGTGTACCATTATTTTAAACACGTATGATCCAGATTGATTGCTTACTCATGTAAGTTACACAGTACATACATTCATAATGCACACACACTTACAGATGCACAAACGCACAAGGATGATTAATTGTGCACAAACCCATGAATGTTCTGCATGAGGCATGTGACTTGCTGTTCTACACACTGTGTGTACAACATGTTTCTAAAACATGTACTGCATGTTCTTGTACATGCGAACCATAGATGCCCACAAGACATTTACTATGGGAGATCTTACACAACCTCAGAAAAAATGAAAGCCTGGACATTTTCTCAACCAACTTCTTGAGGTATCACCCTGGGATGCTTTTTAAACAGTATTGAAGGAGTTCCCATCTATATTGGGCACTTATTGGCTGCTTTTCTTTAATATTTGGTCCAAGTCATCAATTTCAAAAACATTTTCTTTTTTTATTTTATTTTATTTTAATTAAATTTTAGTTTTATAATGAAATAAATTAATATGGTGGCACAATTATATTTGTGTCTACAAAACTAATTTAAAACATTTAAGCATACACCTTCAGGTCAAAAGATTTTTAAGATCATGAGAAACATTTCAGTCAAGTGTTTCAAAAGTTGACCGGTAGTGTATTTCCAAGTAAAAACATAATATTTAATGAGAAATGAAGTGTGGAACTTGATTTTATCAATTGAGAATCGAGCGTGGGCATTCCATTCCAGAATGTGTAATGTTGGGTATGTGGCGTGGAAGAGAGGAGACGCAGGAGCAAATACTTCAAATCCTTTAATAACCATCACTGGAGTGGAACAAACAATAAAGCTAAACATGCTAATGTGACACTTCAAGGACTGACAATGGATGAACAAAACAGGAGGGTATTTATACAAACAAGGGCAGATGATGGAATGGAGGACAGGTGAGGATGATAGGGAACAGATGGAAGTGATGAGGGCTGTGAATTCTGGGAAATGTAGTCAGGGGGAAAACTTCAAAATAAGAGTCCTTGAAAAACATGAGGGAGACAAGACTGTGACAAACTGGAGCTAAACTGGAATGCAAGTTTGCAGTCAGTTGATTGGCATGTTTGGTACTATTTACTCTCTTTTGCTTTATGCAATCATGAAAAAAACACATGTACATGCCCTCCAAGATGCATTTGAGACACGTGAGAAATATGATATTAAAAACACAATTGTTTTGTGGCACTTCTATGACACTTTTGGTTCATGTGTCGACTCACGTGCCCTTCAGTCCTTTGCATTACAAGTGCAATGCTTTATCAGTTGAGCTACCACGCAATTTGATCACACTTGAACAAGCGGTGTTTTAGCCAATAGCAAGTGGTCGTTTGAGCCACGGGCGTAGTGAATGAAGCTTTGCATTCGTAGTAGGTATTAGAGAATGTATTCATATCCATTACTGAGCTCATACAGCTGGGGCGATGTAAACTAACTACACTGAATGTATGTCACTGCATGCTTGCACCAGTCTAACACACACACACACACACACACACACACACACACACACACACATAAAGAGATTACACACTAATTCTGCCATGGGGGAAGCACACAGGTTAAACCTACATATTCTATAGCTTGTTATCATCTGTGGTTTAGATGAGAAACAGCGTTAAAGACATACAGTGGAGTCCAAGGGGGTTGGAAATGAGACATTTCAGGCAGCATGACCTACAAAGAGAGAAAGTTACAATGAAATATATATTGCGCATCTAAATTTATAAAATCACACTCATAGAATCATGTTCCATAAGCTTAAAAAAGCTATATGCTGTCCACTTTCACCAAGTCAAATTTGATTTAGACCATTCATGCATAAAAACATAAAGAAAGAGAAGGTGATAAAAATATATAAGTAATAAAAAGAAAGCAATACAAACACTATAAGCACGTAAGATATAGAAATTATCTTAATTCGTTTTTTTGTCCTGTTTATCAGTAAAAATATCCTAAAAGACAAAGGTACAAGACCACATGTACAATCCATGAAGCACTGCGAATGATGTAATCAAATTAAAAATAATGGAAAAATACAAAACTATTTATTTAAAGTTGTTAATTGTAAGTAAAGAAACAATATAATGTAATTTATTTGCAAAATATTCAGATATATACATTACAAATATATAGATGTAATTTGAGAGTGTAGTTTTCTCAATGCTCTTTTGCCACACTTCTCTGATTGGTGGATCTTTCTCTTCAGGATCATGGGTAGTGTATTTCTTACACATAATTTCACTACTAAACATGATTTTTTTTTTTTTTTTTTTACATTGAAATAACAGACCGATGGCTTCAACAGTAGCATATACCATCCATCAACAACCTCATATTAGCTCATGATAGATCTGTTTTTATAGGTTTACAATCTTTAAAAATCAATTTGCTAAGAAAGAAAATGAATATGATTTTTACTTCCGAAACTCAACAATTTATTTATTTTTTACACCCGTCAAATCTTTTTTCTTCTTTTTTTTTTTTTTTTTTTCTTGTTTTAAAAGCATCATCCTCACTAAATTTTGACTCACTGTGTTAACTTGTGTAATTTTGCTTCGAGTATATTCGTTGTATTTTAACCCTAATCTTCTGTTGGGGTCTTTTTTTTTTACCCCTTTTGAAATTTGTTTCTTTAAAAAACATGGTTCCCTTCATCTCAGTGGGATGAGGTTTGGTGACTTCCTACATTTACTGTCTATACATACACAAAAACTGGGCTGGATTCTGTTGATGTAGTGGTGTGAAAAAAAGTAACACTAATGGTGTTCAGGGTCAAATTTGACCCCCTATTGGAAATGAATGGGTGAGATGATAAAACCGTATTTTTTTAATTTTATTTGTCAAACTCACATTTATTTGCAGAACTCACATGCTCTCTCTCTCTCTCTCTCTCTCTCTCTCTGTCTCTCATACACACACACACACAGGAACGAAAAGGTGAGACTATAACAGATAGCATTTTTTATAGAATTTGTCAAATAAAATCAGCCACAAATGCAAAACACAGGGTTAGGACCATAACACATCCACAATGATGTGCACACACACACACACACACACACACACACACACACACACACACACGTTGGTGCGGCTATTCTTATGAGGACTCTCCATTGACATAATGATTTTTATACTGTATGAACTATAGATTCTATCCCCTAACCCTAACCCTACCCCTAAACCTAACCCTCACAAAAAACTGCCTGCATTTTTACATTTTCAAAAAAACATAATTTAATATGTTTTTTAAGTGATTTGAATTATGGGGGACACTAGAAATGTCCTTATAAACCACATTTATAGCATAATACCCTTGTAATTACCAGTTTGTATCCTAATTTTTTTTTCTCGTAAACCACCCAAACCCGCCCCCCCAACATATACACACACACACACACGTTTATGGCTGTTGGTTTTATTGACATTTTTTATCAATTTCTTCTATTGAGTTATTGAATTGGGATGTTTGAAATAAATAATAGGTAACTAAAATCTAATGTGGCATCATTGCAAAAACTAACACTTCACAACACCTCAAACCAAAAAAATGCTAAACTTTGACGAAAATAATGTTTTTTTTTAATGTCTTTGATAATGTCTAAACATATCTAAATGCATAACTAGTCATAAGATCTGAAAACAAAAATCCATTTGCTACAGGCAAATGAGTTGACCTCTGCAGCCATTTGCTGGTTATATGCTGTAATTTCATGTCTAAAAACTTTTTACTTTTCTCCAACAGACTGCAGTAATCTGCCCCCAATGCATGACAGTATGTCCCTGAATAAAACTGTGATGTAGTTAAAGTGTAAAAGTGAATTTAACATAAAGTGTTCTTATTTTATATACAAATGAATGGTGTTGTTTAATAATTTAGAGGTAAATAAGGTTAAAAACAATAATAACAATAAAATACCACAAACCCCCCAAAAACTTAATTGAGTTGATGGATAAATTAGGTGAATGCCTGGCTAAATAGATGAGTCTTTAATATAGACATAAATTGAGTGAGTGTGTCTGCATCCCGAACATTGTTAGGGAGACTAATCCACAGTTTAGGAGCCAAATAGGAAAAGGATTTACCTCCTTTTGTGAATTTTGATATTCTAGAAACTATTAACTGGCCAGAATTTTGTGATCGTAATGAACATGATGGAATATAGCGTGATAGAAAGTCACTTAAGTACTGCGGAGCTACACCATTCAAAGCTTTGTATGTAGTTAACAGAATTTTAAGTTTAATAAGAAACTTAACAGGTAGCCAATGTAACGAGGATAAAATGGTGCTAATATGATCATGTTTCTTGGTTCTAGTCAGCACTCTGGCAGCTGCATTTTGAACCAATTGAAGTTTATTTATTGAACTTGCAGGACATCCTCCCAATAATGCATTACAATAATCTAGTCTTGAGGTCATGAACGCATGAATTAGCTTTTCGGCATCAGCGACAGAGAGCATGTGTCGTAACTTAGCAATATTTCTGAGGTGGAAGATTGCTGTTCTACAAACATTGGAAATTAGATTTTGAAAGGACAGATTGGTATCAAATATAACACCTAAGTTCTTCGCTGTTGAAGACGATGTAACAGTACATTCATCGAGAGTCGAATTCTATTTTAGTGGCATATTTTTAGATGGTTTTGTTCCAATAATTAGTGCCTCTGTTTTGTCTGAACTGAGTAGAAGGAAATATCTGGTCATCCAATCTTTGATTTCATTGATACACTCTGCTAATTTGGAGAAATGTGAAATTTCATTGGGTTTAGAAGAAATATAAAGTTGGGTATCATTGGCATAACAGTGGAAACTTATTCCATGATTCCTGATAATATCTCCCAGGTGAAGCATGTATAAGGAGAAAAGCAGAGGCCCTGAAATGTGGCACTCCATACTCTTTTGTTTGATTAGACAATTCCTCGTTTACACATACAAAGTGGTAACGGTCTGATAAATAGGACCTGAACCATGCTAATGCAGGTCCACAAATGCCAAAATAATTCTCAAGCTTATTCAAGAGAATGTCGTGATCTGTCGTGTTGAAGTCAGCACTAAGATCTAAAAGCACTAGAAGAGAAATGCAGCCGCAATCAGATGATAAGAGCAAGTCATTTGTAACTCTGATAAGTGCAGTCGCTGTACTGTGATGGGGCCTAAATCCTGACTGAAATTGTTCATATATACCATTTCTCTGTAGAAATTAACATAGTTGGGAGGACACTACCTTTTCTAGTATTTTCTACATAAATGGGAGATTTGAAATCGGTCTATAATTAGCCAATTCTCCAGGATCAAGCTGTGGCTTCTTAAGCGGTTTGATAACTGCCATTTAAAGTTTCTTTGGACATGTCCTAAGGATTGCGAGGAGTTAATAATATTAAGAAGAGGTTCTGAGATTACAGGGAATACCTCTTTTAAGAGCTTAGTTGGAATTTGATCTAACATACATGTTGTGGCTTTTGATGTTTCGATAAGTTTGGTTAGCACTTCATGACCTATGACAGCGAAGGATTGAAGTTGCTCGTGAGGAAAATTATGAGACACTGTTTTCTGAGGTACTGTGACAGACAATTGCATAATTCCAAGCTGCTCTCTTGAGAGCATGAGTGTGATCACTGTACCATCACTGTAAGTGTGCAAGGCTTTTTTTCTTTAATTTTCTTTAATCGAAGTGTGGAGACACTATCAAGAGTGGTAGAGAAGACTGTATTTATATTTTTTGTTATTACATCAAGCTCTTCTAGGCTTTTTGGCTTACTAAGTATATATTAGTGAAGCTATCTTTAGTGGTCGAAAGAATAGTTTCCCTTCTGTCACTTACTCGAAGTTGTGTCGATGTAGTGACACTAGGGGTTGCTCTTGAGAGCCCCGAACACCTCAAATCTTTGAGAAAAGGCCAATGAGAATTGGCGAGTGGAATTTGCATGCCACTTCCCTGGACATACGGGTATAAAAGGAGCTGGCTCACAACCACTCATTCAGATTTTTTTCTTCGGAGCCGAGCGGTTGTACTATCAGCGAGCTGAATACTGCTGTTCCATTCACCTCTTAAGAAGCGTATGCTGTTGGATATACGGCACATTTCCAGCAGCTTTTCTCCTTCTGCACAACGAGTGCAGATTTCGACAGCGCTAAAAGGGTGTATATTCTTGCTAAAGAGTATATTTTCTCTATTAGAGCACACACATTGACATTGAACGTCTTTTTAAAGATGCATCTTTATAAAAATGCCTTTCCGTCTATGTGTGATTCCTGGATGCAGTCACTATCTCTCTGCATTCGACGGCCACGGGCGCTGCCTCACGTGTCTGGGCAGTGATCACACTGAGGCAGCATTCGTGGATGGTTCATGTTCTCATTGCGAGAATATGACCATGGCAACGTTGCGGTCGTGGCTTTCCTTCTTCCAGGGGAAAGCTACTCTAGCCACCCCCGCGCCTCGCCTTTTACCTCCGGGTATGAGGCCGGCCCGGCTGGTGCTGGAGGTGATTTGGGGGCTTCAATTGGCGCGGCTCCTCTGGGTAAATCCCTGCGGACCTCCCATGCCCCAGCACGCTCATTTGCCCCCGGCGAGTTCCGAGAGGAGACCAGCTCCCGATGTGATGCAGGAGCTGCGCTCGGCGACCGGGCGATGAAGGTCACTGCGCGAGCACTCAGGCAGGCGATGTCCATCCACGTGGTCCAGAAATGCCACCTGTGGCTGAATCTGGTTGAGATGAGGGACGCGGACAATGTTCGCTTTCTCAACGCCCCCATCTCCCAGATTGGCCTATTCGGCAACACCATCAAGGACTTCACCCAGCAGTTCTTGCTGGTGAGGAAGCAGACGGAGGCTATACAACACATCTTGCCCCAGTGCGGCTCAAGATCCCGTATCCCGTCTGCTCGCCAAGGGCATCCCCCTGCGCCGGCGAAAGCCCAGGCGGCTCCGCCTCAGCCCGAGCCCAGTCTCAGCCCCAGCGTAGAGCCCCCCACAGGAAGCTGACACCCCTCGCCTCACGGGCCGGCACAAGGACCCGGAAGTCTCCTAAGCGCCCCTGAAACGGACGACCCAGGGAGCGAGATGTCTGCTGCAAACCCGGAGCTGGTATCCAGACCACTCCATCCCCCGGTGGAGGGCCGGGAGGTAAATCCTTGGTTTCCTTTTCTTTTATGTTTGCTGCACCCCGAACAGGCTGTGGTACCCACATTCTCAAAAGAGCAGTTTCCTCACTCCCTGGGTCACATAGCCAGTGTTTACGACCACCGCTATCATGGCAACCAGGCACTGATCATCGCGCATCCGGTCGCACCACACTCACACCCATGGCCAGGTGGTTGTGACGGACTACGAGGACGGTCAAAAAGTCCCTCCTCCCCCGTCGCCGACCCCCCCGACGCCTGGTACATGGAGCAAGGTAAGTGCTTCGAGGGTCCCCTCAGCGCAGCCACGAGTCCGAGACGAAGCGAGGCTTCTCGACGTGGCATCCCCTGCTCCCTCCCGCCGCGAGGCCCCACCCACAGGTACGTTAAACCTGGCGAGAACGCCGTCACCTTGCGTGTGGAGATCGCGACCCTTCTGCGCAAGGGTGCGATAGAGCCTGTCCCTCTATACCCTGAAGTGGCGTCGGTTTGTGAATTGGTGTTCTTCCCGAGCTGAAGACCCTCAGAGATGCGCAGTTGGGTCAGTGCTTTCCTTCCTCCAGCCAAGATGAAGAAAGGGTTTTACAGCCCTTACTTCATCGTACCAAAGAAAGGCGGTGGGTTGCGGCCAATCTTGGACCTGCGAGTTCTGAACCATGCCTTGCACAGACTCCCGTTCAAGATGCTGATGCCAAAGCACATTTTGGCATGTGTCCGGCCTCAAGATTGGTTCGCAGCGTTAGAAGTGAAGGACGTGTACTTTCACGTCTCGGTTCTACCTCGACACAGACCCTTCCTACAGTTTGCTTTCGACGGCCGGGCGTATCAGTACAAGTTCCTCCCCTTCGGAACTTGTACTGTTCCCTCGCGTCTTCATGAAAGTTGCAGAGGCAGCTCTTGCCCCGTTAAGGGAAGTGGGTGTCTGCATACTCAACTACCTCGATGACTGGCTGATTTCTAGCTCACTCTCGAGAGTTGCTATACGTACACAGGGACATCATGCTCAGACACCTCAGCCAGCTATGGGTTCGGGTCAACTGGGAAAAGAGCAAGCTCTCCCTGGTTCAGAGCATCTCTTTTCTCGGCATGGGGTTAGACTCAGTCTCAAAGATAGTGCGCCTTACGAGTGAGCGTGCGCAGTCGGTGCTGAACTGCCTGAAGTCGTTCAAGGCATATGGCATCCTTGGCGCCGGTCACGCCACTAGTGTTGACGCATATGAGACCGCTTCAGCACTGGCTTCAGACTCGAGTCCCGAGATGGGCATGGCGCCGCGGCACACATCGCATGGCCATCATGCCGATCTGCCGCCACTTGTTCAGCCCTTGGACAGACCTTGCATTTCTATGGGCAGGTGTTCCCCTACAGCAAGTGTCCAGGTGTATCGCCATTACGACAGATGCCTCCAAGCTTGGCTGGGGCGCCGTGTGCAATGGGTACGCAGCTGCTGGCTCCTGGATAGGACCGCGACTGTGTTGGCACATCAACTGCCTTGAGTTGCTGGCAGTATTGCTGGCAGTATTGCTGGCCCTGCGGAGGCTTTTTCCGTTGATCCAGGGCAAGCATGTGTTGGTCTGGACGGACAACACAGAGACAGTAGTGTATATAAATTGCCAAGGTGGCTTACACTCACGTCACATGTCGCAACTCACCCGCCGTCTCCTCCTATTGAGTCAGCGGTGACTGAGGTCACTGCAGGCCACTCACATCCTGGGCAACCTCAACGCCACAGCGGACGTGCTGTCGCGGCAGGTGATGCTCAGGGGAGAGTGGATACTCCACCCCCAGGTGGTCCAGCTGATTTGGAGTTGGTTCGGCAAAGCACAAGTAGACCTATTTGCCTCCCGAGAAACCTTCCACTGCCCGCTCAGGTATTCTCCGACGGGGGCCCCCCTCCGCCCAGACGCGCTGACACACAGCTGGCCCCGGGGGCTGCGCAAGTATGCGTTCCCCCCAGTGAGCCTACTTGCACAGACCCTGTGCAAGGTCAGGGAGGACGAGGAGCAGGTCACCCTCGTGGCCCCGTATTGGTCCACCCAGACTTGGTTCTCAGACCTCGCGCTCCTCGTGACAGACCCTCCCTGGCGAATTCCCCTGATGAAGGACCCCTCCGGGCAGGATGTGGTCTCCACGGGGTCTTTTCCCCCTGAAAGAATAGGATAGGAAAAGAACACCTTCCCTGGCACATATATTGAGCGTTAAAATGGCCCCGGCCGAATAACTGAATACTCTGTGGAGAGAAAACATAGAGAGGAAAGGCTGGCGCAGCTGGTGTGGCCTGCTTCCATACTAGATACGTCTCTTCCCACCCAGGGATGTGGGGAACTACATGACGTTTTTTGGGTCGTTGGGGGAGGCTATGTGCACCTGCTACTACACACGCAGCAGCTTGCTTGCACCTGCACCGGCAGTCCACGTAACAAGGTTCAGCTAGTTGTGGTGTTTCCTATAGGGACCCCTAGTGTCACTACATCGACACAATGTCGAGTGAGTGACAGAAGGGGAACGTCTCGGTTACTGTCGTAACCGCCGTTCCCTGATGGAGGGAACAAGACTTTATGTCCCTCCTGCCACAACGCTGTACTACCCGCTGAAATGGGCGGGACCCTGTGTCTTATAAGTGGCGATCTAGTGCTGAATTAGTATTTTTGTACTGTATGTTATGATCAGTGTTCACTGTGTCACCAGCAGAAACCCCCCAGACCACCAGATAAGTTGATCTTTATGGAGTGAAGCGTTAGCTTCCGCATTGCCACATTGTCCATCTGTCAAGCATTTTAACGTGGCACTCAAACACTTTCAACTTTGACCCCATTATGTGGGCCGATGTCAGCACTAATATCAAAACAAGAAAGCAAGACTTTCTTTCACACTTGTCAAGTGGAGATTAAAGTGAAAATTGGGGCGGTGCGTTGACGCCACAGCGCAAATCGGCGCGAATCATGTGAAAGCCCCTTTAACTATAGGCTGCTTGTGTCGCAATAACATAGAATGTCTGCACTTATGTTCTTTTTTAAGGCTTCGAACACATCCAGTGATCAACCAGTCAGAATTTAGAGATGTAGCTATCCTTTTATACAGTAAGTGCTATTTAATAACTAGATTTTAAAGTAATGCTTACCTGTGCAAAACTCTCCACGGCGATGCAAGTGTGATGTATGTTGTTGCCAGTGTTTGGTAAGTAATCCATTACAAATTGATAATTACTTCTCTGAAATTGTATTCAGATTACTTATTACATCATTGAAAATGTCACATTACTTATTATTTAACTTGTAAGTTACTTTCTAAAACACTTTTCACTGAAAAGGTGGTGTTTTTCTGCTCAGCAAATTTAAAATTATATCTATATTTCCTCATTGTTCATTGCTGCATGCACGTCATACAATCTACACACTACCACACTTTTCTCCCTTACAATGACTCGTTAGGGGGCACACAAACTTTAACAGTCACAGAAACGCAAAAACAGACAAACATATGAACATATTTTATCTTTTAAAAATATTTCACCTAAATAGTTTTTTTTAGAAATATGTGTAACTCAAGTTATGTACAAGTATTAATCAACATAATTGAAAGCAATTAACTGTAACATGTTTCCAAAAATGTAAAATGGCATTACTGCAATTAATTACCAACACTGGTGGTTGCTAATAATAATGATTTCAATTTTTATAGTGCTTTTCACTGCAAAGCAATCTCAAGGCAATGAGGCTCAATTTAAGTCTATGGAATTTTTTTCACCCATTTTATCACCCATCGTGTGAAAAGTCTGATTGCTTATAAAAGTAATAGCACATCTCTTTTTAACAAGACACACTATTCATTGCCTATAAGTATGAGCAATAATAATAAAACTAATACTTGCATTAGCAAGCACCACTAAAAATGGCAAATAATGAAGGTAAAATGGCAGAAGGCGTGCTATGTTCGTGTTTTATTAAAAAACTAATGCAATTACACACAAATGTGCCGATTCAAAAGACGATGTCCCGTGCAAATTCACTGACCTTCACATATATAATTCTATTTCAAAGCGCAATAATGACCGATAAGCTCATTTAAACACACACACACATGCGGTCACGTATGCGAGAGGGTGGAGGTTTGTGTGTGTGTGTGCAGTCCAAACATTTGACCTCCTTTCACATGGCTGATCACAGCTGTACAAACTCTACAGACAACAAGAACTGAGACCAATGTCTCTAGGCACCCCACACACACACAAATGGCATGTTTTATTCATACACACACGCAGACATCAGAGCAGAGTAGACAGCACGGAAACGGCGACTGTGTTTGTTTCTAAATAGAGCGTGTTTATCAAGAGGGTCCTAAGTAAACAAACAGCATGTGAAGATGGGATCAGGGGGGAGGACCGATGCATCAGTGTGTCTCTCCAACAAAACTGCCTGGAATCACAATCCCTGTGACAATTTCTCCTTCTTCTTCTTCTTCTTATTATTATTATTAAAGTGTGAGAGATACATTTATTCAAATTAAAAACTCTTTTTGAAATAAATCCAACTGACACCTTAAAGGAACAGTTCACCCAAAAATTTTAATTCTGTCATCATTTACTTACCTTCATGTCATTCCGAACCTGTATCACATTCATTCTTATGTGGAAAACAAAATGAGATGTTTTAATGAATATTACAGTAGATCGTGCCTCACTTTAAAGATTATCGTAAGAAGTCAGTTGAAGTCATATTTCCTCAAAAATCTTGATATCGATTGCATTTCATGAGTTCATTTAGCGCATTCGTTTAGTGTTATTTAGTGCTAAAAATAACCCAATATTTTGCGTGCACATGCAAGCCACTATGAATGAGCTTCTCTTGTCAAGACAGAGAGTTCCAATTATTTAAAGGGATAGTTCCACCAAAGTGAAAATTCTCTCATCGCTTACGCACCCTCATGCCATCCCAGATGTGTATGATTTTCTTTCTTCTGCAGAACACAAATGAAGATTTTTAGTAGAACATTTCAGCTCTGTAGGTCCATACAATGCAAGTGAATGGTGGCCAGAGCTTTGAAGCACCAAAAATCACATAAAAGAAACATAAAAGTAATCCATAAGACTCTAGTGTTTTGATCCATATCTTCAGAAGAGGAATGATAGGTGTGGGTGAGAAACAGACAAATATTTAAGTCCTTTTTTACTATAAATCTTCACCTTCGACCAGCCCCACCCAGTAGGGGGCGATCAACAAAAAACTAAAGAAAAAGAATGTGAAAGTGAAAATGGAGATTTATAGTACAAAAGGACTTAAATATTGATCTGTTTCTCACTCACACCAATCATATCGCTTCAGAAGATATGGATTAAAACACTGGAGTCGTATGGATCACTTTAATCCTGCCTTTATGTACTTTTTGGAGCTTCAAAGTTTTGTTCACCATTCACTTGCATTGTATGGACCAACAGAGGTGAAGTATTTTTCTAAAAATCTTCCTTTGTGTTCTGCAAAAGAATGGAAGTCATACAGCTGGGCATGAGGGTGAGTAAATGATGAGAGAATTTTCATTTTTGGGTGAACTATCCCTTTTAAATTTTTTTTAAATTTTTTTTACAAAACCTTGGGTATGCCTTTAGAAGTTTTAGAATATGATGCACGCACCACATGAAATAGATTTATAAAATGTTTTGGTCTTTATTTAAGCTTAACATTAATCACTATCCAATGTTATTGTATTGAAAAGACATTTTAAAACATCTTTTGCATCCCGCAGAAGATAGGAAGTAATGTGGGTTTGGAATGACATGAAACCATATTTATTTCATTTTTATAATTATTTCTTTTCTTACCTTATACACATTCCTGGTCTTATTGTGTATGATTCATCAGTGCATGTTACTGCATAGAAAAAAAAGATTGTCTTTGTAATTCTTCATCAAAATGTAATGTTGAGATCTCTTCTGAAACTCTAACACACATGTTAGGTTACTGGAGTCTTTACTCCCAGAGAAAAATCTAATTTACTCTCATTGCTGCGATCTCATTTGTGATGTCTTCTGTTTCACTCAAATATCTCCGTCTTCATGGTGTACAAATTCTGTGGACTTTGCTTTTACAGTGAGAGTTTGAGAAGCCCAAATTTGTTAAATTATGGGTAATATCACACATTAAGCTGTGCTGTGTTTTTATATTTTCACACGCTCTTGTCACGAAGGGCTAAAAGCTGCCCTGCCCAAACATATCACTCAACCCAAACCCCCCCCAATCCATTGGCGGCTCTTAAGACAGGCCAACCAGACATTATGTAACACCTGTCTGGGCCAGAGTTCACAGAAGGACTCTCTCCCCTGAGGTGGACACCCTCCTGAACCTCAATAATTAGTGGGCGTTCCAGAATTGGCATGGAGAGTTTGCATGCAAAGGAGACCCCTTTTATTTTAAGTTCTGTGTGTTTTCGAAACACTGGGCGGCGTGGATTGTAAGCGCGTGAAACGGAGCAGCACCATGTCTGGCGGCAGCAGACATCATGTTCTCACTCTCGCTGGCGTATATAGGCCACACTCTCGGAACACTGTGTACCGCCAGCTGCTTACGTCACAGTCTAACAGCATCCTGTGGTGCTTGCGCTTTAACCCTACTATGTACATTTAACACTCAAACTAAACGAGGGAGAGAAAGAGATGAGAAAAGATGATGGACTTGAATTGAGATCCATAGGCTGACAAAAGACTTCTCCAGTGATGGTGGACACTGGTGAACACTGGGCGATAGAGTCAAACATCACTCATGTTGTTACCAGCATCAGCACCAAAATAAAGTGATAAGCCAGAGATGAGTCGAGCTGCGTGGTTACAATGATGGAGACAGTTCGACATTACTGAGTAACTGGACGGATGCAGAAATGCAGAAAGAAAGGAATGCAGAAATAGATAAGAAATGCAGTAATGCTGAAAGAAAAGTAGAAATGTGGAAAGAAAGAAATGTGTGAAAATGCAGAGAGAAAGGAAAGTGGAAAGATGTGCAGAAAGAAAGAAAGAAAAAATGCAGAATGAAATGGGGAAAGAAATGCATAAAGATAAAATGCAAAAAGAAAGAAATGCAGAAAGAAAGCAGTGCAGAAATGTGGAAAGAAATGCCGATAGAAGCAATGTGGAAAGAAATGCATGACGAAAACATGGAATGAAATGCAAAACAAAGAAATAAGCAAAGAAAGAAATGCAGAAAGAAGAAATGCAAAAAGATGATATGCATAAAAAAATTAGGAAATGCAGAAAGAAAAATGCAAAAAGAAATGCAGAAAGAAAAAAACAGAAAGAATGAAATTCAAAAATAAATGCAGAAAGAAAAATATCAAATGAAAGAATAAGAAATGCAGAAAAATGCAGAAAGAAAGAAAGATATGCAGAAATGCAGAAAACAACTGAGAAATGCAGGAATGAAATGTGGAAAGTAATGCTGAAATTTGGAAAGAAATAAATGCAGATAGAAGCAATGCAAAAGGCAATGCAGAAAGAAAATGTAGAAAGAAATGCAGAAAGAAAAAATGCAGAAAAAAAGAATTCTTCTTCATAATTACGTTTAAACCTGAATCGGCTTTCCATTTACTGCGGAAATTAATGTAGAAAGAAAAAAATATGCAAAGAAATACAGATAGTAATGTAGAAAGAAAGAAATACAGAAATAAAAAAGAAATGCTGAAATGCAGAAAGAAGCAATGTGGAAAGAAATGTTGAAAGAAAAAAAACCCAGCAAAGATTAGAGATCGACTGATATGGGTTTTTTTAATGGCCGATACCGATATCCAGAGAGCAGGGTGGCTGATAGGCCGATACAATGCCGATATATATCACACAATTTAATATAGTAAATAAACATAAAATTGCTACTTATAGCCCACGTGAAGCGCTTTACTTTGAAGTTGCACTCACGTGCTCGTGCGGATCCAGCGCAAGCAGCAATCTCCTGACAATTTAAATGGCCTGGATTGCCTGCTTGGATTGTCACAGACTGACTGTCATGATTTGTGTATCAGAGGAACTTTTGATCCTGATCCTGAAGTTTTTGATTTTGGCTGAAGATCCTATATCTTCAGAGGAAGATATTACGTGAGCACTCGACGCAGTGGTGTAGTAGTGTCTGAAGAGGTGGGCATAAAAAATGCAGTGGTCCTGTGCGAGACCCTGAAAAACAATTGAGATGCAAAAAAATTAAGAAGCAAAAACAATTTATATGCGGTGCAAGTCAAAAACGTTCGTCCAGAGTGTTTGTCTAGAAAAACATTTGAAAAACAGCGCAGATGCATGCAAAGTGTGAACAGTCCCTAATTCGCCTAATACTTGAAAAACTGACCCAAACACGGCCTGAATCCTGACTGTTTGTCAGGTCCCATGAAGTTCGGGTCGGGCTGCAGACATTTATTGCCCATACAGAATAACTAAATAGTGCTTTTGGTTTTTAATAGACCGTATTCACAGCAAAGCCATCCTTGATTTTTGATGGGAATGACAACGAGGCTGAGAGAGATTGACGTCCAGTCTCTACAATGGGCTGTACTACAGTTTAAAGTGTTTTTGCATTTTCCTGCAGACAAAACATTGAAAAAATATCTTTCCAAGATCATTCAGTAGACAGAAAACTCCAGACACCATGAGTTGAGGAAAATCAGATGGGATTTAGAAGCTTTATCATTGTGCGAACCCGCATCCAAATGCGTGGACGTTGTATTTTGGCTTCACTATATGCATGCATAATTGAAATAAATTTAAACTGACTGAATATTGTTCGCAACACTCACTCACTCACAACTTCTGGTGCACCAAGTAACATGAAACAACAGATTGCATCCATTTCCATGAAGTTCTTCTATGGGCGCAGAGCCAACAAAAGTGCCTCTGGTAAAAACCTCTACGTTTTTTCATTGAAACCTGATTGGTTGTAAAGAGTAGTGTCTCTAGATCTGTTTGATATTTCCGCTTTAAAAAAACGTATTAGTTTTCTGTACATCAGCGCACTGATAAACATGATGTCCACATATGTGGATTTTGTGATATTATTCCCTCAAAATTTGAAAAAACATGTTAATTATTTTGAAGAACTTTCCACATATCTGTGGGTCATTTTAATTTTTACATTTTAATATAACATTTTGTTATCTTTTATTTTGTTATCACTGTACAATACAGTTCTATTCATTAACATCAGTAAATGCATTCTTATATATTTACTGTACATTTTACACTGAGAATCAATAGGTTCATAAAAGATGACAAATTTTGCTTTCAGAGGCTTTATATGTAGTTAGGATGAAAATATGGTGCATTTTTAACTGTTCTGAGACCAGTGCAGACAGACAGCACACTGGAGGTTAAGTCATTCACTAAATAGGAAGCAAGGCGACATCCTATAGATGATGTTTGAATCACTCAACATGTTTGACAGACATGGGACAATGATAATCAGTACATAGATTCAGAATTTATAATGCTACATTTTATTTTAACATGGTTGGCAGTGATTGGATGATGCTGGACATTACTTTTAATCAGAATTATTTATTCAGATTTACAGAAAATCTGCTGTAATGTCTTTAACGTCTCAAAAACATGAATAACCAAAAGTACTGGAAACATAATAAACAATTTGATGAAAAAAAATCTGACTTTCTATAGCTTGGTATTATTTAAAAGTTCATAACTTAGTCCCGCTGTCCACGTATGTGGACACCAATTTTTAGGAAAACATTTGCATCAAAACATAAACAGGCATGCGCTCAACACATGTGCAACATTGTATAAGCCGGTAAGAATGCTGGTAAAGGTATTTACATGCAATGCGAAATCCGGGTAATGGGCGAATTTTTCTATGTGTGCTGATAGGTTTATGGTTAAACAGTTTATGACCTGACCCCGTAAATTTTACCTTGAAAAACTTAAGAAAAACTCAACAGGATTCTCATCATTTTGAGTGTTTGGTTCTTAAATATCTCATGAATTTCAATGGTTTGTGCTCTCTGCAGCCAATAATTTACAGCACAAAAGACGTTGTGGTCTGTGCAAGTAAACTAAATTTAATGGATCCTCTGTCGTATTTTCTTTTACCTTGGATAGTTTTGTGAATTATTTTTGAGGATAAGAGCATGATGTCAAACAACCTGCCCATGTTGGCATCTGTCTAATTTGACTGGCTTCTAACAAGTGACAGTTGAATTGTGCATAAAATACCATAAAGTTCGGGGAAACATTTTCTCCTTCCTTTGCATTTATTTGCATTTAGCATTTCGTTTGTTGACCCATTTTTGGGTCGCCATCCACCATTTGAGAACCACTAGATTGTAGATCACAAACATAGAACCAACTTTAGATTTGCCCTAAAATAATATTCAAGAACCCAATGTTACAGTAGTTTCTCACAAGTCTTTGAAATATTATGTAATAATCGTGACAGCCCCTTCCACTGTGCGCTATTTAATCTGAGCGGTGTTCCATTTACTGTTTGAAAACATGTAATGCATGAGAGTACTGTAATCACTTTTGACTAAAAATAACACACACACACACATACACACTTGTGTGTCGCCTCGGGAACACATTATAATGCTCGGTGAGCATTACGCATGTATGTGAGGAGAATTTACAAGGGATGGGGGATGGGGCATGGGGCATGGGGGGGGGGCAGGTCAGATGGGGAAATGGATCTAATGTGGTCTGTCACTACGCTAAAGCCAATAAGAACAAAGGCCACACAGGTTCATAAGGCACAAACGCTTAATGGGACTTTAAAGCTCTTTCTGTGTGTACATGAATATGTAGGAGGTTGAAATGTAATTAAACTGTCCAATACAGAATATATATATATATATACTGTATTCGACAGTTTAATAAATTTCAACCTCCTACATATAATAACCCTTCAATAACCACAATTTGATTGACCTCCTATGTGATTTTGCTTAAATATTACAACCCTGTGGCACATAAAATGTCCTGAAAATTTGTGTCTTGAAATAGTGGGAAAAATAATTTGCAAAAATGTAGGTACTGTACAGTAACTTGATTCTACCAGGTTGCTGTGGTATCATTCATGGCTCTAGCACAAACACTACTGACATACTACTTAACTTACTCTTTTATGAATTCATTCGTTTAATTTCACTTTGACTACATTGTTCTGGAAAATGTAGAGGGTCTTTTTGATAAATAAGGGGATTAAAATGGCACAGCTGTCATTATTGGTTACTGCATATTTTAAAACAAAGTGAAAATCAAGTGTCATTACTATTGCCAGATAATTTTAATCACTGCACCTGGTCAACCTGTATAATTGGAGTATTCCAGTTTTAGGCCCTATGCACAAGATCAGTATATCAGTAAAACTTAAATAAGATTAAAATCGACTGCTACCATCATGTACCTTGATGTTATCACTGCAGTTAACTCGATTACATCAGTAAACTGCATTCATTCATACTCTCTGAATAATCTGTGTATATGCTATGATAAAAACTAGAAGCGGGTCACGCATTGGTCCAGCAGATGGATGGTTCGATTTGGTCCCCTCCTTCTTCTGAAAGCTGCTTATCTGGAGTGGTGGTCCACTGTTGACGGGCTCCACACACGAGCAGCTCCTCCCAGCTTCAGCAAATGGAAAATGCCCTGATAATTCCCAAAGAGGGGATTAAGCTCAACGCATCCTTCCGCATGCCTGGATAAATGCTAGCGGATGCTCATGTGATGTGTTAATGTCAGGGTGACTCGGAAGTAAACCTCAACAGAGTTAGGATCATACAGGACACTTTGCTTCACTTTACCTTGCCTGCAATTGTAGCAGAGCGAAAGTTTAGCTAATCAAGTCGTTTTGGAGACAAAAACATTATTTCATTTCAATCTTTCTAAAGTTTACCTCAGTGTGTAAATTGCAAACTTTGCATTATGCAATTGACTGTGTGAATTAATACAGCATATACATGCATTTTTTGTGTGTGTCCAAACGCACTGTGAACTGGACAAAGACGCATTGCTTTTGTGTCTGTCTTTCTTTTTAATTCATTAGTCTGGACCATGTTTTTGGGGATGGTGATCCCGGACGGAATTCCCAACATCCCAACAGAGACCAAAATATTGCAACATCTGCCCTTCACAATACTGCCATCTAGTGGCCACTGCCTCTATGCACACAAACGTTCACAAGTTTGTCTATATGAGGACAGGCCATAGATTGCTATTGTGTCTGTGTGTGTGCATATACATACATATATATGTATTGAAAAACTTAAGAAAAGTTTTTTCTACATATATATATATATATATATATATATATATATATATATATATATATATATATATATATATATATATATTTATATATATATATATATTTATATAATGTATGTATATATATATATATGTATGTATATATATATATGTATGTGTATATATATATATATATATATATATATATATATATATATATATATATATATATATATAAAATAAAAATAAAATATAGAATAAAAATACAAATAAAACTTTTCAGGACAAAATTGACACCCCCATAGGAAATGAATGGGAAACACTAAAATACAGGGCATTTTTTTATTGGTCAAATACAATCTATAAATCTCCCACAATGCAGAAAAAACATAGAAATGAAAGGATGAGACTATAAAACATCAAGACTGCAAATGATACACACCCACACATAAAAATGATAATTTTAGTAATAAAAAAACAGCAGCCACAATGCAGAGCACACACAGAGAAATGAATGGGTGAGACCATAACACATCCACAATGCAGAACACACACACACACACACACACACACACACACACACACACGCACGCACACGTTGGTGCAGCTATCATTATGAGGACTCTCCACAGACATAATGATTATTATACTGTACAAACTATAGATTCTCTCCCCTAACCCTAACCCTACCCCTAAACCTAACCCTCACAAAAAACTTTCTGCATTTTTACATTTTCAATAAAACATTGTTTAGTATGTTTTCTAAGCAATTTGAATTATGGGGACACTAGAAAAGTCCTCATAAACTACTTAAACCTGCTTTCTAGAAATCCACAGTGCTAAAAGTGCCAGAAACACCCTTATACAGTAGAAATAGTAAGAGTCGTATTTAGTTTGCCATAACTCTGAACTCAGCCTCACTGCTGGTGTTTGGAATGCCATCATTGATTCATTCAGCTGTATACTGTTACTCGGCCCATTTCTGTTGTATAACGACCATCAAAGAAAAGGTGTATTATCTAGTTTATCTTTGGCTCATAGCAAGTACACTATCTGAGGATCACTACATCCCACACAAATGCAGACATGACCTAAGTACATACTAAAACTGCTGAGGTTACGCTTACACTGTGAACACCAGACAAGGAAGATAATTAATAGCACAATTCTGTAGTGATGTAGCAGACATAAACTACAGTACATAACAACACAGCACTGACAATGAAAAATATACATGGGTCAGTCCTGTTATGCAGCAACTTTTTAACTCGAATAATGAATTTGCTAGTTTAGTATTTCTCCAAGTGTGTCAATTCTGTGAGGAACTGAGAGTTAGCTTACTTGTGGGTGTCAACTTCAAGTTCATTTGTTATTGAGTAACCATCTTTGATATTGTCATATTGATTTTTGTAATTTTATCTATCAGGATGGAATGTTTTAGATTGAGCCAAACCAAATAACGCCACAAAACATCATTGAATTCACCAAATCCACTGCTAGCACTGACTGATGTTCATGCTGTCATTTCCCCACCAGAATGGTGTCACTTCCTGGAGGATGATATCATCAGGGAATTGGCTACCTGAGGACATAGCAATAATTATAAAAAAAAATCAATTAAAGGGATAGTTCAGCCAAAAATGAAAAGTCTCTCACAATTTACTCACCCTCATGCCGTCCCAGATGTGTATGACATTCTGTCTACTGCTGAACACAAACGAAGAATATCTCAGGGCAACATAAAAGTACTCCAGACGACTCTGGTGGTTTAATCCATGTCTTGAGAAGCGATATGATAGGTGTGGGTGAGAAACAGGTCAATATTTAAGTCATTTTTATAATAAATTCCTTTTTTTTTTAAAATATATATATTCTCCTCCCTGCTCAGTCAGTCTCCACTTCAGTTTCACTTTCCTATAGTTCTTCTGTTTTTGGTGATTCATGGTCTTAATGCATATCACCCCCTACTGGGCAGAGAGAAGAATTTATTATAAAAATGACTTAAATATTGATTTGTTTCTCACCCACACCTATCATATCATGTCTGAACACATGGATTTAACTACTGGAGTCATATGGATTACTTTTATGCTGCCTTTATGAGGATTTTTGAGCTTTAACATTTTGGCTCCCATTCACTTTCATTGTATGGATCAACAGAGCTGAATTTTTTTTTTTTTTTAAATCTTAATTTGTGTTCTGCAGAAGAATGAAAGTCATACACATCTGGGATACCAGGAGGGTGAGTAAACCAGGAGAGAATTATCATTTTTGGGTGAACTATCCCTTTAATTGGTATACTATTGTAAAATAAATGTAACTATTGCATTCTATATTTAAAAACTGTGAGTTTAACATTTGATCCATTAAAGGACTATTCCAGGTTCAATAGAAGTTAAGCTCAATCGACAGCATTTGTGGCATAATGTTGATTACCACACAAATACATTTAAACTCGTCTCTCCTTTTCTCAAAAAACAAAAACAAACAAACAAAAAAAAAAACAATCTGTGACAGTGAGGCACTTACAATGAAAGTGAATGTGGCCAGTTTTTGGAGTGTTTAAAGGCACACATTTTAAGCTTACAATTTTATAAAAGCACTTACATTAATTGTTGTGTTAAATCTCATGTATTATTTGAGCTGTAAAGTTTTTAAATCATCATTTTTACAGTCATTTTAGGGTTTGTTGACATTACATCATCATGGCAATGAAGTTGTAAAACTGGCTATAAATTTACACAGAAAAGGTTAGCAATTTTATCAGACTAAAATCATGTTAACATGCATATTGTTTATGTCTCGTGGCTATATTTTTTAAACAGTATTTTAATGTTGAAAAATCAGCCCCCATTCACTTCCATTGTAAGTGCCTCACTGTAACCCAGATTTTTGCTTTTTTTTTAAAGAAAGGAGGGACGAGTCAAAATTTATTTTTGTGGTAATCAACATTATGCCACAAATGCTGTCGATTAAGCTTAACTTGCATTGAACCCAGAATATTCCTTTAAGGCATATATGACTGGGACATGTCTCTAACAATATGTTAGTGATTATAAAAGCTATTTTCGTCATTTTAGAAGAAATGCACTAATCCAAATCTATTTACGATATATATATATATCTATTTACGATATATATATATATATATATATATATACATACATACATACATGTGCACCTTATTATTTATTATTCACACGTCTTGATGGTTCAGGGATTGCAACATGCCTTTCAGCAGCTCTGCTACATAAACTGACTACAGAATTAACATTACCTTTCACCCCTGCCAAAACCAGCTTTTCAAGAAAACTATCCGGCATAGTCATAGTCAGTCACACACTCACACACTCACACACACACACACACACACACACACACACACACACACAGGAATTAATCATTCACACTGACCCTTGTGTTGTATCACAGCCACTTGTGAGGTGGAAATGGATCTTTCGCACGCAATTTCCGCATATGTGGGTGGGTTTTCATGGCACTAAGATTCTCCTTCCTGCAATACAGCATATATACTCTCTGTGTCTGTCCATCTGAGAGTCACAACTTTACAGTGAGCACCAGGAGAGGTTTGCTGCCAAAATGACTCAAACAGCACCTATGAGTGCAATGAAATCCAGAATGGAGGAAGCGTCAAAAATGAAAGATGAAGACAAACTTTACAAGCGAGATGGGGTTCTCTACTCCACTATCCTGAGTCCCCCAGAGACCCTGGATAAGTTAAAAGACCTGCAAGTCAGAGAGGACGACCTTCTTCTGGTGGCATACCCTAAATGTGGTGAGTGATAAAAGAGGAATTTAGTGTTTTTTCTTGATTTGCAAGAGTGTGATGTGTACTGTACGTGCAAAGTTTGTTTTTTACCCCCTAAAACTAGTGCAGTTCTGGGGAAACTGGAGCTGGAGAAGTCAGGTTACTTCCTAGTTGCATAACAGCACTGACTCCTGTCAAGTTTTACGCCGATTGCTCGAGGGCACTGCATTCTTAAATTCTCTTTCTTGACAGCTGTAACCTAATTTTGAAGCAATACAATTGTGTCTAATACAAACCCTGATATTTCACTACATTAACAAACAGATTCATAACCTGATGGTTTGTAATGCATTGTACAGATGTGTTTTGTAATCCTTACATAATAATCTGTGAGTTGTTTAAGCAATAGTGGTTGAGACAAAATGAAGCAACTGTGTAAATCACACAAGACCATACACACATTGGGCCTCATTCATAAAAAAACAAGCTGAACTAATTTTTGTGTACATTGTTTGTAAAGCATTCTTACATTAATTGTCACATTGAGTTAAACTACATACATGAGCAGAACAAAAAACCACTCTTATGTAAAATGCCATTGAATTGAATGTAATAATTTAAGTAAGAATGGTTTCTTGCGTACACCATCAGATTAAATGTTTGTGTAAATTGTTCATAAGACTAGAGATAAACTGATATATCTGTTTTATCAATTAATCGGTGCTGCTAGTTTTATTTTTATTTTTTATTCCTCCGTGTTCCTCTGTGGCTGACTCTGGAGGATTCTACAGTTTTACTGAAATAAAAACTATTATTTGTGACAACATTCATCAATATTTTTATCCTCACTTCAATGCAAATTAGGTTATTTTTTAATTTGATGAATCAAGTGTTCTAAATTGAAGTGAGTGCATGAAGAGAAAAATGTGACTAAATTGAAATGTGCCCTGTCAGCACATACATTGTGTCTCCAACTTCAAATATATTGTGAATAACAAAAATATTAAAAAAAATTCTCATATGGTGAAATATACAGTATATAAACTGCCTAACCACCTGCCTAATATTGTGTAGCTCCCCCTTGTGCCTTATAACATTCTGAGATGCAATTCTTCTCACCACAATTGTACAGAGCGGTAATCTGAGTTATCGTAGACTTTGACAGTTCGAACCAGTCTGGCCATTCTCTGTTGATCTCTCTCATCAACAAAGTGTTTTCATCCACAGAACTGCCGCTCACTGGATGTTTTTTTGTTTTTGGCACCATCCTAAATCTGTCCTGTTTGACCATTCTGTTTTATCCCTGGAACAGGCTTCAATTGGATGGTGGCAGTCTTACGCAAAATCATGAATGCTTCTACTGGCAAAAACGAGGCACCACCCGAGAGGTCCCCTCTGGTTGAGTTTTTACCTCCGGATGCTCAACAGGTCAGTCACAGCACAAACAATCACTTTAAAAAACAGCATGTGTAATACTGTGGTTGCAGTGTTCAGTGTTTTACACTGTTTGTCTTGCAGAAACTGGCCGAAGCGCCTTCACAAAGACTTCTGGGAACTCATTTGCATCCTGACAACATGCCTGCCTCTTTTTTTACAAAGAAACCAAAGGTCAGTAACATTGCATGCACATTGTAATGCACAACAGAGGTCACCTAACACTCAATACCAGAGCAATTATAATACCAATGTATACCAGTGCAATGCATTACACCTTTTGGCCTACATATTCATTAGGTGATGTAACATTTACCCAGTACTATAGTTTTGATTGGAAAAGTGCAGAAAGTGAAAAAAACTTAACCAGTTGATGGCATTGTATGCAACCATATTTAAGAGATTCTAAGGGTACTGTGGGGGAAAAGAATTTCATGTCAATATGCAAAAGCCAAGAAAGCCAAGAGGGCGTCTTTGGTGTCTTCAGCAGCAACTTTGCTAAAAAGTTTTTTTGGAATTTATTTTTTAAATTCACCAAAAATGTAATTGTTTGCTTTTAAAAGTATTTGATTGAAAATGATATGAGCCAAATTTTGATTGGAATTCGACAAACTTTGTAGGAGGAGTAGCGAGAAAAAAGTATGCAAACTCTTTCAAAATAGTTAAAAGCAGGCATGTAAATTCAAATTTGAGCTGTAGGTGGTGCTAGAGATTTTGAAAGACCAACCCCAAAATTGCCTGTATGAATGTTCAGACCCTCCCCAATCAGTTTGCCAAATTTCACAACTTTTTACCATATGGTTCTATAGGCTGCCATAGACTCCCAGCCAGAATAAGAAGAAACCCAAGATTCAATAGGTGCCTACACAAAGCTTGGCTAATGATACCTCACAGGGCCAAATATGATAATTTTCACAGAAGTAATTAATCTAAGAGTATCTAAAAACACAGACACAACTTATTGGGGCTAAAGATAAAGAATAATTCAGGCTCTTGGTAACCATGTCAAGATGGAGTATTTAGTTTTGCATCTTCTGTTTACAGATTCTAGTGGTATTTAGAAACCCAAAAGACACCCTTGTCTCATACTTCCATTTCATGAACAAAAACCCAGTTCTGCCCAGTGCTGAGCCATGGGACAAGTTCTTCTCTGAGTTCATGGCTGGTGAAGGTAAGTAAGAGATTGAACAGTAAAGGACCTTTAACGATAAAGAAAGAACACCAGATAGCTGAGCAGAGTTATTTGTGTCTTCTCTTCAGTTCCCTGGGGGTCTTATTTTGATCACGCTCTTGCTTGGGAGAAACGACTAGATGACCCTAACGTGATGATTGTGACATACGAGGACCTGAAACAGGTGAGACTGTCCATTTGTACAATGCTTGCGATTCGGAATTTCAATGTCTCATTCTCACTTTGACATTTGCCCTCTAAACACCACTTGTGGTACAAAGAACTTCCCAAAATTGATACTGCTACTGTTACCTTTTTCGATTTTTGCTTCTGACAGAATGTACAACTGTATAATATTGGTTCATACAATGAAAAAGTTTTAAAAGGGCTCTAGAGGCGCTTGAGAAAATAAGATGCTACTAGGACACCTATACATTTGCTCAAAGGAAAATGTATGTTAATAACTTACAGCTGAAGTGTATAATTAGTGCCACTAGCGCCATAAAATTGAATAAACATTGTTTTTCCCGAATATTCCCCCCTTTGGTCATTGATCAAACACATCAAATCACGGCAGTTCCCCAATATTGAGTGCATTAAAAGTACATGCACAATCTAACACTGATTACGCCTAACACATGAGGTCCTGTGAACCCCTTAAATGGTTTTCTTTTATCGGGGTAAGGTCATAAACAGTTTTAGAATAAACTGATGGTTGAAATAGATTTTGCCCATTTTCCCAATTTTTATGATGCATGTAAACACATTCACTGATGTTGTGTGCATGCGTGTAAATGTTTTGACATCAAAAGCCGAGAATAAAAGGATTATTACAAAAATCTTGTAACTGCGGTTATCTTTCTTTGTCGGTTCTTTTAATAAGATGATTTTTGGTAGTTATCAGCAAATTGGTGTATAGGTAAACACACTTAGTGAGCGTGTTTACATGCATGTTCTTACACTCATAAAGCTTAATAAGCCAGCAACATGTGTGGTCATGTAAACACATTAAATGGTTTTCCTTTATCGGTGTGAAGTCATAAATGGCTTAAAAATGAGCCGATCCACACGGATAGATTTTTGTCATTACCCCGATTTCGCATTGCGCGTAAATACCTTTACCGTCGTTCGCTAGTGTTGTGCGCATGTCTCTTCAAGGTTTGATGTTAAAAGCACAGAATAACTCAATTACTTCAAAACACATGTAAACACGGTTTTCTTGCTTTGTTGGGTCTTTTATGTTAGTTGATTTTGGGAGTTGTCAGCATACTGGTGTGCATGCAATCGGGACATTCTGGGTGGACGTAAGGTATGGGTCGACTTTGAAAGTGTTGCAACATTTGACTTTGGATTTTCTGGTGCGGTGACAATTTGTGCAGAACCTATCAGAAGGTGTGAAGAAAGTTGCTGAGTTCTTCAACTTCCCATTGTCAGAGGAACAGATCAGAAGCATCGCTGGAGAGAGCACATTCAGTGTCATGCTGGAGAACTCGCAGAAGTCTCATGGAGGTTTTGGACAAGTCTTCTTCCGTAAAGGTACAGAACCACTCATGTTCCAGAAAAAAGACTGACAGATTTAAAAATCAAACAACCATGCTGCCATATTTCACTAGAATATTGTTCTGTTGAAGGACAGGTGCCTTTTGGAAACTTCTAGGAATTTCCAGACTAAAATGTCATTGTTCGAAGGTTGCCATTTCATATTCCTTTAAGCAACGGAAATAGTCAAAAATTGTTGACATACACTACCGGTCAAAAGTTTTGAAACACTTGCCTGAAATGTTTCTCATGATCTTAAAAATCTTTTGATCTGAAGGCGTATGCTTAAATGTTTTGTAGACAAAAATATAATTGTGCCACCACATTAATTTATTTCATTATAAATCTAACATTTAATTAAAAAAAAAGTTTTTGAAATTGATGACTTGGACCAAATAATAAAGAAAAGCAGCCAATAAGTGCCCAACATAGATGGGAACTCCTTCAATACTGTTTAAAAAGCATCCCAGGGTGATACCTCAAGAAGTTGGTTGAGAAAATGTCAAGAGTACATGTCTGCAAATTCTAGGTAAAGGGTGACTACTTTGAAGATGCTAAAATATAACACAGTTTTGATTTATTTTGGATTTTGTTTAGTCACAACATAATTCCCATAGTTCCATTTGTTATTCCATAGTTTTAATGACTTCAGCATTATTCTAAAATGTGAAAAAAAAAAAAAAAAAAAAAAAAAAATAATATATATATATATATATATATATATATATATATATATATATAGACATTGTTGAGATCTCTTCTAAAAATGTAAAGGAGACACATATGAGATTACCTGAGGTCTTTTTCACAGGAACAACAGAACAACTTAATCTCCATTGCAATCTAGGAGCAACAATTCAGATATTAAAGAGATTTGATCTGTGATTTTTCTTTTGTATGTATTTTTCTTCTTCTAAACAGGTGAGGTGGGCGACTGGAAGAATCATTTTACCAAGGATCAGAGTAAACAAATGGATGAGCTGTTCAAAAATAAACTAGCTGGAACAAAACTAGGAGCCAGGCTGAAGTATGACCTTTACTGTCAATAAATGTGAAGATACAACAGAAGTTGCAGAAGAACTAACTGATGAATGTTTTTTATATCACACAGATTGATGTCCATTTTTTTTTTTTATATAGTTTTGATTTATTGTTGAACAGTACATTCCATTACTACATTACAATTTTATAATAATCAGCATGTTTAAAAAAAAAAAACAAAAAGAAAAAAACTCACTTTATCATTAAAGCTACTGTTATGTGTGTTTGCTAATATTTATATATAAAAAAGTTCATTTATGTTTGTGATTTTGTGAGTTTTTCATACAAACAAACCATTTTGATTCAGACCGATACGGTAATGAATCATTCAGACTGATTTGTAAATAATTTTTATTAATTAATTGGAAAAAATGTGACTAAAAAAAGTTCACTACACAAGAGCAATATTTTGCCAATGAAATATTTTAGAAAGCATGACCAGAAAAATGTATATTCACTATAGAAATTCCAATAACTTTTAAGATTTTGTTCATTCATATACATTTTCCAGGTCTGGAAAACACAATTTTAAAATTCCCTGATAATTCCAGGTTTTCCATGACCAAGGGAACCCCGTGTTCCTTCAAAACATCAATTAGTAGGTCAACACGAAAGGCTAATTTGCCATTGAGTTTTTAGAATGGCGGTTTTCGATTTATGAGTAAAATAAGGTCTGTGGTGAACATTACTTTAAGAGACTTTAGCTGTAGTTGTGACAAGCTCATCCAAGTCAAGACCAAGACCAAAAGAGGCAGAGTCTGATACAAGACTCATATAGGGCTATGCAATCTTATTGAATGTTTTAAATGTAGTGTAAACAACTAAACTGACTCTAGGCTCATATCAAAAATACCTCATACTGTATATTATTTGCTTATGTTGTTGTTTAAACAATATTACCAGTCAAAAATAAAAATTACAAAAACAAAATTTTGCACAATTCTTGATTTCATTCCATTCTATCCAATTAAATTTGTAAAATATAAGTTTACTTAATCCATTTGAGTTGGGACTACGTGAAAACCTTTTGTAGCATTGATGAAACTGGGCAGAGCATTTCCATTTCCCAGCATGCTTTGCATGGGACTGGATGGGGTGAACAAATGTTGAAATTAAGTGTTATTTTATGTTTCCATCAATGTTTTTTAATGTGCATTTTGGGATATCGCATAAAAACTGCTGGATGGAAACACCAAGATGCGAATAAATCTCCAAAATACGCAAAAAATGTATATGCTCATTTGAGGTGGATACATTTTTTATTTGATAAGAAGAAATGCGCATAAACTATGATGGAAACACATTTACCGAATAAACTCATTGAATTTGTTAGGAATAAAAGTTGCTCATCAAAAAGTTAACGTTACTGAAAAACTCGTTCATTACTGGACTAACCAGCGGACCAATCACAGCATCTGAAATGTTGCTCTGGTCATCCTGAAATAACGGTATCTAGAAAATCCAAAGCCTACAAAGAGTTTGCAGAGCAAATAAGTCGAAAACATACTTGAACTGTATGGAAGAGAAGGTTTATTGACACTTATGAAAAATATCTTATAGATCTGCACAGTGTAGTCATAAGGATGGATGAATGCATATACAGTATATAGCGCTCCCAGAAGAGTTCTTCAGAGTGTTTTGTCTGCGTGCTCTAAACCGCAAATATTTTATTTAAAAACACTCACAGTGGCTACAATTCCCCAGAAGTGACGATTTCATCCTTTTGAACACCCTTGGATGGAAACGCGGCTTTATTTGCACATATTTTTTGCAATAATGTGGTTTTTCGCATAAATTAAATTCGCAACTTGGATGGAAACATAGCTATTGTGCTGAAAATTGGTGCTTGTGCTTAGGCTGAGGATGGACTTTTACGTTCAAGTGATGTTTGATTTGAGGGTTGTTTAGCTCCATAAGATCCAATTAACAGTGCAACATTTTCACTGTCCTTGCACTTGCTCACCTGGCATATATACTAATGCTATTAAGTTGAACCAAAATTAATTAAATTAAACATTATTAAATTGAGTTTGACAAACCTAATTAAGTTAAAACTACTATTAGTACATTAATTTGAACTAATTTAACTAAATTATGTTGACTCAATGAAACTGACAATCTGAATGAATGAAATTAAATTGCTTGTAAAATCTTTCTCAAATTCAATTAAGCAATGTAATGACTGTAATGAGTGAAAGTGTCAATGTGGCTTTGCATGGCAATACAGACTACCAGCTTCTGTGTATTATTGTATTCCATTTATTGTAAGTCAAATAAACATTTCTGTTAAACTGTACTTTAACTAAAATAGACATAAAAACCTAACAATAATGTATTAAATGTGACATACTGAATATGCAGTGAGTGAATCTAAACCTTTACTTTCAAATTGTTTACGATTTCCTCAATTGCACTACTTTACACTGATCAGCCACAACATTGAAACCACCTGCTTAATATCGTGTAGGTCCCCCTTGTGCCACCAAAACAGCTCTGACCCATTGAGGCATGGACTCCACAAAACCTCTGAAGGTGTCCTGCGGTATCTGGCACCAATGCATTAGTAGCAGATCCTTTTAAGTCCTGTAAGTTGAGAGGTGGGGCCTCCATGGATCGGACTTGTTGGTCCAGCACATCCCATAGATGCTCAATCGGATTGAGATCTGGGGAATTTGGAGGCCAAGTCAACACCTTGAACTCTTTGTCATGTTCCTCAAACCATTCCTGAACAATTTTTGCAGTGTGTCAGGGCACATTATCCTGTTGAAAGAGGCCACTGCCATCAGGAATACCGCTGCCATGAAGGGGTGTACGTGGTCTGCAACAATCTTTAGGTAGGTGGTACATGTCAAAGTAACATCCACATGCCAGAACCCATGGTTCCCCAGCAGAACATTGCCCAGAGCATCACACTGCCTCTGCTGGCCTGCCTTCTTCCCATATTGCATCCTGCTGCCATCTTTTCCCCAGGTAAACAACGCACACGCACCCAGCCGTCCACATGATCTAAAAGAAAACGTGATTCATCAGACCAGGCCACCTTCTTCCATTGCTCCATGGTCCAGTTCTGATGCTCACGTGCCCATTGTAGGCGCTTTCGGCAGTGGACAGGGGTCAGCATGGGCATTCTGATCAGTCTGCGGATACGCAGTCACACACGCAGCAAGCTGCAATGCACTGTGTGTTCTGACACCTTTCCATCATGGCCGGCATTACGTTTTTCAGCAGTTTGTGCTACAGTAGCTCTTCTGTGGGATCGGAACAGATGGGCTAGCCTTCGCTCCCCATGCGCATCAGTGAGCCTTGGGCACCCATGACCCTGTTGCCGGTTCACCGGTCCTTCCTTTAACCACTTTTGGTAGGTACTAACCACTGCATACCGGTAACACCCCACAAAACCTGCCGTTTTAGAGATGCTCTGACCCAGTCGACTAGCTGTCACAATTTGGCCCTTGTTAAAGTCACTCAGATCCTTACGCTTGCCCATTTTTCCTGCTTCCAACACATGAAATTCAAGAACTGACTGTTCACTTGCTGCCTAATATATCCCACCCCTTGACAGGTGCCATTGTAATGAGATAATCAAAGTTATTCACTTCACCTCTCAGTGGTTTTAATGTTGTGGCTGATCAGTGTATTCCATTAATTGTAAGTTAAGTAAGCATTTCTGCTTACTTCTGCCTGTAAGAATAAATTTATTGTTTGTTTGTTTTGTTTTTTGTGCAAAAACAACACCAAACCATTCAACTGTGGTAATATTGAGAGAAGTATTTTTACAGTTGCTTCAGTGTATCATTCATGTAACTAATGACTAAAGCATTTCTAAAAAGACTTGGAGGCCGTTCAGACCAGACACTTTCTTGCATAAAAAACAAAACAAAACAAAAAACAAGACACGTTTCTTTCTGAAAGTTCTTTTTAACAAAATATATTTTTGATGCTAAAAAGACAGCGATATGCAGTGCAATGGTCAAAGATGTCCACCAAGCACATGTTAGCATAGGAATACAACTGAAAAAGAGCATGGGCAGATGCAAAAACACTTTCGGTGTGAACGGCCCCGTATTCCCATGACAGCATCAGTTGTAGTTTCTCAAATTTACCTCTCAAAAAAGTGGCCTTTTGTTTTAAATGATTGTAGGTAAATATCCAATTAATCCAGCAGAGTGTTCTTCGAGATCTCAATACTGTTTTAGCGTGCTTTCACACTAGCATTTTTGGTGCACACCAGGGTTCATTTAATGTCAGAGTTCGGTTCAATTGGAACGCTGTTTTCTGAATTCGGGCGCACACCAGTGAATCACACCCAAATCACCGGTTCTTTCGCAATCATCCTAAATTGATAAAGTGAACCCCTGTTGATGGTGTATAATTTGTGCATTTACATGCTGCCGATCGCAATTATTATGGTATAATAATTTTTCATGACCAGCGGGTGCAGGGGGAGTTAAAAACCAGGGTTCGGAACAAGCAATCAAACCAAGTGTGAAAGTACCCTTTCTGAGTGAGAAACCGCTGCGAATGATTCAGTGAGATAGTGGTCTGAATGAATCGGACTGAGCTGCTTTCACGATTTTTTCTTCAATAAGAAAGTACACACATTTATACCTCAAACTTACATTTTGAAACCGTTGTGTGCTTTGAAGTTGCTATCACAATATGCTAGCACAATAAACCGTTTAATTATGTACAACAGTCAGATCAAATAATGAATCAAGAAAGAGATGTTAAAAATCACGCCTGACATAACTTCCAGTTCATTCCTCGAATGAGTGCATTGCACTGAATACCATATTCCATGCAGTGTGCTTTCTTGTATACTGTATATTTCAGCAAAAGTTGTACTAGGACATTCATCAATGTGCTCACTGTGCAAAATACACATACTGCAAAAATAGTATGAGTAGTACTGTAGTAGAGATAGACACGTCAAGAGTAGTCTATCATTCCTTGAACTGAATCTAAGCAACAGCTGTAATGTTGTAAGTGGTATGTCTCAGCTCTGAAATCTAATGAAGTGTAATTACAGCACAGTGTTGATCCGAACAGCAGGAGATGACCGCTACATGAACAGCACATCCTGGAACTGGTACTGATACACAGCGTTTTTTCTTGTCACAACATGACAATCAGTTAGGAAATGCAGAAAAATGCTAATATGTGACCAAGAAGAGAAAGACATATTTCAAACTGTTATTGAATCCAATTTTAGACTAATGCCATGGCACAATGCACAACAACAGAATATTTACTGTAGTGAATAAATGTAGGAAATGCATTGGTTATATATTATCCATCCATCTGATTGCTCTCAAAACACAACAGTCCTCTGAGTAAGTATGCCTGAAAGTTCACTGATTCTTGAGATAAGGGCAAAACATGTTTTAAATCTTAGTTTTTGTTATTATTTTATTTTTAAATACTAAATTAATTTGAAATGGATATATTTGTAGACAAAGGTCTCATATAACGAACCATGTAAGGGAACAGGTTTTTAAAAAACCTAAACTAAAATAACAAAATGATTACATAATTCTTGACAGAAATCTTTACAATGGGATGACTGATTTGACATGTTGAAGCTGTGACCGCAGAGACTTCAACAATGTTTGTTTGAAATATAAAAAAAATATCAAACTTACCAGACCACGTGTCCTACTGTTGCATCCACCATGAGCAGGAAGTGGGAAAGGGGTACTCAGAGTAATAGCTGACCATGACATTGTCTAATTTTTTCAGGATTATAAAAAAATCTGACGGAGTTGACGACACAACCTTGATAGGCAGCGTTTTATAGAAAGTATAATTTAAAGTTTACTTAATGTATTGTTTGATATCTTACAGATCTCTACCTTTCATTTGATATTTATATTTATTTTAAAACATTTTGCTTGGCAGTTTAACATCCTCTCACTGAGGACAGGTTAAGTTACATGAACTTCCAAGTATAGAGCATGCATTTTAAAAAATCTAATTAAATTATTCAAAAAATATAAGTAATAAATGCCCTGAGTATACATATTTCCTTTAGATTTAACTTTTTGTCGGGAATAAGAGAGGCTCAGGACCCAAACGCAGAGTTAAAATAAATGAATTTTTAATACAAACAAGAAGGGCAAAAAACAAACTAAAACTCCCACAGTGGGGAAACAAACATAAACAACCCCGTAGGAGAAAACGAATGAACCAAGGCGGGGGCAGAAGGCGGCAGGAAACAGGACCGGCCGCACTGGGTTAGGAGCAGGATAAAAATGAGACAGGAAACTGACAGGCAAGACCAACTGGAATAAATGAGGACACAAGACTGGAAACAAGACGGACTGGCACTGGACAGCAAACACGAGGAGACTAAAATAGGGAGAGAAATCACACGGGTTAATAGGGGACAGGTATGGCAAATTAACAAATAATAAGCAAACAAGGAGGCGGGGTATGACCGAAGACAGAGAGACACGCGGCGATACAGAAACAAAACAAAGCCATGTGCTCTCACAAAACAACAAAACACCTGATTGCATGAGCACACATCGTCAAGACAATGAGGCAATATACGCCCATGCAACCCAACAAACAAGGCAAGAGAATGCGTAGCAATGCCAAACAAAGCGATGCCACGCATTCTCACACTAAATGAAACCTGAGTGTACATCGCGAGGCAAACACCACGCGATGCACACAACAGGTAACAAAAACAAGACAGGACACCTGTGTGAGAGTTTGGCCACACACACACACACCCGACACCTTAGACCGAAGTGACCAAACCTCAGCACAATATGAATACAGACTGCGACCCGGGCGTGCAATGCAACACGAGGCGCACCTGTGTTCACGAGAGACAGACAAACTATTGACATGAGTGCAAGCTGCGAAGATGACATAAGCGAGATGCACCCATGTCAATAACATACAGACATGGAGCATGAGTGTCCGGATTCTGACACCGACCGAAACCGAACCAGACAGGAAGTCAGGACCCAGACACCATGCTCCCAACATGAAACAAGACAGACCGAAGAGCGCACGGCAGGGAATACAACCGAAACCGTGCACCCACACAAAGACAGACAACGAAACACAAGACAGACATGGAACGATAATGCCACGGTCAGACAAAACCTAGACTGACAGAGTGACAGGACCGTGACACTTTTTGAGTATTTTTATTATCATTATTGAATTTCTTGATTTTGTTTTTAACATAAATAGGACTTCTGTATGTATTACATGATTGGTCCCTTATCTCAAGAACTAATGAGTTACTGATGGAGAATATTTGAAGAGATCTTCAATTAATGCATGAGAAACACTTCCACTAATTCAGATTATGGTCCTGATTCATCAGTGATACGTGAGAGAAGTTCCCGTAATGAACAACAAGCTTGCCTCGTCATACTGAGGTCAGAGTCTCTCCATATGCATTGATAAAGACCAGCAGATCTCACTATCATCATCTGCAGAGGACCTGATTGAAATAGGAAATTTGGGAAATTGCATGAGGTTCAATGTGGGAAAAACAAATAGGCACCAAAATGTTTTGTTAGGCCTTGTCTTTCTTCTATATATCAAACTGTTGCCATTTATTTCATACCAATTGAGTGCACTTCAGAGAAATCTGCTGGTACTTCAAAGGAAGCAGCTTAGCTATTAACAGAGGCACAGGTTCAAATGTCACATGAACTGCCCTTTTCACAACCACTCAGGACCGATTTAGGATTGAACCACTTGCTGTCTGTTTGTGACATATAGCGAGACAAGCGATTATTGTGTAATTTATCACACAGTTCAGCCTTAAAGCAGGGAGGAAACTGAACATGTCAAATCTAAAATGCAGCCTGCAAACAGCAACAGAGATTCTGAAAACTAAGAGATAAAAGATTTGGATTCCTTATGGAGGTTGTAAGTGTTTGCTAAGGCAATTATCAATATTATTATTGTTAATAATTAGAACAAAGCCCTAACCATTGGCAGTAAATAGGATCTTTTGGCCCCAGTACAAAAACACTTGATGGGGCCACACAGAAACTTTGAAGTTATTCATAACTTAGTAGTAGTTAAATTACAGTCATGCTACTCTTTTGGAAAGTAGTTACCACACTTCACGCTACTAACAAAAAGTAGCAGGCAACACTGAAGCTATTTAAAGAACATAATTTTAGATGTGTAACAATTGGATTGGATCAGAAGATCTGATTGCAGAATTTGATAATATCACCTAAAATGTATATACTGTATATAAGTGACACTCCCTTATGAAAATTAACCATGGTTTTACTACAGGAACTAGTGGTAGACCGATGTATCGGTTTTACCGATTAACCGGTGCCGATATTTGCTTTTTGGAACTATCGTTATTGGCAAAAATCTGTGCTGATAGTTTTTTAATAATTTCAAAATAAGAGTCCCTGGTGTATTTCAGGCATGTTTATACTTAAGAGTCCCATGTTATGCACCAAATCTTCATTTGTTTTTCAGGTTATTTCTGGTATTTTGGTTTAACAATAAACTGCATCTGAGATTTTATTCATTTTGGACTCTTTGTCTGTGCCTGTCATAGTAAGGAAAGAAGAAGATTTATTTTATTTTATTTATTTATTTTGTAATTTATTTTTTGACATTCTAATAATCCATTAAAAAAAATTATCGGCCGATTAATGGGTTATCGACCTTTCCCACCACCTTGGTTAATGGTATCTGCAAAATACGTTATTGGTTGATCTCTAACAGGAACCATAGTTTAACTATGTTTTTTTTAGCAAAGCCATAGTAACCACAAAATGAACCATGGTTACTACAGTCATGGTTACAACAATATTACTATAGTAAAATCATATTTTTTTAAGGGTTAAACAAATAGGGTGGCAAAATTAAATTTAACATAAATTTGTACTTAATTTACACTAATAAAATGGAAAACACTGTATTTTATATAACTTAATTGAAATATAGTGATAAACAGCAGCTATTTATGAAATAATTTGCTTCAATAAAGAAGGTCCTTTTAAGGCTTCAAGGGACCCAGTGATGAGTGAATCATTTATATGAACTAGTTCATTTACATGAACTGTGTGAAAGAACCAACTCACTAAAATGAATTGCCATTCTCAATGCTAAATCTAAGCAAACTGTTCATTCAATCTTTTACATGAACTGTCTGAAAGAACCAATTTACTTAAAAGATTAGAATTTCCCAGTGCTCCATGAGAGAGAGAGAGAGAGAGAGAGAGAGAGAGAGAGAGAGAGAGAGAGGACCATTCAGGAGAGCGTGTTTGATTTCTCCCTCGGCTGCATTGCTACATTCACAATACAGTGACAAACATAGCATTATTTGATACTACAGCACTGCTCGATGAAAAATTTAGCTTGTTACAAGAAAAGCTAAACTACTGTGAAAATCCTGAGCTACTGTCATGCTACTGACACCTTGGGGGTGGGGGGGTGGTTGTATTTGCTTGTTTTGATTATTGGGGGGGTTACCTCCCCCAACCCACCCCCCCCCATAACCCTATTTTCTTAGTGTAAAAATTTACAATATGCAACAAATGGTTGCTGATACACGTAAATGTATATGACCAAAACAACAAGTGCTAACAATAAGCTGTATTTAGAAAAAATAATCATTCACTACAGAAACAGTAATCTCCTCCACCATGTTGAAAGTTTACGACTCCTCTCAACTCGGAAACTCGTGTATTAAAGTTATCTCACAGTTTTCCTGTCGTTATCCTTAAAGGGTCGTTCATGTGCAATTTCCAAATAGGAAACTCGTATTTAAGATAATTCCGATAACACATGAATGCAGCATTAGCTTTGCTACTTTTAGCAAACTACTCCCCAACACTGCAGACCAGAATATCACAGAGATGGGGTGGGCTTTTTTGACCAGCGCCAGTAAGTGACCACCTAGCAACCATCTCTAACACCCTAACAACCACCTAGCAATGTCCTAGTAATCACCTAGAACATCTTAGCATTGTGGCAGCAAGTTTTTCACAGGCAAACAACACTCACATTTGTTTCATGAGAAAATGTAGTTATCAAATCTAGTTTCAGAAAACTATGATTATGACTACAGCTTAAAGGAATAGTTCGCTAAAACATGAAAATTCTCTCACTATTTACTCACCCCAATGCCATCCCAGATGTGTATGACTTTCTTTCTTCTGCAGAACACAAATGAAGATTTTTAGAAGAATATCTCTGCTCTGTAGGTCCATACAATGCAAGTGAATGGTGGCCAGAACTTTGAAGCTCAAAAAAAGCATACAAAGGCAGCATAAAAGTAATACGTGATAATCCAGTGGTTAAATCCATGTCTTCTGAAGTGATTCAATCAAGCCTGGGTGAAAACAGACCAAAATACAACACCTTTTTACTTATACATCTTGACATCAGCAGTTTCCTTGCCGATCACGATTTCAAGCTCGATTACACCTCCTATAGCGCCATCTAGCCCTGTGCGCATGCATCAAGCACTAAGAAGTGTAATCGAGCTTGAAATCCTGATCATGCCGACTGCAATGGGAAGATGTACAGTGAAAAAGGAGTTATATTTTGGTCTGTTCTCACCCAAAACCGATTGGATCTCTTCAGAAGACATGGATTAAACCACTGGAGTCTTATAGCTATAAGATATTCTTCTAAAAATCTTAATTTGTGCCCAGCAGAAGAAAGAAAGTCATACACATCTGGGATGGCATGAGGGTGAGTAAATGGTGAGAGGATTTTCATTTTCAGGTGAACTATTCCTTTAAGGGTATCGCATTATTAGGACAAAATCAGGCATAAAAACAAAAAACAAAAAGCACCTTCTTAATTAGTGGCTAACTTCCATATCTGGTTTTTCGATCGCTGTAATCCAGAGATCTGATCTGACTGTCCCTTTGATGCAGCCGCAGGAAATGAGGTCCTCAGGGGGTCATTGCAAACTTGCAGGCCATCGTAATAGCAGTCAGTCTGCTACAAGATACCAAACACAGTTCAGACCACCACTCACATACTGATGACGATTTACACCTGTCTATCCATTCCACACCTGTTTCCGATGGATACTTGAGTCAGTTATTACATCATATTGCAGTGTTTCAAAAAGTAACCATATAATAACACAAAACCAACTGATTGTTGATAGTGATCATCACTATTACTATTGCTCACTCAGGGTTAGTGATTTGAACAAACACCTAACCTTTAGTATAAAAAGTAGGTTTGTAAATTTTTCCGCAGCATCTCGAGTCATTTGGTTTGTTGAGGAATGTTGTGCTAGTAGTTTTCTAAGCAATCTAGCAAACGATAAAATATTTACACTGTACGATCGTTCGCATAGAGACATTTTCCAAGACCATGTCATGCGATTTTTATTTTTGTTTTTGTTTTAGTTTAATTAGTCTATAAAAGCAATCAAATCTACTTAAATACCCTCAAGTGCCAATTCACTCATGTGCCATCTGTCTGAAGAAAGATATCCCTCTATCATCATTCTTTTGTCTTTATTCTGCACATTAAAGGTGCAATATGTAATGTTTTTACTGTACTAAAGCATCAAATGATCATAATATGTTATCAGAGATTTAGGAAACTTGCTAAGTTGAAATACTGGCGTCACCGAAAATAATGCTTCAGCCAGTATATTCTACTTTGAAATGTCAGTTCTGGGCCAGAAATTCTGTTTGTGTTTTGGCCTGTGTGATCCCGTCCACTGCCCATTTCCCAATAGTATTTTGACACCCCTAGCTAACGTTGACAGAGTTATAAAAAATCCACATGAGCTGGTTTATAATTTGCAAACAATCAAAACATTGCAAACATATACATTAGCAAATCAATTACAGTGTAAGTCTCGTCGTTTACCATTGTCAGTTTGCTGGTTCCTGTTGCGTGTCCTCAATCTGTTAACCCGCGTGAGCTTAGAGTCTGAGGAAGAGGGGGCGGGGGAGACAACTCTCTCCAATATTTTGAATTTGGACTGCAGTACACATTTTAAATGCTTGATGTCAATGTTACATATTGTTCCTTAAACACTTTTAAACACTCAACTTTTCAATAGTATCAGTGTCATCATAAATCACAATAACAGAGTGTAATCGGTGCATATTATGGCCACATATAGCATGGTAGCGCATTAGCATCATTCATTCAGAATTTAAACAAGACAAATTAAACATTTTCTACTCCAAATATACTATTTCAAATCATCATCGAGTGGTTAAAACAGCTTCTTTTACTGACCTCGTATGAATTCTACTCATAGAATGAGGAATAAAGTCATTGATAATGCATTTTAATGTCACATTAGTTAAGGTTTTACTGAGCATGCACATATTTAAAAGTTCTTCTAAATGCAGTCCCACAGCGGTTGTGGGTGACTAAATGTTTGGAAATAGTATACCGTTGCTCAGCTGTTTAGAAATTATTTTTACCCCTGAAAAAAAGAAAGAAGAAGAACTTCTCTGAAAGTATATCAAGGCCTTAACAGCCACCCAGGAGAGACAAAAATCTGTGGTGTCTATATTGGTTGTATACTTAGGTTATTAAAGGTTTAGTTCCCTCCAAAATTAAAGGAGATGTTAGGCAGTATGATTTTTAGTCTCAATCACAATCACTTTCATTGTATTGAAAAAAGAGGCAATAAAATGTGAGGCTATAATTCGGCCTAACACCTCCTTTTGTATTCCACAGAAAAAAGAAGTTCATATGGGTTTTTCCAAGTACAGCATCAGCTATTCAGTTCATTCCAGACTTTTATAAGCTATTTCTACTTGAAGTAAATTACCTTTCATACTGTCAATTGACCTGGATACAGTGTGTTGAGAGAATTATTCGGCAGTAATATTAGATTAGCAGACCTGCAGAATCCTCTAATATGATTGACTGATGCTTCCATAATGACCATGATACAACACTCATCACGTCATACCTCTCTCAATCTAATGAAGATGCTGAATTACCATCAGAGACTGTCCTGAACTCTGAAATATGACAATATGCATTCAACATTTTTCAACCATCAACACATAGTACCTGAATTAAGTGACTTTTTCCAACAAATTATGCAAAACAAGAACATTACAGACTCTTTCATAAAGCTAAAATCACTAACTAGATGTTAATAAAGTGCATGCCCATGCAAAAGTCACCGCTACAATGGAGTGTAGGGTTAGGGGTTGTTCCAACATGTATGCACATGTTTAAAGGCTTAAGCATTAGCAATAAAAATTGTTAATATAATAATAACGCCTGAGTCTAATGAGTCAGCATCATTCTCAACTATACATTATTCCATGAAATTCAATTTAAGTTTGACCACCAGATCACCCAGTGCATGTATTCTGCTGGGACCATTATGACGCAAGACAGACGTTGAGCGATCTTCAGTAAAGTGAATAATCAGGTGTATAAAAGCAAGAGGCCTGGAGAGAGAGAGACAGAGGAACACAGACAGACAGGAGGTGCAGGAAAACTAGTCTTCATTTGTACAGGTATCAGCGCCGTGGACGGAGCACGTATACTAAAAAAAACATCTCAACCGTGAGTACTGTTGTTCTTGAATGTTAATAGTACTATATAATATATAAATCCATGCTTTTTGAAAACATCTGGGTAAAAAATGTGTTTTACTTTTGTATAACTTGTGTTTTTTTACTTTATATTTGGGAGTCTACATGGAATATTTACAATTTTAAGTCATTTGTCACACTGTGAGACCATTTAATAAGTGAACAGGTAGAAAAGCCTAAAGGTTATTAAAAACGTGAAAAAATTAATAGTGACCTTAAAATATATATTTTCCCATTATCCATTCATACAAATTTAAACCTAAAATCTTGATGTTGAAAAAGAAGGTTCATGTCCATGTTATTTGTCAACTAATGATTTGCAGCAAGGATGAACATTCTTGACAAGAGAAAACCAAACATACATTGAACGTTAAATCTAACTTCATATTTTTGTTCCGCACTGGTCAACAGACAGCAATGACTTCACTAAGCAGTTGTCAGATGCTCCTCTTGACTGCGATCTGCAGCATGTTCTGCTGCAGGACTTTTGCACTACCTGCGATCTCGCCATATCCTGACATGAGGTGAGAGATACAGATATTATCTATCATGGTGGTAATACTTTACAGTGAGGTTCCATTTGTTAACATTAATTAATGCATGAGGTACCATGAGCAACCAATGAACAATACAGTATTTTTTACAGTATTTATTCATCTTAGTTAATGTTAGTTAATAAAAATACAATTGGTTATTGTTAGTTCTTAATGCATTAACTGATGTTAACATATACAACTTTTGATTTAAAAATGCATTAGCAAATGTTGAAATTAACATTTAATGAATTCTGTAAAAGTATTGTTTCATTGTTCACATTAGAGAACATTGAAATGAGTTCACATTAGTTAACAATTCATTGTTAGCTAATGTTAACAAATGGAACCTTATTGTAAAGTGTTACCATCATGTTTATCAATAAATAGCTAAAAATGAACTAGCTACTTTTTAATCTTTACACTCAAAGGTGCCTTTAATTGCATTAATAGATCAATGTGGATCCATATCTATATCACTTTTTGTGTTAGTTTGATGTAATTTACATTTGCACTCTCAAAACAGTAATAAATATTTTGCAAACAAAGATAATTTATCTTTGTTGCAGTGTTTTTTCATAAGTGTATATTAAAGTTTATTTATATTTTAACATATATAGTTTATATTTGTAATATTACTACAGTGATAACACTTTACACTTATGTTAAATAAAGATTTAATTTTATTTAAAAAAAAACACTTTAAATAAAGTTGTTTTATACGGTAACATTAATGGAATGGTTAACATGAACTAAATATGAACAATCATTTTACAGCATTTATTCATTATTAATGTTAATTCCTCCATATAATTTTAACATTAAAATTTGTATACATTATTATTAGATAATGCATTATAAACTAACATGAAATAAGAACAATAGTATAATTATAAAATAACATTAATGAAAATGAATAAATTCTGCAAAAAATGTGGTCATTGTTAGTTAATGAAACCTAAAACATTAACTAGTATGTTAACTCATTGTAAACTGTTACTTAAAGAACCACATTTCCCAATGGTGTATCTGACATCCAATGTTTTGCTCTTTTATAATTTAGAAGAAACTTTAATAAATAAACTTTTTATAATTTTAACACTTTACAATAAGGTTATATTCATTTTTTAGTTAACTACATTATTTAAAAAGAAATAACAATGGACAATACTTTTACATCAGTTTTTAATCTTGGTTCATTTTAACATATACTAAACTTTTTCCCCATAAAAAATGGTATATGTTTGCATAACAATGAACAATTGTATTTATAAATTACACAAATTTAAACTGTCAAAAATATTGTTTATTGTTAGTTCATGATATCTAATGCATTAATTAATGTTAATGAATAGAACATTATTGTGAAGTGTTACCATTAGTATAAAAATATAAACTATATACTGTAAGCTAATTTAGAAATTAGACTTCCTGTACATATAAACATCTGAAAACATCTGCAACATGATACATTTTTGGAATGATCCTGATTTGTTTATGTAATGTTCACGATTTGTCCCTTTAATTCTTTTTAGATCAGGTCTTGATGAAGATGTGGAAGATGACTGGAGCAGAGACCCGTCACTACAAGATCTAGACGCATATAAACTCCTGTATGACATCGCAAACACAGTTGAGAGGTACATGAAAATATAACATGGTATTAGTACCAGCATCCGGAACATTTACTCTAAAATATAATAGATCCATTTTGCCAACTAAAGGCAAAAATAGAAAACATTTCTAGGATTTAACAGTAATTTCTTTCAATAAAATACTGCATTCAGATTTTTACTGTAAAAGCAATGCAGGTTAGGTCATTTTCTGTCATAACACAACAAATTACTGCGAAAAAGAAACAACAATATTGTACTATAATATGGGATAATAGTGTTTCATTTGAAGTCACCATTATGGTGTTTAGTGTTCCCACTGGATGGGAACTTTGACTTATGATAATTTATTTGTTTCTAATTACATTTCTTCCAGCTGGTGCAACTGTGTTTAAAAACACAATTTGTTGCGCTGTAATGTATGGAGAGAATTATTTCAATTACTAACAAGTTATTACAAATAACTTACAAGGGAGTGATGATTAACCATCTCACAATATAATAAAACACAGATTTTATCTATATATTCCTCCTAGACCATCGAGGCATGCTGATGGACTGTTCACCAGTGGATACAGCAAACTTCTCGGACAACTTTCTGCGAAAGAATATCTGGAGTCATTGCTTGCAAAGAGAGTCAGGTAAGGAGAATGAATGACAAATTCTAATTTACGTAATAATGCATCCAGATGTTTTACTTTTTTGGTAACACATTACAATAAGGTTGTATTTGTTAACATTACATAACATGAACTATGAACAATACTTTGAAGTAGGGATGGGCGGATCGATCCTAAAGCAGCGATACTTTCAATACTGATGTTGTATCTAAAATATCGATTCTATTTATTTATTTTTAACTAGTGATATTATTATTTGGTTACCATGATCATGAACAATAATCATAAGCTTCAAAGTGAAATAAAATGGATTAGGCTATATTAGCAAACATTTGTGCAGGATGGGAACTATTTCTTCTTCCGCTCATCTTAACATGCATAAATGCTGAAAGACACAAGCAGACAAGCGCTTGCACCGTCACAAGACTCGTTCAAACAAGAGGGATCAGTGCCTTGTAGAGATAATGATAGAAAATCAGAGAAACAGCTTCTGGAGGAAATACACAATAATATAACAACATATCTAAAGGAGAAATTTCTTATAACGTGTTTGTGGGTAATTGTTGTTAATAAATAATTAAATAAAATAGTTAACCATGGTTTTAATAAAGTAATATTGTAGTAACCATGTTTTGTTTTGTTTTTTTTTTTGGGCTGAAACCATAGTTTTACTACAGTAATATTGTAGTAGTAACCATGGTTAATTGTGTGGTAACTATGGTTTAACGAAATACCATGGTTTAACTATAGTTACTGTAGTGAATCCATGGTTAATTTTTGTAAGGGAAAACAAAACAGAAGTCTAATAATTTTCTCACAAATGTAAATAATAAAAAAAATGACTTGAATTATGACTAAATATTATATTTTAAATTACCCATTTTATCCCAATAAATAAAAAATAAATAAAAAATTATAGACTTAAACAGTATCAGTATCGACGATACTGGACTTGAAATTATTGGTATTGGATCGAAAAGAAAATATGTGTTATCGCCCATCCCTATTTTGCAGCACTTATTTATCTTGGTTAATATTGATTTCAAAATATACTAATACATTATTACAATTCATTTAAAATTAATAAAATAATTAAATTATTAATAAATAATATAATAAACTTTTTAAAATATCTTGCTCATATAATAGGCCTAGATGTTTAAAGTTGTCTATGTTAACACAAGCTAATGCATTATGGACTAACATAAGTAAACAATGAACAATTTGAACATATGAACAAAATTAACATTTTTATTAATTAGGGAACATTTACCATGATTAATGAATGCAGTTAATATTTATTGTTCACATAAACTAATATGTTTACTTACAGTTTTCTTAAAGGTGTATCTAACAACTAATTTCTTGCTCTTTCATGTTTTAGAAGAAGCTTAAAATAGATAAACTTTATATGAAAATCTATTTATTGAGTTACATGTTATCACTTTACAATAAGGTTGTATTCTTTTATATTAGTTAACTACATTAGTTAATTACAAATTAATAATATAGTTAAATGATTCAATAAATAATATTTTTTTTACAGTCTCGCTCATATATAAGATGTTCAAAGTTGCATATGTTAACATTAGCTAATTCATTATGAACCAAGGGCGTAGCCAGAAAATGGGCCTCAATAAAAATGGATGGACCAACTTTTTGCCCAGTTTGTTTTTAACAAAATTTTCCTTAACAACAGAGAAGGGCCGCATTCAAACAGTTCTTTCACACTTTCAGAAATCAGAATTTATGCATTTTTAAAACTATTTTATAAATATATATTTGAAGTCATAGAATAATCTTTAATATTATGGGTGGCGTAGCCAAGGGTGGGCCGGGCCTACCCAAATTAGACCCAGGCCCACCCCAGCCCACCCTTGGCTATGCCACTGTTATGAACTAACATGAATAAACAATTACAATTTTTAATTCATATTAACAGATTAATAAATGCTGTAAATAATTTTTGTTCTTTGTTAGTTCATGATACTTAATGCATTAACTAATATGTTAACTGAAACACATTTTAAACAAATTCTATTTAGAACCAATTTTCTCAAAGGTGTATCTATAACAACAAATAAGAAGAAACTTAAAATAGATTAGCTTTATTTGAAAATCCCTTTTATACTACAACCATTAAGTTATATGGTAACACTTTACAATAAGGTTTTATTCATTAGTACATTTAAATTTAACAATATAATTAAATTATTGAATAATGTAAAAAATAAAAAGTATTAGTATATGTTAAAATCAACATATAATGTATTTAATGTAGTTAACTAATGATAACAAACACAAACTTATTGTAAAGTGTTACTAATAGAATTAACCTTAGAGAGAGAATTTTTAATTAGGAGGGCGGTGCTTATTTGCCATTAAAATAATGTCACAATACAAATTATCTACTACGAAAAGAAGGTGGACATGTTCTTGACAGGTTTCCTGAGATTCACAGTTATACTGTGACGCTGTTGACGCAGCATGTCCTGCTCATATAGACGATTAAATAGTTCTTTGTAAATTGTCAGTTTACTGAATACCACGAGGTAATGTGGAATCTGTTGTGACGTCTGATTCAATTAAGCTTTTAACAGTGAGTTCCCAAAAAGCTCTATTAACAGCGAGATGATGTCATTTCCTGTATATGTGCTATAGTGATGACTTGGGTGTGGAGCAGATGCCAATTAAACGTCACTCAGACGCAGTCTTCACAGACAACTACAGCCGATACCGTAAACAGATGGCGGCCAAGAAATATCTCAACTCCGTTTTAGCAGGAAAAAGGAGGTAGGACTCTGCCACCTTTAAAACCCATTGTGGTCCGATTGAACAATGTGGTCTTTTCAGTATTCAAAGCAATGTCTGATTTTTGTGTATTTGATCTCTTCTACAGGTGATGCACTCATACTGGCTATACTATTTAACATGTAAGTATTTGTATACTATAGTAAAGTACTGTGTACTTCAACCATTCCTAATCCATTCAGAGCTGATATTTGACATCAACATTAACTGTTAATACAACCTGCAACCATCTTACATAATGGCCTGTTCAACATCCTATTGAGCTGCCTTCAAAGCCACCATACTACCAATTGCACCCTTTTAAGTTACAAATTTGGAACGCCCTATATAGGCAGCATCTATGCATCATACAAATAGCACTCCTCACATGAAGCGCAATGGAGAATCGACTCACAAATGATTCCAACAGAGTTCTGAATTAGGATGTTACTTTGTATGTTCCTTAAAATGCTGCCTAAGTAGGCAGCTCACTAGGCTTTGGAAGAGAGCTAAAATGTCTCTTAATTAGCATGTAGTCTACAACTACAATTACCATAGTAATCCTTAGAAAAACTACTGTGCTACTGCCATTAGTATAGCTTTTTTTAAATACTTTAAGTTCATACATTGTGATAAGAATTAAGAATTAAAGTCTGGTATACTTAACCACAGAGAATCTGCACATTTTATGAGTAGTAATGTCATATCAAATGAAATGCTTTCTGTTGTTTTTCCGATTCTATAGGTGATATGGACTGCAGTACGACATACAGTCAACTCTTTCTCTATATTCATATTGTATATTCGAGCTTATCTTTCATGGGCTGAAACACAATTCACTAACACAACACAAACTGATTTAAATGACTATAATCAGACTCTTGAGTATTGGTGTAACAAATACAGTTTGCTAAATAACATTTTCCGGTCTTTTTTGTGTGCGTGTGTGTTGTTGACAAAGCTGTTAAATCTATCGAGATCTATTCCTTATAAATAAATTCAGAATGAAACAATAAAGATGAATGGTTAATAAAAAATTATTTTGTCTATCCCTGTCATTTCTACAGCTAAAAATATTCTGTGATCAGCTTTACAATATTTTGAGATCAAGGTCATAAAATCCATTAAAAAAAGAACAATTTTTTTTTTATGTGTTAAATATTGTTCTGAAAAATACTTCTGATTATTTTATTTTGATTGTACTGTTTAATACTTTTTTTAATTTGACAAGTATATTAATTCATTTGTAAATAATATTTTTTTTCACAAGGGCTGTTAATCGATTCAAATTTTTAATCAAACTAATTACATGTATGCCAATTAATTAATTGAATTAATCACATATTTAAATATTTGGTGAGAAAGCCCCTTAAATAACTAAAATTAAATATATAATTATTAAATAATTATAAATAGTTACTGTATGTTTTAGTATATATAAAAAATAATAACTCATAAATAAAAAGCATTACATTATTGTGGCAGATGACTAAAACATTGATAAGACAATTCAAAAAAAGGCATATAAACATAAACCAATCACTGGCCTACAATCCACAGCAATCCATTGTGCAACTGAATTTGTCAATCAGTCCGAGGTAGAGTTATTAGAAGAGCTTTTCTAAGGACGCATCAATTTACACATGCATCAGATGGAATTGGTTATTATTTAAATTATTTTATCTTTTAAGTTTTTGCAATATGTTTACTTTATTTTTTTTTGTTTTTTTTTAGAATACAGTACTTAAAAAAAAATTAAGTTATTCATTTGAAAGTTTTTTATTTTATTTATTGTTTAAAGTTCAATTACATTTGTTTTTGTATTAGGGTTATTTGTATTAGTACTTGTTTGAAAGCCCTTCTTTTCCTAACATCACAATGATCTTTTTTTTTTTTTTTTTGTGAAGCTAAAGCATTTTTTTATAAGTCGCACTGGATACGATTGCTTGCTAAATGGTTTATAAAATATATAATTAATTGAAAAAACAAAATCAGCCACTGAAAAGCCATATCAGTCGACCACAAATCTGACATTTGGGCAATAGATATACTGTATAACATGACACAAATTACTGTCAAGTGTTTGAATGTCACTCACAAACTGTGAGATATGGGAGCTGTGTTGAATAAATCATATCTTGAAATCTCCTGTAATGATGATTTTCAAAGTAATTTAGTTTTAAATGCCTTGGCATCTATTGTTACTGTGACATGGAACAAATATACTATTATTTCAATAATGTAACCTTTTGACATTTTCAAATTAAATCCTGCAGTCTGCTGTCTTGCTGTACCTTGTTACACCTGCTATCAAGCAGTTTGATCACAAAATAGCACTGGTACCAGTATATTTTATTCATTCTTTTGTCATGTATCAGCATGATGACAGCAGAGGGAGCCATTTTCAGCAAATATCTGAAAGTCTCCTACATGTGTCCTATTGCAGTGGTTCTCAACCAGAGGGCCACAAGTTGACTTAAAATGTATTTAAAATAAATCAATCAGGGCTGCATTTCCCAAAAGCATTGTAAGCTTAAGTTTATCGTAGAGACCATTGGCGCCAATGGCTTCTATGATCTACTTAGGTTTACGACGCTTTTGGGAAATGTAGCCCTGGATGTCACTAAAATCTCACATTTTTAATGCTTCAGATAAATTTGCTTATCTAGTTACATATTTTTAAGCTCTGCGGCCCAACTACAGGTCATTCTGATTGTCTTGTGTCTATGGGAGAGTGGACAAAACGAAGGACATCCTCTCAACACACATTGACCTTTGACCCTCCAGTGATTAGTGTTCTTAAAAACATAAATGAGCTCATGATTGTGGTCAGCGTTCACTTGTGAGCATTCCTGCAGGAGAATATCTACAGATAAAACCCTGATGGTCTTTGAACTTCAGCTGTTGTCATAGACCAGAACAGAGTTCATACACACGTACATTAGTCGCAGGTAGGGCTTTTACTCTTTTGCACTCCTGTATTTGCTTACTCTTACCCGGGACTAATTATTTATATGCTTTCTGTTCTTTTCCAATTCATGTTTTAATGATGTTGATAAAATGTTTGTTAGAGATCTCCCTATATTTTGCTTTAGTGTGTTTTAGTTTTTACCAATACCGATTATTTTTATGTTTAAGTGTCTGATAACTGAAATGCAGAACCGACCTTTAATTGTTTTGTTTCTACTTTATGACACAATAATAAACAATCATTAGTCAACAACAATAAAAAATATCACGTACATATTTTTTAAAAAAAGTAATGATTATTATTATGCCATTTTATCTATGCCCAGTTGTGCTAAATGTTCACAGATTTACTTTCGCCTGTATTTTGGGCTTTTTTTAATGTTTAACGAGAATGAATGGCAATTAATACATTTAACACATTAAGTATGTTACTTTACATTGTGCACAGTAATACCATTGTTTAGCTGTATCTTTAGAGAGAACAACCAAATGGTGCAATTATCGGTAGACATGATACCAAGTAGAAAAATGTAAACATGGTAACAAACACTATCAATCAAACCGATTAAAGGGTTAGTTCACCCAAAAATTAAAATTCAGTCATTGTTTACTCACCCCTGTGTTGTTATAACCCCATATAAATTTCTTTTTTTTTTCTTAACACAGAGGGAGAAATTGTGAAAAAATATTGTGCTCAGTGATGTCATATAATGGTGGTTTATGCTGACCACCTCTTCAAGATTCAAAAGCACACAAAAGTATAATTCAGAAATTGTAAATAAATTATTCCATTAGACTCATGATTGTTATGAAAGCATACGATAAGGTTTGGTGAGAAACAAACCGAAATCGAATGTATTATTTAGTGAAACTGTTGACCGACCGTTCCCCTACCTGCGTTCATGAGACTGCACAAGAGCAAGTTTAAGCAGCTCCAGCTCGCGAAATGGGGCTTTCAAGCGACAACTAGTTTTGTTTATCTAAAAACAGGTCCACGGCAGCGATAGAAACAACAAAACACAACACAGCTGCACACAAACCAGAGAACCGAACTTACTAAATATGTTTGATGAGTTTGTAGTCAGAGAATAGATGCATTTCTATGCCCAGCCTTATTTGTTTGAAACAGAGTACGCAAACAAACAGAGAGATAGAGGAGGCGGGAATGTCTGTCACCTCTTCCCCATGCTGAACCAGTGAGTAGTTGTGACAGACCTCCGACTGAAGAGAGCGATACCCAAGCGAACACATTCTTGGTCAAAACCAAGTAGTTTTTAACCGGTTCATGAAATGTTGGTTTCAATATAATATTATGAGAAAGTGCTTATGACCAAGCGATTGACACAATGTCCTGTTGCTCATCACGGCTGCTTAGGACAAAAACTCTGAATAACATAAGATACCTTTTATCGCGTGTCGTTTGCCGTCAGGTTAGAACACGGTTTGACTGTAGCTGCCTTCAGCCGCCTCTGTCTATTAGTGATGGGTCGTTCATGAACGATTCGTTCATTCTGAACAAATCTTTTATGTGACTCAGAATAACGAGTAATCTTGTTAATTTTGTGTTGCAATGCATGCGCATTGCGCAACCTCTGTTCATTTGTTATGTGAAAACCGCATAGGCGCTGTACAGGAAACAGAAATTATTAGTTCGCCTTTTAACTCTTTTGGTCCGAGTCATTCGTTCTTTTGTCACGTGACAGCCGTATACGCTATGCATTGCTCACACAGGAAACAGAAATTATTAGTTCACCTCTCGAGTCATCTGGTCCGAGTCGTTTGTTCTTTTGTCATGTGACAGCTGTATATGACAAGAAGATTTCAGAGGTGAACTAATCTTTCTGTTTTTCATAATTTGTCCTTGGCTGCATTATCAATTTTTCCTTATTGGGACTATAATCAAAGTTTGCATTTTGCAAACTTTTTCAGTTTAATTCTGCTCAAATGAACGAAATGAATGAAATGACTTGAATAAAGATTCGTTCATTTTGCTGAATGAGACTCAAAGATCCAAGTCAGTAAAATGATCCGATCTTCCCATCACTACTGTCTCTCTCTCTCAGTTTGCTTGAGAACTCAAATAAATAAGGCTGGGCATAGAAATGCATCTATTCTCAGACAACAAGTCATCTCATCAGACATATTTAAAAAGTTCTACTCTCTGGTTTGTGTGCAGCTGTGTTGTGTTCTGTTGTTAATATTGCTGTGGCGACAGTTTCACTAAATAATTAATTAGATTTCAGTTTGTTTCTCACCAAACCTCATCGTATGCTTTCATAACAGTTGTAAAACTAATGGAATAATTTATTAGACCTCTGAATTATACTTTTGCATGCTTTTGAAGCTTGAAGAGGTGGTCACCATAAATTGCCACTAAATGACATCACTGAGCACAAAATTTGTGTTAAGAAAAAGAAAGAAGGCTAAATGAGATTATAACAGCACAGGGGTGACTAAATAATGAATAATGAATTTTCATTTTGGGATGAACTATCCCTTTAATCTGTAAATTTTGGAGCACATTGCTGTTGAGGATTGTTTTGACAGAGTAGAGGATGTTTGATCAGCAAATTTCAAAACAGAACAGTTCAAATGACAGTGAATTCTAACGAATAAACATAGGCCTAATAATTAGTATTCCGTTAATATATTTATGCAAAAAAATTATTATTTTTTTTCTGCAATATAAATGGTTTCAATTTAATTTTCTTCTTTAATTTGGGCTATGTCTAATAAGAATGAATGGTTGTTATTCAATCAATATGGGTTTTTCAAAGGATGATACTGGTATAGAGAGAATGATGGCCAATATAAATGCTAATAAACATAATACAATTTAACAACAGCAAATCAGATGAAACAAACACTTATTTTATGCAACATTTACTCAAATTTGCTTAAACTTGAAAAGGAAAAACCTTGAAAATGGAGAGTGTTGACTATCTATTGACAAATCTTTTGGTAGATTTTAGAAGTTAACACTTCTGTTAATCAGCCATGCAAACATGGTTATCCGATGTACTGATAGCAACACATTTTTTTTTACATAACTAGTGATAGACTGATATATCAGCCAGGCCAGTTATTTGGTCGATATTTAGCCATTTTGCAATTAATTGGCCTGGCCGTTATATTGGTCTATCACTAATTGTTATGTTAATTTTTTTGCAATCAATACATTAAATAAGTACGTTACTTGACTACCACCCCTGGAGTCGCGAGTTCGAATCCAGGACGTGCTGAGTGACTCCAGCCAGGTCTCCTAAGCAACCAAATTGGCCCGGTTGCTAGGGAGGGAAGAGTCACATGGGGTAACATCCTCGTGGTCACTATAATGTGTGGTTCTCACTCTCGGTGGGGAGCATGATGAGTTGTGCATGGATGCCGCGGAAAATAGCGTGGGCCTCAACACGCGCTATGTCTTCACGGTAACGCGCTCAACAAGCCACGTGATAAAATGCACGGACTGGTGGTCTTAGACGTGGAGGCAACTGAGATTCGTCCTCCGCCACCCAGATTGAGGCGAGTCACTACGCCACCATGAGGACTTAGAGCACATTGGGAACTGGGCATTCCAATTTGGGGAGAAAAATAAAAATAAAAAATAAGTACGTTACTGTACGTTGCTATCTGTAATAATCCACAACACAAATAAGGTTTCAAAATTAGAGATTATCAAACCGATTATCAGTCAAATCAATTATCAGTCCAACCGATAATCTTTAAGCAGATTGCCATTGTGGATTGTTTCGACAAAGTAGATGATGTTTGATCAGGATATTCCAAAACAGAGTAGACCAAATGAGGGTGAACCGTAATTTATAAAGGTAAATTATCATAACTGATGAATCGATACGAGGAATCGACTGATAACACTATGTAACGCAATTTTTGTTCCTGGGTTGTAAGTGTTATTTCCTAATTGCTTATGCCTCAAAAGTATATAAAATGGCTATTATTCCCCACAAACTTTGATTTTGTGACCAGGACAGTGATATTTTGAAATTGACCTATTTCTAATGAGAAAACGGGCGAATTTGTGTCTTTTCGTTCACATAAAGTCAGAAAAAAACAACATGAATCAAAATTATATGTATTTATACTAAAGTAATACAAAAATGACTACAAAAGATTTAGAAGTGAGTAGTTTTTCGAGCTTTATGATTATACTGTAAATCACTTTCACGAATCAGCCCCCAAACGTAGTCTCCCATCATGTTCTCGTTACACTGTCCTTGGTAGCGGCGTTCAAAGTCCAGTATATCCTGATGGAAGTGCTCACCTTTCTCCTCCGAGTATGCTCCCATGTTCTCCTTCAATTTATCATGATGAGCATCAAAGATATGGACTTTGAGGGACATCCTACAGCCCATTGTGCCATAGTTCTTCACCAGAGTCTCAACCAGCTCCACATAGTTTTCAGCCTGGTGATTGCCCAGGAAGCCCTGAACCACTGCGACAAAGCTGTTCCAAGCTGCTTTCTCCTTACTAGTGAGCTTCTTGGGGAATTCATTGCACTCCAGGATCTTCTTTATCTGTGGTTTGACGAAGACACTGGCTTTGACCGTTGCCTCAGACAGCTTAGGGAAGAAGTCATGAAGGTACTTGAAGGCTGCCGACTCCTTATCTAGAGCTCTGACTAATTGTTTCATAAGGCCCAATTTGATGTGCAGTGGTGGCATCAGCACCTTCCGGGGGTCCAACAGTGGCTCCCACTTGACGTTGTTCCTCCTCACAGAGAACTCAGTCCGCTGTGGCCAGTCCCGCCTGTGGTAGTGCGCCTTGGTGTCCCTGCTGTCCCAGAGGCAAATATAGCAGGGAAACTTGGTAAAACCGCCTTGGAGACCCATCAGGAATGCCACCATTTGGAAGTCTCCTATGACCTCCCAGCCGTACTCATCATACTTCAAGGCATCCAGCAAGATCTTGATATGTATCCACTTAGGCAGCTGGAACTAAACTGAACTGGTGGGCTTAAGGCCCCTGTATTTATACTACTATTTATATTACTGGAAAGTTCTAGAAAGTTCTAGAAGTTACTCCAAGTTTACTCAGCACTGAATCTATCTCGAATGTTCTGGAAAATAGGTAAATTTCAAAATATCACTGTCCTGGTCACAAAAGCAAAGTTTGTGGGGAATAATAGCCATTTTCTATAATTTTGAGGCATAAGCTATTAGGAAATAACACTTACTACACAGGAACCAATAAATAAATAAATTTGTTACACGGTGTAATTGCACCCAGAATCTTAATGTGAGGTTAATGATTCTCTAAACTATCAGTTTGACAAGCAGCATTGCATCACGTCCCAAAGGTAGAAAGCACTCTGTGTATTTTATTGATTTATTTATTTGCATTTTTTTTCTTTAAGTGAAACCTTTCCTTTTTCCTCATAACAGCATTGTGAAGTATTGTGATTCTACAGTGTCAGTCTATAGTAATTTTGTTGGGAAGTTATTTGAGATTGCAGGCTGTTTTTTGAAAACTTTAAGACTATATTATGCATTTAGTTCATAAAGTTAATGTTAAAACTACTTTTGTGGGCTGTTCACAGTAGCCAAACGGAATATGGCTGGTTTGTGTTAACACATCAACTGCTAACATCTTGTGGAGAGAAGCAAAAATTTGGCATCATATAGCAGCATAAAACATTGCGTAATAGTGAAAATGAAGAGCAAGCTGCACGTTTAGTGTGAGACATCTGCATGAAGACTCAGCAACTAGTTGAAGAAAACACTTAAGGTTGGTGTATGAAGCAAGTAAGAGATCCTAGTGAGTAAATCATAAAATACCAGTCAAAAGTTTGGACACAATTGACTGGATTTATATTTCTTGTGATCTTAAAGATCTTTTGATCTAAAGACTAATGCTTTAAATTTGTTTTGAAGAAGTATGAATATGAAGAGTGTATGAATTTCTCTGCAAAACTAAAATGTTAATTTCTAAAAGTTTTTTTGAAATGTATGAGTAAGAGTGGATACTGGATAGTGAAGAAACAGGTGTCCAGCATACATGTGAACTGCTTCAATACTGTTCACTACATAATTCTCATACTCCCATTTGTTATTTCATAGTTAAAGTACTATTATTCTAAAATTTGGAAAATAATAATAAAGAATGAGCGGGTATGTCCATACTTTTGACTGGTACTGTGGTATATTTTGCTACTGTTTAATAAAAAACCAATCACTTGATGTTTCTTGATGAATGCAGAAATGTCAGTTAAAGCAATATTCTAGGTTCAACATGTTAAGCGCAATCAAGAGCATTTGTGACATAGATTTGATTACCACAAAAAATAATTTAGACTCATCCCTCGTTCATTTAAAAAAAATTAAAAAAAAGCAAAAATTGTTGTTACAGTGAGGCACTTACAATGTATAGTAGAAGGTGCCATTAAAATACAAACTGTTTCAAAAGTATAGCCACAATATGTAAACATTATATGCTCTAACAAGATTTTAATGTGATAAAACCACTTACCAGGATAACAGGGTTTCCCAGTGTATGTTACATCATGACAACAAAGTTATATTGGATATAACATTACACAGAAAAGGTTAGCAAGCGATTTTATCACACTAAAATCATTATAGCACGTATTATGTTTACGTGTTGTGGCTATACTTTTGAAACAGAGTATTTTTTATATTTTTTTATTCCCATTTTGGAATGCCCAATTCCCCCTCCCTAGGTCTTCATGGTGGCACAGTTACTCACCTCAATCCGGGTGGCAGAGGACAAGTCTCAGTTGCCTCCGCATCTGAGACAGTCAATCCACGCATCTTATCACGTGGCTCGTCGTGCATGACACCGCGGAGACTCACAGCATGTGGAGGCTCATGCTACTCTCCGCGATCCACGCACAACTTACCACACGCCCCATTAAGAGCGAGAACCACTAATCACGACCACGAGGAGGTTACCCCATGTGACCCTACCCTCCCTAGCAACCGGGCCAATTTGGTTGCTTAGGAGACCTGGCTGGAGTCACTCAGTACACCCTGGATTCAAACTCGTGACTCCAGGGTTGGTAGTCAGCGTCAATACTCGCTGAGATACCCAGGCCCCCTGAAACAAAGTATTTAAATATTTATGGACTGGCCCAATTCACTTCCATTGTGTGTCTTATTGTAACCATAATTATTATTATTATTATTAAATAAAGAGCTAATTTTGTCCTGCAAAATAAAGGTATATAACATATATTTTTGTTTCTGATTTACATAAAATAAATAATAATTTAAAAAAAACTTTGTTTAATGACAGATTAACATATCGACAAGGCCGATTAAAGGAATATTCCGGGTTCAATACAAGCTCAATCAACAGCATTTGTGGCATAATGTTGATTAACACAAAAATACATTTCATCTCGTCCCTGAACCCGGAACATTCCTTTAATCGACTGACATTTGGCCATTTCACATATATAGACATCAGCTACTTGTGTCAGTTCCAAAATCTACCAACAGCCTTGTCAATGTAAAATTAACACTTACTTTTTACAGTTTTAAAGTGAATAATTGGGAAAATATTGTATAAACGAAGTTGTAATACCAGCCTAAGCCTATAAATACTGTATACTGTACTTGTAGATTTTACTTACAGTTTATCAAAAAACAAAATTATACAAATGAGAAGTATATTAACATTTAATAAGCTTTTTTAATATTGTAAAAATATGCACATAATACGAGACCAATGGTCTCTTACAATTACTGATAAACCGATATATCGGCACGGTTGAATAATCGGCCGATATTTGGCCATTTTATGATTATCGGCATCGGCCGATAACATTGCTCGCTTGGCCGTTTAGCAGAAGTGTTACCAACTCTTTGTGTCAGTTCCAAAATCTAGCCTATCAATAGATTTGCCAATGGATACTCAAAATGTATGTTTTCAAAAAAAGTTTTTGTGAATATGAGTAAACATTGTATATTTTACATTGTATTCGTTTCTCTTTAAAAATATTGTACATCTGATTTGCTGTTGTCAAATTGTTTTATGTATATCTACATTTATATTGGTTATCCTGCTCTCTAGATATCGATCTCGAACACTGAAAAACCTACATCGGTCGACTACTAATTACAATACAGTCCAATCTTAAAAGTAGACAAAAAACATTATGTAAATCAAGGCAAATACAAATATCTATATATAACTTTATAAACATATATATTGTCCATTTTCTAAAATTAAATCTTAATTGATCTGATAATTTTTCTAAAGATAAATTTAAGGGATATTTTCCCACACAAAAGGTGATGTTAGGAAGCAAGTGATCCTTAATCACCATTCACTTTCATTGCTTTTTTTTCTCCATACAATTAAAGTGAAAGGTGACTGAGGCAATCCTCCTGTTTAACATTTCCTTTTGATGAAAGTCATTTTTGTAACATGATGGTGAGTAAATGATTACAGAATATTTATTTTCTATCCCTTTATAGTTCAAAAGCTTAAATCTAAAATAATCTGAAAAAGTATTTTGCATCAGCATTGTCGTAAATTATATGGATCAACATTGGACATTGAAAAAAAAACATATCAGTCAACAATTACTTGTGTGCAGTTTTTGTCAAGAGTTGACTGAGATCAGTGACACTGTCAACACTTGTGTTTTGGGAAGCTGCTTTATTTCCTCTGTACATTTAGCTGAAAGTGTTTCCAGTGTTATTTTGGGGGGGTATTTACACAAGGTTACACTGATCTGATAATGCAGACCTTGTCGAGATAAGTCATTGACAGCGTCTCCTCATGTTTTGATATTCGACTGTGGAATTACAGACGAAAATGTGAAATTCCTGACTGGACATTGAGTGCGTTAAAGAATCACTTCAGTTTGTGTTGAAGCGGCTATCTTACATTTACACACTTCCTAAAAGTCAATCTCACTCAACAAACCGACAATGTCAAGACTCAAGCTTTGTTTTCACTGGCACGTTAGTTAACAAATATATTGTCTTCCTGTAGAATGGCACAAAAGAAGTGTGCCAGGTTTTCGAAGTATTTGCAGAGGTTGCTCTTTCATAGCTCAGGAGATTTCATAGAGTTCTCACTCGTATTTCATTTAAAGAAATAGTACACACAAAAATTAAAATTCTGTCATAACTCACTCACCTTAATGTTGTTCCAAACCCGTATCAATTTCTTTCTGTGTTACATAAGAGAAAAAAGAAAAAAATGTGTATATATATATATATATATATATATATATATATATATATATATATATATTCCGGACCATCTTTTTAATACAATGGCAGTTGATATTGAGTTACTTTAAAGCTTAAAAAAGGACGTAAATGTATCATAAAAGTAGTCCATGCGACTCATGCATCACATTTCAAGTCTTCTGAAGGCATACGATAAGTTTTGGTAAGAATCAACTCAATATTTAAGTTATTTTTCCTTGTAAATCTTGACGTCCGTTGTGTGTTGATGATATTACGTCCACATTAATCTGGATAAATTTGAAAACATCTTTTTCGCTACATTTTGGCCTTCCATTCACACTTTGAAAAACACTCTCCCAAGTCCCACTCTCACTCTCTCAAAACGCCGTATTCACATTGTTGTGTTCACTGGGAAAATGGGAAAAACAAAGAAGTCATGTGATACATCCAACCAAAAACAGTCAAGATGGTGGCCAACATTGTAGCTGTGTTGTTGTGCCAGCTATCCATTTTGATAGCGTTGTTAAAGATCAATGTTACTTTGTACAACCTTCACATTGCATTTCTTCAAAAACAATGAGAAGTTTACTTAGAATTGCGTTTCAGGGCCACGCTTCTTAAAGGAATATTCTGGGTTTAATACAAGTTAAGATTGATTGGCAGCATTGATGGCATAATATTAATTACCACAAAAATGTATTTCCAATCATCCCTACTTTTCTTTGAAAAAAAGCAAAAATATGGGTTCCAGTGAAGCACTTACAATGGAAGTGAATGGGGCCAATCTGTAAATGTTAAAATATTCACTGTTTCAAAGGTTTAGCCACAAGACATAAAGGATATTCGTGTTAACATGATTTGAGTGTGATAAAATCACTTAACCTTTTCTGTGTAACGTTATAGCCAATTTTACAACTTTGTTGTCATGACAATGTAATGTCAACAAGACCTAAAACCCTAAAACGACTGTAAAAATGACAACTTAAAGTGCTTTTATAAAATTATAAGCTCCACACTGCAGTCTTTAAACCCTCCAAAAATTGGCCCATATTTACTTCCATTGTAAGTGTCTCATTGTAGGAGGGATGAGTCAATTTTAATTTTGTTGTGGTCAACAATATGCCACAAATGCTGTCAATTGAGCTTAACTTGTGCTGAACCTTGAATATTCCTTATAACAGGGCTACTCAACTTCAGAAAGTTCAGGGGCAGCAAAGCTGGATCCCTGATCCCTCGAGGGCTGCACTCTTAATTTTTATGATATATATACTGTATCTTGGGTAGGCCTAGCCCACCTTTGTCAATCAGCCTATGCAGCTTACTGAAATGTAATCTGGAACATTTACCATTCCAAATGAAGGACTTCACTATGCTATAATTTCTTGAAATAAGAGAAGGGGACATCTAGAGGGAGATACTGTAGCAGGTAGTTGAATTTTGGAATACTGTTCATTTTAATAACATTAACATTCCCAATCATAGATAAACGTAATGAAGCCCACCAGCCCACATCGTTCGAAAACCTTTTTATTAAAGGGTCAAAATTAACTCTAACTAAATCACACAAATTTGCTGGGAATAAAATACCCAAATACTTAATGTCCTGTTTGGACCACTGAAAGGCACCTGGCTGAAAAGCCGTTACCGGGGGGTACGCTGTCAGAGCCAAAGCTTCGGATTGAGACCAATTAACTCTGTATCCTGAGAACTTAGAAAATGAGTTAATAATTCTGTGGAGGCAAGGCATAGATCTAGTGGGGTCAGAGACGAATAATAAAATATAATCTTCGTAAAGCAAAAGCTTATGCGCCATACCTCCCGCCACAACCCCTGGAAAATCATCTTCCTTTCTTATTGCGGCTGCTAATGGTTCCAGGGAAAGACAGAACAATAAAGGGGAAAGAGGGCAACCCTGTCGAGTGCCCCTATCCAGAGTAAAATAATCTGAAATTAATCCATTTGTTTGTACCACCGCTACCGGGTGTCTATAAAGTAACTTAATCCATCCAATAAAAGTATTCCCAAAGTATTTCCAAAATCTTAAAAAGATATTCCCATTCTACCATATCAAATGCCTTTTCAGCATCGTGAGATGGCAGCGACCGGAGACTGATCATTCGCACTGCCCACATGATATTGATGAAATGCCTAATGTTATCAGAAGAGCTGCGGCCCTGAATAAACCCCACCTGATCTATATGTATAAGAGATGTCATAACTTTACTTAATCGGTTAGCCAACATTTTTGACAATATATTAATGTCTAGCTGGATCAGGGAAATTGGATGGTAACTCTTATACTCACTTGTCCTTTTTAAGAATCAGAGTGATACGGGCTTGTGTCATGGTTGGCGGAAGCTTTCCATTCTTTAATGATTCCGTATAAACTTCTAGCAGTGGAGCCAGTTCTGCAGCATAAGATCTAAAAAATTCAGCGGCAAAACCGTCTGGCCCCGGAGCTTTGCCTGTAGGCAAGGCCTTAATTACCTCGCGAAGCTCCTCCAATGTTATCTCAGAATCAAGAGAATTTTTTTTGCTGCTCCGTCATCAGTTTAGGGAGTTCTAATGGTTCCACAAAGTTTCTAATATCTTCATCAGTAGACGAAGATGTGGAATTATAGTGATCAAAATAGAATTTCTTAAAAGCATTATTTATATCATTGGCCGAGGTAAAAATTTCACCACCAGCAGATTTCACTGAGGGAATAGTAGAAAAAGATTCTCTCTGCTTTATATATCTAGCCAGAAGTTTTCCAGCTTTGTCCCCCGACTGTCTTGCCCTGAATAGCCAAAACTCCACCTTCCGCAACAAAATAGTGTTATATCTGTAATTCAATTGGGTAAATTCTCTGAGGCCATCAGACGATGTTCGACGCTTCAGCTCTGCCTCTGCACTTTTAATAACCCTTCCAACTCCACGAGTTCTCGTGCTTTGGACTTTTTGATGAATGAGGCATACTGTATGATCCGGCCCCTAAGGACTGCCTTAAGTGCCTCCCAAGCCACGCCTACAGAGGATAATGAGAACCAGTTGGTCTCCATATAAACATTGATTTCAGCCTATAACATTTGTTGGAATTCAGGATTTTGCAAAAGGGATACATTAAAGTGCCAACTATACGATTTATTTTTCTCCGTATGTGGCAACACCTCTAAACACATCAGGGCGTGATCTAAGACTAAGATGTTTCCAATTGAGCAATCCACAACAGATGAAATGAGAGACTAAGATATATATATATATATATATATAAAAAATCTAAAAAATTCTAGAATAAATCTTGTGGACTGCTGAAAAATTTGTTATAGTCCATACCAGATGGGTTCAAAAGTCTCCAAATATCTGTAAGACAAGATTTTTACACATCCTGTGAAGCGTCAATGTTGCTCTAGGGGGCTTACACACTTTTGCTTCACTATGATCAAGGACTGAGTCCATCAAAAGATTAAAGTCTCCTCCCAGTATTATATCATGAGGGGTGCCAGCGGCTTGCAGCATCCCTTCAAGATCTATAAAAAAGCCCTGATCATCAGCATTAGGTGTGTAAATATTAGCCAAAATAAGACTTTGCCCCTGAATTTCTGCTAAAACAATAATGACTCTACTAAATTTATCTTTGCTCTGTTTGAGACATTTGAATTGTAGATGCTTACTTATCAATGTAATGAATCCCCTGCTCTTACTTGAGCCAGCACTAAACAAAACATGTCCACCCCATATCTTCCCAAATTTTTCAGCTTCCTGTGGGGAAAGATGCATTTCTTGAAGAAATACTATATCATATTTCTTACGTTTAAGAAAAGAAATAACCTTCCTTCTTTTTATGGGGTGTCCCAACCCATTCACATTCCATGTGGAGAGAGACAATCCACTCATATTAACATTTGACATTTTGACATATGAGAAAAAATAGATTGTGTGTCAAAAGTCAAATTATAAAGACCACATTCCAACATTGGTGCAACAATCAACCCCCGAACATCCCCCAAAACAAAGAAAAACAAAAACGTGCACATTTACCCAGCGCACTGGCGTCCATCCTTCTAAACTCAAACAGTCCATGTATGCCTTCGAGAGTCCCCATGACAACTCTGCAGTCGGATTGCTCAAGTCCGGTGATTCTATACAAATTTTGTGAGACAGAATTACATCAAATAATCTATAAAACAAACTCCAGCCAATAGGTCGGAATAAGCATAAAGAACGTATAGATTTATGGTGTGTTCCTCCACAAAACAATCTCCAGCCACTAGCGGAACCAGCACAAAAAAATAAAAAATAAAGTTCAGTTTCCTCGGGCAGTCAAACGAATGATCAGTGAGTCGGCCCATTTGGCTTTTACATGACTGTAACAAATGCCCTAATCACTCTAATGATTTACAAGAAATATTCCACAAAACAAACTCCATCCAATAGGAGGCATAAGCACAAAGAATGTGCAGATTTATCCACAACACTGTCCCGAAGGAGTGTTATTCCACAAAACAAACTCCAGCCGCTAGGCAGAACCAGCACAAAAAGAAACAAAAAAGGCACTCAGTTTCCTCGGATGGTCAAGTGAATGTTCAGTGAGTCAGGCCCACTCGGCTGTAACATGAGAACCACAGATAACTTACTCAGTCATTGACTTTATGAAGGACATCGCTTGTTGTGGGCATGTAAATATTTTGCGGCCATCCTTTGTATCTATTCTCAATTTGACTGGGAACATCGGTGCAAAAGCGACCTTCCGTTGATGTAAGAGTTTCTTGCATTCCTTGAATCGATCACGTTTCTCTCGTCGAATTCGCAAAGTCTGGGAACAAGAAAATGCTGTGGTTCTTCCAAGAAAGCCTTCCTTTACTCCTCGCTTCGCTTTACACAAGATCTTTATTGGATGATCTCAGAAATTTGGCCAGAATTTGGCCTGTCTCCCTCAGCGGATCTCTGAGCTCGCTCAATTTCCAGCTTATGGCCTGTTATGTCGAGCAGACTCGGGAGGAGCTTGTCTAGGAATTTCACCATATCTCGGCCTTCTTCGTCTTCAGGAATTACAACAGTTTGGATGTTGTTTTGCCGGTTACAATTCTCAAGGTCTTCCAACTTTTCCCATACGCACTCCAAGTCCGTTTTGGTTGCTAGCGGGTTAGCAGCTAATTCCCTCTCCGATGACTCCAGATAATCGATCCGTTTTTCAACATCCAACACTCTTGTAACCTACTCAGTGAATTTCATCTGCATGGCAGTGATCGATCGACATATTACAGCAAGATCCTCCAAGTCAGCAACGACCTTCTTCAGCATTGCTGTCATGTTCGACAGTTGATGCTGAATCTTTTCCACCTCACCGGCCAAATTGCTCAGGGGCCTCAGCTTGAGCACATAAGTGTCTTTTAATGTGTCCAGAGCCCGAGGATTTTAAATTCTTTGACATATTGTCTTCATAAAACAGCTATGGAACAGGGTGTATCAAATCTCACCGGTTTATGAAACAAAAAGTATTAAAAACTTGCAAAGTGCACAGAGCTCGCTGTTCACACGTCTGAACCTCGCATGGCGCCACATGACCACCCAAGAAAATTTCAATATTTATATAAAAGAAGGGACAAGGCAAAGTTATTTTTGTGGTTATCAACATTACGTCACAAATTCTGTTGATTGAGCTTAACTTGTAATTATTTTTTTATAATTATATACGGTTTGATAACAGCAATATGACTTAAATTTCGCTTAATAAGTATTTAATAAGTAGGCCTATATATAATGTTTTCTAAATAAGGGGTGTGAATAACCAGATTGTTATATCATTAAGAATAGTGATGGATGTAGAAGAAAAACTATATTATATATATATATATTTTTTAACAAATATATAAAATCTTATAAAAATATAACATATTACATTTTAAACGTTTTGTTTTATCATTAGCATAATCAGGGTTGGGATTGTTACTTATTTGATGTAATACATTACAGATTACTGATTACTTCACAATAAATGTAATCAGTAATGTAATACAATTGCAGAAATATTAAGTACTTTTAAATACTTTTGGATCACCACAAGGGCACATATGTAAATAAAGTCAAGATAAAATCAATATGAAATTTAAATTATGCCTTGAATGCAAACAGAACATGTTTGAGTAATATTATGAGTACTGTTGTAGATGTTATTATATCTAAGGAAAAGAAATATGTACACTGCACCTACCAAGAGAACAAAAAGTGAGCTGTTAACGTAGAACAACTCAGTATTTTTAAAGAAATCAGATAAGCTCTCTGTCTGCTACAGAAAAAGAACATTTCTCATAAAGCAAATAGAATCAGAACAGATGCACTGAATTATGCCTTGGTTAACATTAAACTAAATCTGACAGGATATAAATCAGATTCAAAAATACTGTAAAGTTTAATTCTACCATGCATTGCAGTTATTGTGTAGGCAGTTGTGTATCGGCCCTTTGGCATCGAAAGGAGGAGGCAGAGAGGTTCCTACAGATGCCTTTGTTTATTCAGCTTTGATTGCAATAAACTTTAACGTTAAAGAATGCTTTGGTTTGAATTCAATAATTTCCATGCAACACATTCCTCTGCAGCACTGTAATGAACACAGTGATTCGCTGTATATCGTATCACAGCAACTCAAAGCACCGTAAAACTATACAGAAAGACAAATAAAGAATAAACAAATGTAAATACATATTCACAATGTGAAATTAAGCGTTCACAGCATAAGAAACATATGTTATTAGCAGGCCGAGAATCATTAACATGTGCAGAGTTTTATTAAAAATATTATGCTCAAAATAAGAAATCAAATAACTATGAAATTATCATGAAGTAAAACGCAAAACATAACATACCTCGCTCTGCTTTCCAAAGGGTTACTAAAACAAAAAATATTCTCATCTTTAATGATATTTAGGGTATGTTTACACGACAACGATGTACTAAAAATGGAAAAGTTTTTCCTTTGCGTTTTTGAAAAGTTTTGCGTACAGACGACAATGTTGTCAAAACGATCCCCGTTCACATGGATCCGCGAAAACGACTAAAAACGCTGTATTATGCATGCCAGGCCAGTAGTTGGCGATGTCACTTTGTAAAGAAACACTGCACACATAAGCATTCTTCCACAGAGCGGTGAATACAAACAATGAAGATGGCGATCGCTGGTCGTAGTAGTGATGCAGTAAATCTACACTTTGCTGGAGAAGTGTCAATAAACTCAAAATCTTGAGCAACACAAACACAATCCTGTAGTCCGCCATTGTAGTTTTGAATGTCTCGCGCGTTATTTTGAAGTACTCGTGCGCATGCCTATAGACTGAACACGTAATATGCGTGCGCATGACGTCATCATTTTCACAAATTCGTGTTTTTGTATGTTTACATGGAGACGATAACGGCATCGTTTTCAAAAACTTGCTTTTTCCGGCCCCAAAACGCCGTTGTCATGTAAACGAACAGCCAAAACGCATGAAAAGTTTTCCGTATTTGGTTGAAAACATTGTCGTGTAAACGGCCCCTTAGAGTTCCTTTTTGTGAGCTTGTGTAACACACGTGAACTCTCTTCTGTGTTGCAAAGATCCCTTACGTCCTTTACGCCCTCTAGTGGAGACGTAAAGCAAAAACAAATTAAAGGGGGTGGTCATTGCAAGTTGTAAATTGCACTATTCATTAACTTCAGACTGTATTCAATAGGTAGATCACGTTATCATCATCATCATTACTGTCATAAATAAATGCTGGAGAGTGTCTTTCCTCTGCTTGCTCATGATCCAAAGTCAAACATCACCAGCTAACAGTTTATTGCTAATTTCTATACCATACCAGCAATGATGCGCAAATTGTATCAGTATTGGCAGCTATTCCTGGTCCCGCCAAATGATGAGGGCCACGGACTTGTGGTGCTTTTCCACTGCACGGTACAGCTCGACTCGATGTGGATAGTACCTGGTACCTGGTACTTTTTTTAGTACCACCTCGGTCGAGGTTCCAAGCAAGCCGAGCTGATACTAAATGTGATGTCAAAACCCTGCAGATCACTGATTGGTCAGAGAGAATCGTCACTACCAGCGTCACTGGATTTGCGACACGGGACATCAACCCACTAGTTTTAAAGTTAGCAACGGCGATAGCAGTATCATTTGTTCACGTGACTTTCGAATTGTAAAAAGAAATGGCTGTGTGCAAAACCACGCCGTGGTCAATAAATGAGGTGCAGATGTTCCTCTCGTTAGCGACGAACGAAACGACGCAAAACAAAAAAGTCTTTCAGGAAGTGTCTCAGCTGTTGGCCACACACGGCTACCACCGGACATACCAACAGTGTAGGGAAAAGTTAAAAAAAAACTTAAAATTGACTACAGAACCATCAAAGATTACAACAGCTGGTGTGGTTCAAACAGAAGAAAATGGGAGTGGTTCGACCAAATGGACGCTACTTATGGCAATAGACTGGCGAGCAATGGCAGGGAGAGTGCCCTGGACTCGGCCACGGTGCTGTTGGAGTCCACGATGGAGGATGGTACGTTTTGTTACGTTTACTCTATATTCTGCTTGAAAGCTTCATTTTATTTAGTTGACCAGCTACTGGAAAGCTTGCTTCTAAAACAACCAGGCTAATTTAACTGTTACACTTGTGTAAAATCACCATGCAACAACTGCTTTATGCAGCACAATGAGCTAGTAGCTAACAGCTAGCAGTCGTATTATTGTTTATGGCTAGTAAAGTTTGTGTCGCATTTAAAATGATGTCACGGCAGTAGAGGCAGCGCAACTATGATGCTCAGCCTATAATCCCACCCACGTTGAGGCGGCACTAAACTGCAGTGGAAAAGTAAGCTCAGAAAAGTAAAGGGAGCAGAGTCGAGTCGAGTCGAACCGTAACATGCAGTGGAAAAGTGCCATTAGTATGGTTCTCTTGGCTAGTATTTGGTTATCTAGGTTACTAAGTGACACTTACGTAGCTACTAGCTTGGCCATCTGAAATTATATTAATTTAATCTCTCCCATGTGTAAAACTTCTATCTATCCCGAAATATATTCTGAGAGAGCAGTTTATTAAAATAAATGTGACCAGATTACAGTCTACCATGGAACAGCAACCACTGAACCTTCTTTTTTGTTATTATTATATGACATATTATTTTCTTTAATAAACATGTTATTTAGTCCACCTTCTTTAGAGTGTACTCTCCTATTTTTTCGACAGCCTTGTATATTATAAATATTATGAATATTATAAATATTGCCTCAATTAACATTCTTTTCTTGATAATAAATTAGAAAAACTGTTTATGTTTGCATTTCAAAGCTGTGGGGTATCTTGAAATGTTCAGTATGCTGTTTTTATGACGTTTATGCATTCTACCACAGCCCTTCTGGCAAAATTGACTCAAGACAAGAAATGTAAGAAAAGGAAAAGAGGCTAATTATGTCTCCTGTCATAGTTTTGGGTAAATTAAACGTTCAGTTTGATGAAACTGAAGTTCACCAATAGTGGCTCTTCCAGCAGCAATGACATATTAACATGTAGAGACAGTGCTCAGAGTCACTCACCCAAACACTAAACATCATCAGGGTAACACATGTGAAATTGAAATAATACAGTAAACATTAACTAAACTACATCACATATAACACAGAACACCCCAATGTACGTAACTGATATAAAAAATAAGAAGAAACACAACTATTCCCATAAAATATAATGAAATATGATGGGTCATGCAGGGAATTGTGGGAATGCCCGATTATTATTTTTTACCATAATTTAAACAATAATTTATTGTAAAAAGTACATGTACTCTCTTGTTAAACAATGTAAATTTTTACCATTAATTATACAGGTAAATCATAATTTTTACATCTAAAAATTTTAATTTTTACAACAATTTATTGTATAAACTACTATACTGTCTTTTAAAATATATAAAACAATTTTACTGTATATTTTACAGTTAATACTTGCTAATCTATTAATGTGTTATTTCTGTAGCATTTTTACAGTCTTTTACTGTTAAAAATCACAGAATTTTTTTTTACAGTGTAAACAAACAGCGGTCTGTATCACTATGTCAGGAAAATTCAATATTTCTTTTGTCAGAAATTAAAATTTATAATCCTGACAGTAATTCCAATTTTTTGAAAATGTAACTGTAATCTAATTATGATGGTTTTTATGTAACTGTAATGGATTAGTTACCTATTTTTTGTATCCTGATTACCGAACACCATTACAAGTAATCCGTTACTCCTCAAGCCTGATCATACTATTATATGGTTACATTAATAGCACAGTATTACTTTTACATGATATCAATTATATATTAATATTATCATATTGACTGCATTTCCAAACATTTTGTCACAGAAAAGCCCAGGAGGACAATATCTTTAAAACTAACCTTGACTTGGTCTCAGAGATAATAACACAAATATATTAAAAACAAACAAACAAATAAACGGGTGGGTATATCTATATCTTTCAGGAGAATATATCTTTAAGGTCCCAGAGATATTAAAAAAAGATATGAAAAACAGACAAAAAAAAAAAAAAAAAAAGAGAAATGGAAATCTCAGAGATATTAACAAAAATAAATTAAAAAAAAACAAACAAACAGACAAACAAATAAAAATAAATAAATGGGTGGGACTCAAGAGAATATATAATATATATATATATATATATATATAGTGTGTGTGTGTGTGTGTGTGTGTGTGTGTGTGTGTGTGTCTCAAAACCTCTCCATCCAATACAGGGTGTGGTAGCGCTCTTTAGAGTAATTTACTTTTACATAGAATGGATTTGCCAAATTATATTTCTGTCAACTCTTGTCTGTAAGAATTTCTGTGGGGAAATCATTCCTTGACTGGACTGGGTCCATCACACATTACTTATCTTACCAAAACTTGGGATGTGTTGTTGGCCAATCAAAGATCTCCATTTCATCGAGCAGTAAAGAGCATTGCAGGTCATAATTCACATATAATATGAAAATATTTGCCAGTTTGTTGGCTCACAGCCTGTGTATTGTGGAATTTGGGCTGCTGAAGCTTCTGTCTCTGGTATGTTCCTCCCTGGTACAGCAGAGAGCCGCCAGGCCCATCAGAAGTTCAGCTGTAGTGCTGATGTGTCTTTGAGTTGAACCAGAGTCCTCGGGTCGTGCTGTAAAACACACGTGGGCTGTTAACTAAACCCACTTCATGCTACAGAGATTTAAGCTGAACTCCAAAAGACTTACATTTTGTTCATGACATACGAAAAAAAGGCCACTCCCTGTTTTTTGACACATATCTCGTGGTTAATCTTGTGTGGTTCAGCATTTTTAAAATGCAACTTACAGGTTTTGTTCTCAATGAGGCCTGGATTTTCAGAGACGGAGTTAAAATACATTTAAAAGCTTAGTGATGCAGGTTTGGAAGATTGGAACAATATGAGGGTGAGTTAAAGGACACAAAATGATGAAAACTGGGGAAAACTAAGGTTGCTGCTGGAAGAGGTATTAGGGAGGCCAGCAGGAGGTGCTCACCTTGCATTCTGTGTGGGTGCTAATACCCCAGTATAGTGATGGGGACACTGTATTGTAAAAAGACACAGTCTTTCGGATGAGACGTTAAACCGAGGTCCTGACTCTCTGTGGTCATTAAAAATCCCAGGGCACTTCTTGTAAAGAGTACAGGTATAACCCCAGTGTCCTGGCCAAATTACCCCCCATTGGCCCTTCTTAATTATGGTCTCCTAATAATCCCCATCCATTAAATGGCTGTATCACTCTACTCTCTCCTCTCCACCAATAGCTGGTGTGTGGTGAGTGTACTGGTGCACTATGGCCGCTGTCGCATCATCCATGTGGATGCTGCACACTGGTGGTGGTTGAGGAGTGTCCCCTGTTCACTGTGTAAAGCGGTTTGAGTGTAGTGTCGGAAAAGAGCTATTTAAATGGAACATTCATTCATTCATTCATTCATTCATTCATTCATACAGCATTTGCTTACATCTGACTTATGATTTACAGTAGAAATTGTGTAGAATCTTAAATATTTATTTTTCATTTTACATATATTTCTTTCTTTCCCTTTTATCAAAATCCCACAGCTTTTCATTTATTTCCAGGTTTAAATAAATTTTCAATCTCAGACTTTTGGACCCCGCTAAAGGACAACTTTAACTAAATGTTTGGCCAAATTTATCTTGTGGCACAAAGTTCAACGTGAAAAGTCAAAGTCGTTTATTTGTGACAACTATTGTACATATAGTACATAGACAGTCAAATGCTTTTTCTGCAAGTTAGCTTTACTGAGCACTTCTACTTTAACTAAACTTAACTAGAAAATAAGTACTATAATAAAGTTAAAATAACAGAAGGCTTTGTTTCTTCTTAAACATATTTCCTTGTATAACTATTTTTTATATATTCGGAACTGCAACTAAATATTCATATTTATAAATATATATATTCAGATTTACAATGTGATATTTTATATTCGGGTTTACAATTGCATTCATGGATTTATAAATATATATATTGAGATTTACCATTACATATTCAGATTTTCAATAATATAATATACATTCAGAATTTGCAACTATATATTCGAATTTACAATTATATGCAAGTTACGATTATATAGTTAGATTTATAATTATATATAATAAAATTAGATTTACAACTATACATTTTATATCCGGATTTACCATCATAAATATTTAAATGTTTGGCTTCTCGTAATATGAAATAATTGTATAAAAAATTATATTATTTAAATAATGATATTACATAAATAATTATAAGAACTAATAATATAAAATATGAATAATTCTAAATCTGAATATGTAGTTATATACAGAATATATATATATATATATATATATATATATATATATATATATATATATAAACTATATACAGTAGTACAGTATATAATTGTAACTATATATTCAGATTTTAAATTACAGTTTACACTATAGGTCCTATATGTAAGTGTGCAATGTGCAAATGTGGCGAGTTGTCCTAGTTTTGATGCGGTGCAATGTTTCAGTTTTTTTCTTGCTGGAATATGTGCGTTTATGCACAAAAATAAGGTCTGTTCTTGATAAGCAACACTATCAGTCCAAAGAAACTGGCAGACTTCATTGCATATGCATGAGGGGGTGGAGTCAGATATGTAAAGTGCAAGATCACTCACATAGAGTCTTGTAAAGGGGTCTTCTAGTTGGACGGGGTGTGACTCCAGCTGGAGAAAACAGATGTAGTGTGAAAGTTACTTTAATGCTCTGTGTAAATGTTGTTGAAGAGCTGCATACAAGTGTCAGTAAGTAGTTTCTCATTATTTGTTGATTTTAATAGCTAGTAACTTGTTTTTAAAGCCTGTCTTTGTATGCGTACAGTGTATAGGATATTCTAATTATCTCAAATATGTGTATATTAACATCATTCATTTAAAAAAACTCATTTTGGTCTGTTAAGAACTTAGTTTTTTTTCTTTTACTTCTACACTGGAAAGGTTCTTGAAAGTTTGGCTGGAGTTTATGTACATTTATTATTATACATGTATATTATTGCAAGATAATTTTATTCATTAATTATTTGGTGTTCATTATTTTAATTATAACTTTCTTCATCACATTGTAGTCATGTTTTCATAAGCACTGATTGTCATTATGAACTATCAATATTCTTTCACTGAAACTTTCTCACTTTTTCCGACTTTCTCAACTTTTAGAATTTACAGTTAGGTCATTTATATTTACATCACAATTTATATATATAGAAAACACTTTTATCTAAAAAGAATAATGTGTGCAAAAATGAAAGAAAAAATGAAGTTTTGTGTCTGTTTTCTAGGGGAGTTGTGTGTTAGAAATCCTAGGGTCATTATTCTGAATCTTCGATAGCAATGGACCCTCAGGTGCCCAAAGACAAGTAAGTTTAAAAACAACCTTTTTTAAAAACACTTAAACATTAGTTAAAAGGTATCAGGGTCACAGCTCTGTTCTGCCAGCTGCATTGACTTAGACCTGGGGAAATCAGATAACAAAAACTGTTTTTTCCCTTCTGTAACCCAAAATGAATTGAGGCGGAAACTTCGCTGAAGAGTTAAAGATTTCACATCAGGTGTGCAATGGCAAGTTGCAGTCAAATTAACACTCTTAAAAATAAATGTTCAAGAGTTTTAAAGCCTGATGCCATAGGAGAAAATGTGTATATTCTTTGGTTCTTTTAAACGCTATCTATATAGTGGTGCTTCAAAGAACCGAGAAACCAATACTGATATAAAGAACATAGAATGTAACAACAAAACATTGTCTTTTGGCCATGGCTGGGTCTTAAGTGGGGTTAGATTTTCCTTTTGCACCCTCGCCACCCTAAAAATATGAACATCTGAAGACCAGACAGGCAGATGTGTGGGAGCCCTCATGTTCTTTTGTGTTTTCTCTTGACAGATATAATGGCGTGTGGTTGATTTTCTTCATGTTGGGGTTAGGCACTCTTCTGCCATGGAACTTCTTCATGACTGCAACCATGGTAACCAATTTGCATTGAAATTCTTCAATCTTGGTTTGTTTTTTGCCCTATAAGACCAGAAATGATGACTAAGTGTTGCGATACAGCAACCGACCATTCTCCTTTTTTATCAGATTGTTTTCTGTCTTGTAGTATTTCACTAGTCGCCTCGCAGACCCTCAGCCTTTGAATGAAGGAAACTTCTCGGCCAGTCAGACTGAAGAAGACACACGGAGTGTTTTGCAAGCGAAATTTAATAATGTGATGACGTTGTGTGCTATGGTTCCTCTACTGGTGTTCACCTGCCTTAACTCGGTTCTTCACCAAAGGTGAGACCAAAGCGACTGAATATTCAAGGGGCAAATTCTGTTTTATGCACACAGAAATGAGTATGTTGATTAGTTTTTGGCTAGTTAATGGCATCATGGATGGAGCAGAGTTAACTGTGGCTCTCTTAACTGTGATCTTGCATACCAGAATTCCTCAGATCATCAGAATCGCGGGCAGTTTGATGGTGATTCTGCTGGTATTTTTGTTGACTGCCATCCTGGTGAAAGTACATTTGGAACCGTTGCACTTCTTTGTGATCACCATGATCAAAATCATCTGCATTAACTGTGAGTTGTTTGAAATACATGCATATGGGGACAGGAGTAGTTCCTTTGAAACTGGAATAAAATGGACACCTTCATGATCCAATAAATCCAGATGTCTAATTGAATTTTAATTTGGAAATATGTCACATTATGGAAGTAAAATAGGTAGCAGATGCCATTTAATGTTTACTGTAAAAGAACTGAGTTGATGTCATATAGTGTGTGAAGCTTATGGATTATGGAAGCCCATTTCTGCAACATTGATTTTTTTGTTTTGTTGCATATTTATGAGATTAAAAGCCATAATTATGATATGGAAAAGTCAAAATTTTGATACAATTATTAGATAAAAAGTCATAACTATGATAAAAAAATCTAAATTATGAGATACTAAGTACATAATTATGGCATAAAAAGTACAAATTATGAGACAGAAATATTGTCATATTTATGACAGAAAAGTCATAATGATCAAAAGAGATTAAAATTATGGTTGAGAATTTAAATCATAACTGACATTAGAATCTTAATTATGAGATACCAAGTAATTTATTAAAATGTGCTTTGATTAGTCATATTTATGATATTAAAAGACATAATTATGATATGGAAAAGTCAAAATTTAGATACAATTATGAGATTAAAAGTCATAATAATGAGATCCAGTCAATTATTAGATTCAAAGTCATATTTATGACTTAAAAAGTCCTAATTAACTATTATGATTAACCTAATTATGATTATAGTAAATTCGAACTGACAAAAATCAAAATTAAGAGATTAAAACTCAATTATTAAATACTAAGTCATAACTGACATAAAGTCTAAAATGATGAGATACAAAGTCATTTATTAGATTAAGTCATATTTATGACATAAAAAGCCATAATTATGAAAAACTAAATAATAACTATGACATAAGGTCATAATTATGAGATACTAAGTAATAATTATGAGATTAAGTCAATTATTAGATTCAAACTCATATGTGACATATTATGAAATACTAAATCATAACTATGACATAGTTATGAGACACTAAGTCATAGTTATGGCATAAAAAGTAAAGTTATGAGAAGTCATAACTATGATAATATGATACTATGATAATCCAGATTTTGTGGTAGTCAAAAGTATGTAATAGTAACTCATAATAATGGGATTTAAAGTCAAAATTATAAGAAATCATAACTGCCATAAAAAAAAATCTAAATTATGAGATACTAAGTAATGCATTAGATTAAAAGTCATAATTACGATATTAAGTCAATTATTAGATTCAAACTCATTTTTATGACATAAAAAGTCCTAATTATGATATACTAAACTATAAATCTAAATTGAGATTAAAAGTAAATTATGAAATACTAAGTCATAACTATGACATAGTATATTATAATTAATACTGTTTTAGCTCATATTTATGAAAAATGACTTCTCATAATCATCATCAATCTAAAAAGTGGCAAAAATGGGCTTTCATACACAATAAAGGGTAATAGAAATGCAATGGATTTGTGTGTGTCATGTTCATCTCAGCATTTGGAGCTGTCCTGCAGGGAAGTCTCTTTGGAATGGCTGGACTCCTACCGGCTTCATATACAACACCAATCATGAGTGGACAAGGGCTTGCAGGAACCTTCGCTGCTTTCTCCATGATCTGTGCCATCGCCAGTGAGTGTTTACATTAGAATAATACTGTAGTTGAACAACTGCTATATATGTAAAGTGCTATATTTATAACTGCAAGGTTATAGGTTTGGACTTCTCAAGAGTTGATCCATGAACTATAATATATAGTGATAAAACGATAGATACATGCTGTAGTATAAGTGTATTGTGACACTTTGTGTTTGTCAAATGTTAGTGGAACGTGTCCATAGATAATGTGCTGAACTACACCTGTGGTTACTCAGCTAGGACACGTGTGTGAACTGACTTCAAATATCCACTAAAAATCATTGCCACACCAGTTGGTTAAAGTCATTTTGCAAAAAAAAAAAAAAAGTTAGTCCTGAGAAAAGCTCTAGCAGCAGTTGAGCACAGATGACACTTTTTTTTGATTTGCTGTTATCTAATGCAATCACATTTCCAAAGACTTTTTGGGGTCACTGTAAATGTATTTGTTATTTTATAAAGAAAAGTATAATTTCATAAAAAACCTGTTCTTTCTTGCATTCTCTCTTTCAGGTGGCTCTGCTTTGCAGGACAGTGCGTTTGGATACTTCATCACGGCATGTGCTGTTATCACCCTTGCAATCGCATCATATGTTGCTCTTCCTAAACTGGTAAGATTCGAGTGCCTGCACGACTCGGAGGGCCGTTAGTTTAAAGCATGAAACATTGAGAAAATCTGTGCGCTTCTTGTTTCTGTAGGCATTCTTTCAGTACTTCCAGGAAAGTAACCAGAACAAACCATCTGAAGATGAAGAAAACAAGATGGATTTGCTGAAAAAAGGTGTCACATAATTCAGATCAGATGTTGATGTGAAGTGTGAGAGATATTATTGTCAAAGCTCAATGTGTTTAGATTTATTGTTCTTCTGTAGATCAGAGCAAACAGGGTGTCAGTACCGCAGAGGAGGACAAGCAAACACCTTCCTTCTTGGGCATCTTTAAAAAGGTAAACGCACTTCATCTTCTGCGACTGCTATTGGATTTGAAGGAACCCCACAAATCTAGTTTTAATTAGAGACCAAGCACCGAAGGTGCTGTAGCCCCTGTTGTATACGTTGCATCATGAAAAATTACGCTAACATCGTTAACAGGGTGGGCTTGAAAAAGGATTTGAGGCTGTTTCTCGGCAATGCTTTGTCCTATCGAAATTAAACTTGGTATGCTTCATCAGGAGCATGATCTGAGGGTACATGCAAAGGATGGAGACAGCGCCACCTATGGGTCAAGAAACCTTTGAACTGTATGTCTTAAAATCATGAGGTTGGGTTCTGTGGGTCATGAAGATTTCAACGATAACAATTTTTCCCATATTAGCTATACTGTCTCTCCGCCATATTTAATTTTATTAAAAATGTGATATGTTTTTTAAATGCCTTGTTTAAAAGAAATTTGGTATGCATCATCAACATCATGTCCTGAGGACACCTGAGCAGTTTGGAGACAGCGCCACCTATAATTCAAAAGATAACCCACACTTGAGTGCTGACTCTATACTCAGGTTGTCTCTTTGCCACTCACTGAACATATGAACTGAGTGGCACAGTGTGTAAAGCACTGGACTATACTGTAGTTCCAAAGGTTGTGGGTTCAAATCCCCACCTAGGCAAGTCATCTGGCTTGTTGGCTGCTGGGCTTTTTTGTTGAAAATTTACATGAATACAAAGTTGATTATGGTGACTGCTTGGCTGTGTTTGCTTTAAGCTTGGTATGACCCTTTGGTGACTGTCAGTGTTGTGGCTCTGTGGTGACCTGTGGAACGGAGAGGCGTAGGTTCGAATCTGACCTAGAGCGACTTGTAATGTGATGTGCAATTGCTCTGTATGTCATATGTGCTCTGTGTAATCTTTGGGTTGTGCTTAGTGTTGTGCAGTGCTTGGCATGTTGGTGCTTGGCCCTGTAATTGCTGCTTGCAGCTATATTTTAATTTTAATTTATCTTTTCAGATATGGGTTATTGCTCTCTCCGTGTGTTTTGCCTTCACGATCACTATTGGCACGTTTCCTGCTGTCACCGCTGATGTTAAATCTACGATTGCTAAAGGTGGAGCTTGGGGTAAGAGACGTGTTTGATTAACTAAACTTACCTAGTATTTGCACATGCAGGACTCTTAAGACTCACTTTGACTATGAAATTACATCTAAAATTCTGCATTATTCCATCCAAGTTGCAAATTTAATTAACACGAAAGTTCAAATATCGCTAAAACAATTTGCGATTAAAGGAGCATTTCGCTCCCATGTGTTAAGGATAGCAAAATACTTCTGGGGAAATTAGTGCAAAATTTAAATGAAACTGGGAGTTGTTTTTATTAAATGTTATACATTTTTATATCCGGTTTAGAACGCGCAGACAAAACGTTTTGATGAACTACAGTTTGAACTTCAGCATTCTGCGGCAGATGCTGGAGGTAAAAGTAGTAGTCATAGACCGATATGTTGGCCAGGCCGATTAATCGGCCGATATTTACCCATTTTGCGATTATCTGTCGTTAACTGTGTTTGCTTGGTTGATTAACAGAAGTGTTAACTTTCCCTTGTGACAGTTCCAAAATCTACCAAAAGATTTGTCAATGGATAGAAAAGGTTTTTTTGTTCAAATTTAAGCAAATTTGAGTGAATATTGTATAAAATAAGTGTTCATTTCAATTTTGAAATTTTGTGAACGTTTGATTTGCTGTTGTTAAATTGTATTATGTACAGTATATCAGCATTTATATTGGCTATTGGTTATCCTGCTCGCTAGATATCATATCAGCCATTGAAAAACCCATATTGGTTGACTACTAATTAGTAGCCAATCATTTTGATGACAGGCTTTGTGTCTGGAATTTCAAAATAACCATAGCAACATTTCAGACTCATTTGTAATGATACTGATAATATTCTCTGAGCGAATTATGTATTTACATGACTTTCTTGATGCGCATGTACAGTACATTCCAATATAAATTCTTAAGGAATATATTTGATAAATGTGTTTTCGTCATAGTTTATTCACGTCTTCTTACTGAATAAAAAATGTATCCAACTCAAGCGAGCATGTATGTTTTTTATGCACATTTTGAAAACTTTATTCGCATTTTGAGGTTTCCATTCAGCAATTTTTAAGTGATATCCCAAAATTCGCAAAACAAATAAGTGGACTGAAACTCAACAATGACACGAGTGAAAGTTGTGATATGACTGTATCCAATAACATAAATGTGGTTTGTCTTTAAAATTCTATTTTTAGGATCTGAAACCACTCATTCGCTATTCATTGCAAATAAAACAAAAAACAAATAATAATTCTGATCTGACAGTTCACATTGCGTTTACATGCACACCAATACACTGATAACTACTTAAAATCAGCTTCTTTAAAAAAATAAGACAATGCAAGAAAACCACGTTTACATGAGATTTGAAATCATGGGATAATTCTTTGGTTTTGACATCAAAACTTAAACAGTTATGCATACAACACTTCACATCGGAGCGCTTTTACACTGAAACACATTAACAAAAATCAGATTTGAATCAGATTTCAGACTACATATGGATATCGTTTGGATCGGGTTTGTATGTTTACTCTATAGACACAGCTGACATATTCAAGTCAGATATGCCAAAAATTGCATTTTTACTACCTGTCTTAAAGCCTACATGTATCGCAAAAATCGTTCTAAATTTTTCATTTAAATGTGTATAATGCATATTTGTATTACAAGCTAAATGTCTAACTTCTCTCTCTTTAGAAAAGTATTTCACACCTGTGTCTTGTTTCCTGTTCTTCAATGTTTTTGACTGGGCGGGCCGCAGTCTCACCGCAGTGTGTATGTGGGTAAGACACATTCATTCACCTTTAAATGGTTTTGTCCAGTAGTCACATCTGCAGATGTCAGATAAATTGGCCCCAATAAGTATTTGGACACTTTAGTCACACTTAGAAATGTTACACTTAAAAATGTTTTGTTTTTTCTGAAAAGTGTGCTTGTTCTATCTTTCTTTAAAATAAAAGCCACTTGGTTTGATATTTTGTTATCTTATGCAATGACATTCAGACATTTTTAAGTGTGAATTAAGTGTCCAAATACTCTTTGGGGTCACTGTATCTTCAGCTGGCATGATTTGAGATTTAGAGCACATAAACATAAAAAAATGAAGACATTCTAGGAAGTATCACAATCATTTTTATAAATTACATAAACATGCATATATTCATTATATATCATATTCAATATATAATTCAAAATATATCATTCCAAAATCAACTTGCATAAAAATAAATACACTGAGCCATAAAATTCATTGCCACTGACCTTCACACAAAGAAATTTTATGGAATGTGATGTTTGTGTACTTGGTGTCTTTATTTCACCTCTTTTTGTATTCTCTCTCTTCTAGCCTGGTAAAGACAGCAAACTGCTCCCCGGTCTGTTATTGGCCCGTGTGATATTTGTCCCTCTGTTTATGCTGTGTAACGTTCAACCGCGGTACAATCTGCCCGTCTACTTTACGCACGATGGCTGGTTCATTGCATTCATGATACTCTTCGCCTTTTCCAATGGATATCTGGCCAGCCTCTGCATGTGCTTTGGACCCAAGTGAGTATCACCTAAAGATTGGTCATGATGGTCAACTAGTCCAACAACCAACTAGTCGATTAGTGGGGTAGACTAGTTTTTTTTTATTTTTTAGAATCTTTTCCCATTTAGTTTCGATATCATGGCAGTGGGATGGTCACTGCATAGCTGTTTTCGTGCACTATGTTGGCAGCGATTGGCCTCTTCAAGATTTTTAGGTAGTTGTTCACCCAGAAATTCAGCTATTAGAATAGGATCCCCCCCAGTTTAGTTTCAATATTGTTATGGCTGGCGATTTAATTAGCATGCATTGTATCATGCCTCACATTTATTTTATTTTTTTTTTGAGCATCCTGCGACGACCGTTACAATTTAAGGCGGACTGTCAAGTTACAAATTGTTCAACTTTCAGGCCACTTCTACAAGGTTTCTCGATTAGCCGACTAGTCGTTCAGGCAACCTACCAACTATTCGATTTTGAAAATGTGTTGGTTTGGTGCTGCTGTGGACAAGAGGTTGTTTGAGTGCTGCTGCGGAAATAAGAAAATACCCCTTAAAATGTTTAGGGATTATTAACACAGAATACGATGGGTTGACAGCACTTAACAGGGGGTGCTGCAACATCGACCAGCACCCCTACTTTCCGTGGTTATGCTAGTGTTGCCACAAGTTTAGCCTGAGAAATTTGTTTCAAAGAATTGCGATGCACTAAAACTAAAGACAGATTATGGTCCTGCGAGGTAAGGTTGTGCAATTAATTACAATAAAATGGCAATATGAGCATGTGCAATTTTTTAAACTGCAGCAAGCTGAATTTTCATTTTTTATGTTTTTTACTTTACTTAATTTTGTGGTGTTTAATTTGCTATTCTGATTGGAGCACATTTTTTGCACACAGATGGCATTTCGCTAATCAGATTGCAGTGCGCACAAAAGTTACCAGTGAGATAACAGATCACAAATCGGAAAGGTGAATAAAGAAAAACAAAAAGGCATAAAGAAAGAAACCGTATGATTTTTTTTTGTCCATATTGCACAGCTCTACTGCGAGGTCCTGGGATACCCTCTCATTACAAATGTGACTGAGATATACTATAAATGTCCAAATAACAAAAAATTATAAATCGCAAATATGAAAAATAAAGTCGCAGTTGCAAGATCTTAAGTCTCAAGTACGTGAAATTAAGTTGGCATTGCGATAATGAACACTTCATGTGAATACATTGCAAAACATATCAGTACCATGACTTGTGCTGTATATGATGTAAAAATTGCACTGGATCTGGGCCTCAGGGGATTTAATATTGGTCTGGGTCTGTGTCTTGAAAGGTGTGGATTTGACTCCCAAATTCCAAATGGACTCACTGCGGGTTGATTTCCCCTACTGGTGTAAAACTAATCCTAAAACCCTTTTTATGGCAATACAAGTACCAAAACTCCAAGATATATGCAATTATAAAGGCCTCTACACAAAGCTAATTCTCATTAATCACATTAATATTGATTCTGATGTATAATGTAAACTTATAGAGAGCAGCAGTTTCTGCCCACTTTTTCAGCCGTTGTGGTTCTGGGAGTTTTTTCCCCATTCATTTCTTCCATAGGGGTTTCTTAAAAGTCTTAAGCATGTTCTGAACCAATCCATGAAACAAAGCAACCAGCTCCGAGGTGAATCACATTAAAGCAAATTTTAAATTTAAACAAAGAAGTATTTGAAAATCAGACAAAAGGCAAAAGGTACATGATTGTGTACTTAACATCTGTAATGAGGGAATGAACTACAATCCCAAGAAGAACTGCAAATTATGTAAATCAAATTGAAAATGATGGAAAAATATAAAACTACTAAAGTTGATGATTCTTAGTATAGAAACAATACATTTCAAGAAAAAGTTCTTCACCAGAAATTCCGCTATCAAACACGTTTTTTTAAAAAATGCAGTTGTACTGATGGCTTCAACAGACGTATTATTGATTACCAACCTCAGAGCTCATGGTAGGTCTGTCATTAAAGGTTTTTAAGTTATCATTAAAAATAAATTCGTCACTGGAGAAAATAGATGCATTTCTACTTAGTGGAAGTAGACTTTTTGAGGCTCTAATGCCAAAACACTTAAAAATGTTTTTCTATTAAACTCACTCAACTCACTTGTTTTATCTTTTTTCTTCTGTTCCCAGGAAAGTGGATCCAAGTGAGGCGGAGACAGCTGGAGCGATCATGGCCTTCTTCCTGTCCCTCGGGCTTGCTCTCGGAGCATCTCTCTCGTTTCTGTTCCGTGGGCTCATCTGAAGTCACTGCGGACACCACACCTATCCTCCACATAAACAGACTGTGAATGAATTTATAGAGCATTACAGCTGTTCTCCTCGGCTGTTTGACTGACAGATGTTGAGTGTCAAAATTAAACCCTTAAATCTGTGTGTCCATATACTGCCTTAAGAGTATTTTAGTTTTTTTTTAATTAGTAGTACTATTATAATAATGTTTAAAAATTCTTGTTTTAGCACCCATCAACATTTTTAAATTGATTATACATAAGTATTACAGCTGCATTAAAAATATTTTTGAATCGAGGCATACTTAAAACATGACTTACATTGTAATACATGCAAATACGATAATGCATTATGTTTACGATAATGCTTTTGTTTAGTTTTTTCTTTATAGAAGTTTATGTAAAGAAAATGTCATGCCATGTGATATTTCAGTTTTTTCTTTTTAATAAATTTATCAAAAATCTGTTTTTTGCTTGGTCATTATGGGGTATGAGTGTAGATTGATGTGGAAAATAAAGCATTTTAGCATAAGGCTGCAACATAATAAAATGTGAAAATACTTTCTAAATGCACTAAAGAGTTGTGCTCAAAAGTTTGCATACCCTGGCAGAAATTGTGAAATTTTGGTTTTGATTTTTAAAATATGACTGATCATGCAAAAAAAAAAAAAAAAAGGATATTTAAGGATAGTGATCTTATGAAGCCATTTATTATCACATAGTTGTTTGGCTCCTTTTTAAATCATAATGATAACAGAAATCACCCAAATGGCCCTGATCAAAAGTTTACATACCCTTGAATGTTTGGTCTTGTTACAGACACACAAGGTGATGCACACAGGTTTAAATGGCAATTAAAGATTAATTTTCCACACCTGTGGCTTTTTAAATTGCAATTAGTGTCTGTGTATAAATAGTCAATGAGTTTGTTAGCTCTCACATGGATGCACTGAGCAGGCTAGATACTGAGCCATGGGGAGCAGAAAAGAACTGTCAAAAGACCTGCGTAACAAGGTAATGGAACTTTATAAAGATGGAAAAGGATATAAAAATATATCCAAAGCCTTGAAAATGCCAGTCAGTACTGTTCAATCACTTATTAAGAAGTGGAAAATTCGGGGATCTCTTGATACCAAGCCAAGGTCAGGTAGACCAAGAAAGATTTCAGCCACAACTGCCAGAAGAATTCTTCAGGACACAAAGAAAAACCCACAGGTAACCTCAGGAGAAATACAGGCTGCTCTGGAAAAAGATGGTGTGGTTGTTTCAAGGAGCACAATACGATGATATTTGAACAAAAATGAGCTGCATGATCGAGTTGCCAGAAATAAGCCTTTACTGCACCAATGCCACAAAAAAGCCCAGTTACAATATGCCCGACAACACCTTGACACGCCTCACAGCTTCTGGCACACTGTAATTTGGAGTGACGAGACCAAAATAGAGCTTTATGGTCACAACCATAAGTGCTGTTTGGAGAGGGGTCAACAAGGCCTATAGTGAAAAGAATACCATCCCCACTGTGAAGCATGGTGGTGGCTCACTGATGTTTTGGGGGTGTGTGAGCTCTAAAGGCACCGGGAATCTTGTGAAAATTGATGGCAAGATGAATGCAGCATGTTATCAGAAAATACTGGCAGACAATTTGCATTCTTCTGCAGGAAAGCTGTGCATGGGACGCTCTTGGACTTTCCAGCATGAAAATGACCCTAAGCACAAGGCCAAGTTGACTCTCCAGTGGTTACAGCAGAAAAAGGTGAAGGTTCTGGAGTGGCCATCACAGTCTCCTGACCTTAATATCATCGAGCCACTCTGGGGAGATCTCAAACGTGCGGTTCATGCAAGACGACCAAAGACTTTGCATGACCTGGAGGCATTTTGCCAAGACGAATGGGCAGCTATACCACCTGCAAGAATTTGGGGCCTCATAGACAACTATTACAAAAGACTGCACGCTGTCATTGATGCTAAACGGGGCAATACACATTAAGAACTAAGGGTATGCAGACTTTTGAACAGGGGTCATTTCATTTTTTTCTTTGTTGCCATGTTTTGTTTTATGATTGTGCCATTCTGTTATAACCTACAGTTGATATGAATCCCATAAGAAATAATAGAAATGTGTTTTGCCTGCACACTCATGTTTTCTTTAAAAATGGTACATATATTACCTATTCTCCAAGGGTATGCAAACTTTTGAGCACAACTGTATATATATATATATATATATATATATATATATATATATATATATATATATATATATATATATATATATATATATATAATTACATCATTACTCACGGAAAACCCATTCTTGATGTCAAAAATGGAATTTCAACTACTAAAAAACAGTAACTAATATCTGTACAGTAAGTGCATTTTCACTTGTTAAATTTCAATTATCTGTCATTCACCTATTTAAAAAGCAATTACAGATATCTATAATTAACTTCTTACAAGTTGGACTACCAGTTTGATATGCAATGACTACTTACTAGTAAATATGAATTTTTGATATCAATTATTACATTGTTACTAAAGCAAATGTCCATTCCTGAAATAAAAAATTAAATTATAACTAGTAAAAATGCACATTTTTTGCATCTGTAATTTGTTTTTCACTAGTGACAATGTTAATTTCAGATATCTTAAATGTTATTGTAACTAGTAATAAAGTCTTTTAAGATCCACTTATTTACTTTTCCAATCACTTTTGGAAGTCTTTTAAATTTAAATTACTTTTAATTACTTTTTTTAATATCTGAAATCCATATCCAGATATTTCCTAAAATACCAAATCTAACATGAATATCATGTTAAAAATATATATCAGAAATTTGCACATTTACTAGTTGATATAAGGAATGGATGGATCGTACCAGTAACAATGGAATTATTGATATATATATATATATATATATATATATATATTTATAATTACATACATTTTTACTAGTAGCTGATTTGTGTATTTGGAATTAAAACTAGTAAGAAATTAATTATAGACATCTGTAATTGTATTTTGAACAGGAGTGAATGACAGATCATCATGAAATCCTATAGTGAAAATGTAGTTATCAACAATTATGTTTTTGCTAGTTGAAATTCCATTTTTGATATCAAGAATGGGTATTCCCAAGGGTAATGACGTCGTTTTTTTTTTTAAATTTTTTTTATAAAGTAGTTTTTTTTTTGTTTTTACTAGTGAAAACCAAAATTACTCGTATCAAAACAAGGCATTTTCACTAGTGAAAATGTAATTATAGATATCTATATCTATAGCAAAAACCGATTCCATCTGACCTGAATGTCATTCGATAAATATTCAGCACTCTAAAAACTATGTCCTAGTAGTCAGATTATTTAACAGCAAAAGTTGAGATTTAATTAGATAAATATATCGTTTGCATGTGTTGCGCACTTCAAATGTGAGCACTTATGAATGTGTGGAGCCAGTGTTGTGTCAAACCTTTAAGAGACTCTTGTCTCATACACGGAAAACACCATCACGAGCATCGTGCGCTCTGTTTGTAGCAGATGCCAGCAAGCAAAGCGCAAATTCACTTTGTAGCGCACAGCACATAAAGACTACATATTTATTTAATTAAATAGCAGCCTTTTGCGGTTTAATAATCACTTTGAGTCACGTAGCAATCAGCTTTTCTGCATTGAAAAGCTACCGTCATAACACAGAAACATTTCAAAATAAAAACTCAGCCAAAATAAAAGCTCAATTTAAAGGGAAAAAGTATGACAGAAAAAGATCACTATTGTATATTTACAGCTGAAGTCAGAAGTTTACATACACTTAGCTTGAAGTCATTAAAACTGATTTTTGAAACCACTCCACAGATTTAATAGCAATATTAGCAAACTATAGTTTTGGCAAGTCATTTAGGACATCAACTTTGTGCATGACGTGTAATTTTTCCAACAATTGTTTACAGACATATTGTTTCACTTTTAATTACTATATCACCATTCCTGTGGGTCAGAAGTTTACATACACTAAGTTAACTGTGCATTTAAGCAGTTTGGAAAATTCCAGAAAATGATGTCAAGCCTTTAGACAATTAGCTTCTGATAGGAGGTTTATTGAATTGGAGGTGTACTTGTGGATGTATTTTAAGGCCTACCTTCAAGCTCAGTGCCTCTTTGCTTGACAACATGGGAAAATCCAAAGAAATCAGCAAAGACCTCAGAAAAACATTTGTGGACCTCCACAAGTCTGTCTCCCAGAGATGAACGTAGTTTGGTATGAAAATCCCAGAACAACAGCAAATGGCCTTGTGATGATGCTGGAGGAAACAGGCAGACAAGTATCTATATCCACAGTAAAACTATTCCTATATCGACATAACCTGAAAAGCTGCTCAGCAAGGAAGAAGCCACTGCTCCAAAACCACCATAAAAAAGACAGACTACAATTTGCAAGTGCACATGCGGACAAAGATCTTACTTTTGGGAGAAATGTCCTCTGGTCTGATGAAACAAAAATGTAACTGTTTGGCCATAATGACCATCGTTATGTTTGGAGGAAAAAGGATGAGGCTTGCAAGCCGAAGATCACCATCCCAACCGTGAAGCATGGGGGTGGCAGCATCATGTTGTGGGGGTGCTTTGCTGCAGGAGGGACTGGTGCACTTCACAAAATAGATGGCATCATGAGGAAGGAAAATTATGTGGAGTCACGTAGGACAACAAAGTCAAGGTATTGGAGTGGCCATCACAAAGCCCTGACCTCAATCCGACAGAACATTTCTGGGCAGAACTGAAAAAGCGTGTGCAAGCAAGGATGCCTACAAATCTGACTCATTTACACAAGTTCTGTCTGGAGGAATGGGCCAAACGTCCAGCAACTTATTGAGAGAAGCTTGTGGAAGGCTACCCAAAACATTTGACCCAAGTTAAACAATTTAAAGGCAATTCTACCAAATACTAACAAAGTGTATGTAAACTTCTGACCCACTGGGAATGTGATGCAAGAAATAAAAGCTGAAATAAATAATTCTCTCTACTATTATTCTGACATTTCACATTCTTAAAATAGTGATCCTTACTGACCTAAGTCAGGGAATGTTTTCTATGATTAAATGTCAGAAATTGTGAAAAGCTGAGTTTAAATGTATTTGGCTGAGGTGTATATACTACTGCTAATAATAATAATAATAAATCAATAGTAACAGTATTATATCTGAGCAATGCCTCACATCTTTGATGCTCTGTTATTAAGCAGTTAATTTGACAAAAAAAAAAAAAAAGTGTCAGTCAGTGAAACTGCACAATATTTGTTGAACAAAGTGATTGCAATGTAAAAGATCTTAGCAACTCATAATTATGCCAAAGATTAGATCATAGTATAAACCCAATCTAATTCATTAAAAGGCAACAGTTTAACTAAAGTGCTCAGAGACAAGTTACTCAAATCAAATGCATGTGGATTATAAATGACCACAAGAGAAGAGGATGTCAATAACTGTAACACCACAGCGAACCCTTCTGGCAGTGCCAACAATTGTTTGGAGTGAATGACACGTCATACAGTATACACAGAATGAATACCATTTTTTTATTGACCAAGGAACTGAAAATATGACCAATGCTTCACCATAAGGACGACCTTTGGACTGAAAAAGTGACAGAAAATATCACACAAGTTCTACAGAGCATGAATTCAGTCGGTAAAAGTCAAAAGTCTCCTACTTACACTTTTAAAGCCATTATGTCAGCAGAATACAGTAAAGAAAAAGACTACGTTTCTTTGAAGTTGGTCTCATTTTCACCCACTCAAACATACTGTACATCTGCATAACACCAGTAATAAAGAGTTTGTCAAATATACATAATTCCTTCTTTGCAAAATGCATGGTCATCTATAGCAAATTTCTCAATGCTTTTTCGTTCTAAAAGACATTCTGCGTTTCAAAACTTAAAAGGTTAGCTTAACAGTGGTTATAAAACAAAAGAAAAACAATAATTTTATGACATATTAAAATCCATCAAATGACAGCATTGTTATATCTAGCTTTGACACATCTTTAATACATAGGTATCAAATACTTCAACATTTGTTGTTTCGCCAAACAGTTGCTTGTGCAATTTACAAAAATACGCTCACCGCTCTTTACTTCACTGCCAAATACTGAAGTGACATTCACTTCATTAACTCAGTAAGAAGCCGGTGAGGAGAACCCCAAAAAAAGGGATGAACTTGTTGAACTTTCTTTATAATGTGCTCACGTTCAGTCACATCGTAGAGAAACGTTATCAAAGTATTCCAAAATTTGGAAAGACACAAGTACCTCCAGCATCTAGCTACAATTTCCAGATGGTTTAAAGTAATAGATCACCCAAAATGAAAATTCAGTCATCATTTAATTGCCCTCATCTCTTCTCATTCCAAATATGTAAACCTGCAATCTGCAAAAAATAGTATTTCTTCTAAATTTCGCCTTTTGCGTTCCACGGAAGGAATAAAGTCGCACTGAGGAATAATGAAGTTGATGAAACAGAATACAATTTTTGGGTGAAATATTCCTTTAAAGGAATATTCCAGGTTCAATACAAGCTAAGCTCAATTGACAGCATTTGTGGCATAATGTTGATTACAAAATAAAAAATAAAAATCAAACTCCCCTCTTTTTCTTTAAAAAAAATAAAAAAATCAAGGTGACAGTGAGGCACTTGGAATGGAAGTGAATAGGGGCCAGTTTTTGGAGGGTTTAAAGGCAGATATGTGAAGCTTAAAATGTTATAAAAGCACTTTAATTCTTCTGTCGTTTTAGGGTTTGTTGACATTACATCATCATGGCAACACAGTTGTTATATTGGCTTTAACTTTACACAGAAAAGGTTAGGAAGTAGATTTGGTCACCCTAAAATCATGTTTGCATGCATACCATTTATGTCTTGTGGCAATACTTTTGAAAAAGTGAGTATTTAAAAAAAAAAAAAAAAAAATTGGCTTCCATTCACTTCCATTGTAAATGCCTCTCTGTAACCAAGATTTTCAGTTTTTTTAAAGAAAAAGGAGGGGCAAGTAAAAATTATTTTTTGTGGTAATGAATATTATGCCACAAATGCTGTCGATTGAGCTGAACTTGTATTGAACCCGGAATATTCCTTTAAGTTACAAAACAGCAAATCTACATAGACAAATGGTGACGAACCTTCCAAAACGCTACCGCCATGACACTAACGAACAACGTAGCTACAGCTTTCATAGGTTACCTTTGTGTCTTCTTCAATGTGAATTCTGGAATTTCGAAGAAAGAAAACAAGTAAAAAGGAGAGATGACAAACAAAAAACAAAAAAAAACACAGATGTAAACATTTTTTATCTATTGGAAAATAAAGAACACCTGAGGCTGTTCGATTTTTTTTCTCAGTCACACTGTGCGATAGTAGTACCATTGTTATTTGCTTAATCCAGTTTTTCGTATATTGCATGATCCTGAAGCGAACGGGTACACATCCTCCGAAGATTCGTTTTCTTTATCAGCTTTTGTAATGAGATACCAAACATCTTTAGTTCGGAACTTTGAGAATACAGTAACAAACAAAAACAAACAAACATACATACAAAGACTTCAAGCAGACCTTCATTATCAGTGCAAACCTTACTGTACTTGCAGTCAGCACAGATTTTGGAAAAAGTTGCATTTTCGTCTCAATTCGTCTCGTCGCGATTATTTTAGAAATTACGAAGGGTGGTTGGCGAGTCAGGTCTGATCCCAAATCAGGCAACAAAGACACAACTTTTTCTCCGGAGTGTTAATTTCGACAACAACTTAAATGTTTTGGCCACAGAGTGAAATAAAATTTTGGGCTGCTAAACAAATGTACAGTTTAAGGGTTAGTTCAGACAAAAACTTTAAATTCTGTCATTATTTCCTCACCCTCAATTCATTAGGATGTTATGATAAAAAAAAAAATAATGTCAGAATTTGCTTTATTGGTTGAACTATTCCTTTAAACGAAATTCAAATGAGAAACCATATCAAAATAGTTACACAACATGTCTGTACATTGAAAATGCACATGTATTGAAACATTTTCTTCAATTATCTGGGTTAGAATCAAAGTGGTTATCATTTCATTACTACTATTGATCTACCTCACCAGATCAAACTACATAATTAGAAAAAATTGCTCAGCCATTCCTAACAAAATGCATTTGCACAGCAAAACTCAGACTTTTGTGGCATAGAGAATTAATATTTCTAGTCCAAATATTTACTAAACTTTCTACTCTTGATTTCTCCCACAAAGTCTTGTACAAACAAACAGGCAGGCACAAGGCGAAAAACTTCAATCAGGGAACACTGAAAATGTCATTTTTTGCAAGACTTCCTCTGTGTCCTTCTAAAATATATTATATATTCTAAAAAAACTACAGGGGTGCAGGAAAACACTATATCTAAACCAGTGTTTGCCAGGTCAAGGAGTTTAATTTGATTCCATTTCTATGCGTATTTTATCTTATTGGTTTGCAGTGGCAAATTAGCTCTCATTCAAATCCGCCACTGCGCAATCGTCGGTACTATATCTAGTCCGTAACCCAATAGAAGTAGCTAGGTCAAGTTATGCATTGAGAGTGATTCTACTTGCTATAAGGATGAGAATGTTAGTATTCCATTGCAGGCTTACAAACACATCCATTAAGGTTGCAAAGGTAAATCAAGGTAAGAATACCATGAACAAAAATGTAAGAATATGGTTCACTCAATGACATCAAAAAACAGTGGTGTTATATCCAGTGAATTATCCAGAAATGAACAACAACAAAAAAAAAACTTCACACCAGAGTCTCTGGAAATACTGTACATTATTTAGTTCATTTCAGAGAGCAACTAAAGAATTCAAGGACACCTGACGTTCCGTTGTCACGAGAATTCCATCAAAGTTCCCATGGCGACAACAGAACGATTAGAATGTTAGTATGTAGTCTCTTTCTTTCAGTATGATTAGTGTTCTGGCAGAATACTGTACAGTGAAAGCAGTTTGGGAAGTCTAACATGGCAAAGCCAACAAGTTTGCGATTTCGAGACAAATTCTAAAATGAAGATACTTCAGGACATTGAATGCGTCTGGCATTGTTATTTTCTCTACGGATGCCACTATTGCACATTTCCTTTGGAATGCCAGATTTATATGAAAACCATTCATTTGGGCAAAGAATAATGAAAAGCAAGCATGCAAACAAAGCCAGTTCTGCAGCATTATCGACTAGGAAAACTATCGCTGATAAGGCGAACAGTGGGATGCTTGGAGCTTTCGTACCAAGAAAGAATGCGGTGGTCAAACTTTTATTGTACGCGAAGCCTTCCTTGCTATTTTTCAGAGATTTCCATCAGTTTTTTTTTTTTTCTTCTAAGGCTTCTAGGCATCTGAGACAAACTCAATAAAATATTTACGGGAATATGGGAAATCACCGAATGGTGTCCAACTTGTGTCGGGAGTTTTGCGTAGATATCATTGACGAGGTTATGCCATGATGAATTTGTCAAAGTTCCAATCAGAGCAAATTATTAGCAAACAGTCATTGAATTGCACAAAATGGGAAGTCCTGGAGTGCTTTCCATATTTTTCATCGGGAGTCAAGACTTGTTTCAAGAGTTTTGCGAAGAAGTCACTGACAACGTTGCAGCATGCCATATTAATGTTAAAGTTCTAATAAGAGTTATGGCAATTTTTTGTAAATAGTCATTGATTTGCATGAAAGGGGATATCTTAGAATGTTCTCCAACTTTTCCAACAGGAATCAGACTTTGTTCAAGCAGTTTTGCGTACACGACATGGACGGATTTTATGGCATGGTTCCAATCAGATCTGTGACAAATGTTTTGGAAATAATAATTTGCATGTTCAAAATGTACAATCCTTCCATGTTCTCCAACTTTTCTAATCAGAATCAGACTTATGTTTCAGGCATAAACGACAGACGGATTTTTCGGTAAGGTTCCAATCAGAGTTGCGACAAATTTTTAGAAAACATTAATAGACATTTACAAAATAAGAAATTCCATAATGTTCTCAAATGAGAATCCGACTTTGTTCCAAGAGTTTTGCATGGCTCACATTGACAAGGTTGTGCCATGTCTGAATTACGGCAAGGTTCCAATCAGAGTTACGGCATATTTTAGCATAATCTTTGACTTGCACAAAATCTGAAATCCCGGATTGCTATCCATTTTGTCCATCAGGAGTCAGGACTTGTTCCAGGAGTTTTGTCACTGACAACGTTGCGGCATGCCAGATTTACGCCTAGGTTCCAATCCTTTATGGCAAATTTTCAGTAAATATTCATTGACTTTGTATGAAATGGGAACTCCAGAATGGTCTCCAGCTTTTCCAATGGGAAAGAGACTTTGATCCAGGAGTTTTGCATAGATGGAATTGACAAGGTTGTGTCATGTCGGATTTGCACCTAGGTTCCAATCAAACTTGCGTCAGGTTGTTTTTTTTTTTTTTTTATATTCATTGGCTTGTATGAAATGGGAAATCCCGGGAATGTTCTCCAACTTTTCCAATGAGAATCAGACTTTGTTCCAGGATTTTGCGTCGCTAACATTGACATGTTTGCGGCATGCCGGATTCACACCAAGGTTCCAATCAGAGTTCAGGCAGTTTTTTAGCAAACATACATTGACTTGTACAAAATGGGAAATCTGGAATTGTCTCCAACTTTTCCAATGGGAATCAGACTTCGTTTCAGGAGTTTTGCGTAGACGACATGGACGGATATTGACGAGGTTGTGCCATTCCAATGTGTCAGAGTTCAAATAAATGTTTTTTCTAATTTTTTATGAGGTTTTGAAAAATCCAAAAAGTCCTTCCAAACTTCACCAACCTTTGTGCTTGCAGGAAAGGTTGCATGAGATCAAGCGTGGTCATGCACATGGTGTTTCAACGTGTACAAAGTACATGTCGGCATGTTTAGATGTGGGCACCTGTGCTTATGTACAGTTGGTGTGTTTTGGCAGACATGGGTTTATAAGGTGCTGATATTCTGAGCCAACAAACATCCTGCAGATTTAGTTCACAGCGTTTAACAGGGAAAAAACAAACATGTGCAGATGAAGACCTTGGAACTGGTTCTTGTATTCTGGCATCACCCCCTCTCTCTCGTGCGTGCCTCAGTCCTCCAGTTATTGGTGGACCTCGTTGGCAATGAGACTGTCCTCTCCGGACTGGAAGTCGGCCTCATTCAGGTTATTCCCCGCGTTGATCATCTCCTCGTCCTGCGAGGACCCCTGACCATCGTCCTCTCTGTTGCCTGCGCCCGTCTCATCGGAGAGTGGGTCTTGCAGGACCTGGGCGATGTACATCTGCTGCGGGGTTTCATATTATGGAGTAATTTGTCATGATTTAAAAAAGGCCAGTTTGTTTAAATGAACACATAATAGTAAAATAATATTTTATTACCTGAGATTTGTTGGAGGGTGAAGTTCTTGCAGGACGTCCATTCTCCACTCCATCGACTTCTGTGTCTTTAGTGTCGATCTGAAAAGCAGAGAGCAATTGTGGTGAGGATTTCTGCTCTAGATCAGGTGACAGTCTACCTGAGCTACCTGTGCTGCCCGGTGGACTGTTCTAATGACATCATACCTTCAGTGGCGCAACTCGTACCTTGTAGTTGTGCGCGCTGAGGTACTTAAAGTGGCCGAAACAGACGTGCGACAGGCAGACCACGATGGTAATGATGAGCACCACAAACGTAAACATGGACGTTGGAGTCAAAAAACCTGAAGAGGATAGAAAAGAGAGGGGTACATTTAAAGATGTGCAAACTTGACATTACATGCAATAAATGTCTACTTAAGTAGTCTACTGAGGATTGTGTCTTTCAGATGTGCAAAATAGCATGTCTTGTCAGTTTTTGCACGTTCCCCGTAAATATGCAATTTGAGGCATGCCTCAAACATAAAAATAAGCACAAAGGGTGGTGTCAATGCAAAATCTATTAAAAAAGCTGTAAATTCAGCTGTAAAGTCAATGCTTTAAGTAAGCAACAGAAAATGAAAATAAAATTGGTTTGAAACAAAAACCTATGCTATTTTCAACGTATTCTATAATTATTTTTACATTTTTACAATTAATGTAATTTAAAATAATTTAATTAAGTAATTCTTCATTTTAAATTTACTTAAAGGTTCACCGAAAAATGAAAATTCTCTCATCATTTATTCACCCTCATGCCATTCCAGATATGTATGACTTTCTTTCTTCTGCAGAACACAAATGAAGATTTTTAGAAGAATATTTCAGCTCTGTAGGTCCATATAATGCAAGTGAATGGTGGCCAAAACTTTGAAGCTCCAAAAAGCACATGAAGGCAGCATAAAAGTAATCCATACGACTCTAGTGGTTTAATCCATGTCTTTTGAAGCGATATAATACGTTTTGGGTGAGAACAGATCAAAATATAATTCCTTTTTCACTATAAATCTTGACATCAGCAGTCTCCTTGGCGATCATGATTTCAAGCTCATTTATACTTCCTATAGCGCCATTTAGCATGCATGTGAAAAAGGAATCTGTTCTCGCCCAAAATTGATTGGATCACTTCAAAAGACATGGACTAAACCACTGGAGTCATATGAATTACTTTTATGCTGTCTTCAAAGTTTTGGTCACCATTCACTTGCATTGTATGGACCTACAGAGCTGAGATATTCTTCTAAAAATCTTCATTTGTGTTCTGCAGATGAAAGTCATACACATCTGGGATGTAAATGATGAAATTATTTTCATTTATGGGTGAACCATTCCTTTCATTTTTACTTTATTTAAACATATTTTGTATGGGTTATTTTAGAAGAGTAAAATAATTTCACACAAAGTTTTGGAACAACTGAATATATGGTTATAAAGAAAAGAAAAGAGGACAGAGACCTGAAACATCATGAGCTGGCTTTGATTTAATGGTCTGAAGTTATTTAAATATGTAACAAATATAATTCATAGCAACAAAAAATAAAAAAATAAAAAATAAAATCAATAAAAACAAATAAACCCACACATATGACATTTGTAAATGAAATTTTATTTCTGACGGACAGGGAAAATGAAAGTTGCCTTTGAAGCTCTGCGGTGGGTCAAATAAAGAAATAATTTGGACAGCAATAAAGGTTGCACCCATAAAGCTAAAATTACCCCTTATTTCTATGTAAACCTATTATGGACTGAAATGGGATAGTAGAAAGAAAATATGTAAGTGTAGGACAGCTCATAGCTATACTGTCACCCAAAGGCAAAATGCAGTAACTACACATTTTGTCAAAACTGATTTATAACTGAAACTGGGTCTCATAAGCCTCATTTATACAAGGAAGAAGCCAGATTTATTTTCTTCTGAACAAACAAAAGCATCCTTGGTGAAAAAAGCCTGTATTTACTGTATACTACATGTGCGTTTTACAATTTGTTTGTTGAAAAAAATAACAAAATAATGTCATGCCCAAACCACACCCATAATCATCAGCGCTCTCCGACTAGCCGAGTTCTACTAGGTCAAGAATTTCAGAACAAAAACACCTTAGCAGAACAAAACAAATTTCGTCATAACTTTTAGGCAAAAAAAAAATAGAGCCTGAAAATTGCACTTTTAAAACACTTTTTTCTTATTTCAATGTTGGCGACTGCCTTTTGCCTCACACACACACCTGTGCGCACAGTTGAGAAGAACAGGAGCCAGAACAGGCACAGGATGGGTGCGGCTACCACTTGATTGACAGCTCCAGAGTGGATCTTCTTGTCCAGTTTTGAGGGCAGGTAAGCGTAGTACATGTTGTACCTGTCTACTAGGTGTTTCAATAGCATGTACATCAGTCCTGCACAACCAAAACACACAAAAAGTGTCACACACACTTATTACATAACCTACAACAAAAACTACTTTCTGCAGTATCTAGTAATTTCTAGTTAAAAATGACATGAAATGGCATTTGCAACACATTTGATTGGATTGTTAAAAGTAGGATGTGACATTATTGGTCATTATTACATGGCTCTCTGGAATACTTGATTCTGACTGGTCAATGGCGCCATCTAGCTGTCCGATATTTCTCAGTAACAACCGCACATCCATGTATCAGACCGGTCATCCGGGTATATTTCAATATTTCATGTGCATTTTTTTTATTTGGCAAGCAGTCTTGTAATAAAATACACAATAAGCTGTCAGACATTCATTAATTACAAAATAAACACCAACAGAACTCTGACACAAACCGGAGGTTGATTTCAGCTCTTAAGCTATTTATTTATTTTCACATAATTACAAAATTTCAATGCAAATCAATGTTTCATGTCCATTTATTTGCTTATTTGGCAGCTGTTCAGCGATTTCTTTCTTGTCAAATAATCACACTGTTACATGTGTCTTCAACTTTGGGCACTTTTAGGACGGTGGAGTTCAAGAAAGTACATCCATCCACTAACAATGTGCAACAGTGTATGTACATGCATCACAGGAGATTTTTTTTTTTTCTTTTTTTTTTCCTGAAAGTTATGAAAATTCTCACCACAGTGTCATTTCCAGCACATTTCAAATTCTGTATTGTGTTTAATAAAATTCAGTGCTGGAAATGACATTTTTAACATTTTGGAAATAAACTGGATGACTTTTTTTTTTTCTTGCTGAGACTAATTTCATAGTTAACATTATGAACTCTAAACACACAAATTAAATGATATTTTCACACTTATTGCGTAATTTGACAAAATTACAGCTTGATTGGAAATGACGGCTAATAAAAATCTGCTCACAAGTGATATTTCTCATATTTCATCTCAAGCATGCTTTTCACTGACACTTTTGTCCACTTGGTTAACAAGTACACTAACTTTTGAAAAAACTTTATTAGGGGCAAAATTGTTTGGTGTGGCGGAAATGATGCTACAACTGTGGGACAGTCTTAGTTTTAGAAAAATGGATAGAAATCATTTTCACACAATAAATATTGAAATATTTTGTTTACTTCACTCTCTGTTAAGATGATCATTGTTTTAAACATGTAATTTGTAAAACTGTAATATAATTTGCAATTTTATAATGTACTTTCATAGTTTGATATTGAAAGTCTGGGACAAGACTAAAACAGTCACATCTAAACATAAAAGACATTTGAAAAGTACCAAAAATCAATGATGAATGCCTGGTAAAAAGTTTAAATGAGACCTTCATATGACAAGCATAAAATAAAATAAATAAGTAAATCTTTTTTTAATAACAATAATAATAATAATAATAATAAAACTCTGGGACATGAAAGCATCCGAAGTTAAAGAAACATCCCCTTAACTTTTCTAGCACATAGATGACCTCAGAGATTAAGAGAATGACATAAAAGCTACAAAACTTCCATTATGATTTCATGAGGTCTTTAAAGGAATCTTGGGACAAAAGTCTGTAGTGTATTACTCTGTTCATGTGTCTTTTTATTGTGTCTGAGATGAACATGTCTGTGTTTACAGTGTAGGCTGCTCTAGAAAGTGTAAAAATGATGTTTTCAGAGTCTGTTCCTCTGCATAACAGAACCTCATGACCCGATGAGTCATTCAGCCTCATTGCCAGCTGGAGTGTGTGTGTGTGTGTGTGTGCGCGTGTGAGAGAGAGAGAGAGCGAGCGAGCGAGGGAGACAGAGAGAGTTCTAGAAATATTGCGCACATACAAAAGGTCCAGATTATTGTTTAAAGTCAACATCAAGCAGCAATTGCGAATCGCAAACCTATTTTATTTCCATAATGTGTTGTAACAGGACTGATTGGAGGGGTTGAAAAAAATAAGAGGGCTTGATGACAACAGCCGATAAAGAAAAGTTATTACAGTACATTTCGATGAAAAGTTACAAAGACAAACATTTTAATTTCTTTTGGAATAACGTGCAATAACTATTAATTTGCTATTGCTAAAAATACCATGGTAATACCATGTTTTTTGCACATGTAGCATGGTAGTACCATAGCATTCTTTGAAGTAACATTCATTACTATTTGAAGTCAACACAAAACAGGGTTTGCAACCCAATTTACAGTACTTATAGGGATAGTTCACCCAAAAATGAAAATTCTCTCATTTACTCACCCTCATGCCATCCCAGATGTGTATGACTTTCTTTCTTCTGCAGAACACAAATTAAGATTTTTAGAATAATATCTCAGCTCTGTAGGTCCATACAATGCAAGTGAATGGTGGCCAGAACTTTGAAGCGAAAAAAAAGCATATAAAGGCAGCATAAAAGTAATCCATAAGACTCCAGTGGTTTAATCCATGTCTTCAGAAGATGATAGGTGTGGGTGAGAAACTGATGAATATTTAAGTCCTTTTTTACTATCAATCACCACTTTCACTTCCACATTCTTCTTTTGTTTTTTGGTGATTTGCATTCTTCATGCATATCGCCACCTACTGGGCAGGGAGGATCATTTATAGTAAGAAAGGACTCAATAATGTACATGTTTCTCACCCACACCCATCATATCACTTCTGAAAACATGGATTAAACCACTGCAGTCTTAAGGATTACTTTTATGCTGCCTTTATGTACTTTTGGAGCTTCAAAGTTCTGGCCACCATTCACTTGCATTATATGGACCTACAGAGCTGAAATATTCTTCTAAAAATCTTTATTTGCGTTCTGCTGAAGAAAGAAAGTCACACATCTGGGATGGCATGAGGGTGAGTAAATGATGAGAGAATTTTCTATTTTGTGTGAACTATTAATTTAATGTTATGCAATTCTAAAACGTTGCCACAGACAATTTTTTTTTCCCTTTGGACTGATGATTTGTGCACAATAAGTATAAGGTCAATTTTCCCCACCCTGTTTTCTTGTTGGAGCGCCTGAGATATGCAAGCAGGCAGTTTATATTTATTCTAACACCCACACACAATCTCACACTAACACGACGCGTGGGCAGGTGCTCTCTGTCGCTGCAGCATGCTTTTGCCATTGTTAGAAACTGCATGGGGGGCGCTCTAGACACACTTTTACTTCCAAATTAGGCTTTTTCATTGTCATTCACACTGTCTGACTCACCAAATGGAACAATGATTGGGCAGGTGATGCTGTACGTCATAACGACAGTGAAAACGCACATCATCCAGGCGTAGGCAGCTCCGAATTGAAACTCAAAAGCTTGATGCTGCAGACACACACATAATGCAGTATAGATTTCACAAACACACGTAGACTTATATAACAGTCAGGTAACAAAATAAGGCCTATTTGTGGGTGAATCTCTCGAAACCTGTCAAGAACATGTCAATGTTATATTTCACTCCCAAAGTTAAAAGATGGAAATAAATGTTATATTTTTATTAAAGAATTATTATTAAAGAAAATAAAGCCCACTTTAAGAACTATTCAGATTTTTGCATTCTTGCATTATTTTCTTGACAATTAAGCACAGTTCCACCCAGTTCTCATTATTGTTATTCAAAAGACAACAATGATTTATTATTTAAATTGTAAAACATAAATACATCATAGAAGTAATTGCTGTACTGCCTTTATGCTGATTTCAATCTAAAGGGATAGTTCACCAATGAAAATTCTCTCATCATTTACTCACCCTCATGCCATCCCAGATGTGTATGACTTTCTTCTGCTGAACACAAATGACGATTTTTACAAGAATATCTCAGCTCTGTAGGTCCATATAATGCAAGTGAATGGTGATCAGAACTTCAAAGCTCTAAAAAGCACATAAAAGTAATCCATGCAACTCCATTTGGTTTAATCCATGTCTTCAAAAGAGATGCGATTGGTGTAGGTGAGAAACAGATCAATATTGAAGTCCTATTTTACTTTAAATCTCCACTTTTGACCAGCCCTGACAAGTAGGTGGCGATATGCACGGAAAATGCGAATCGCCAAAAAACAAAAGAAGAATGTAGAAGTGAAAGTGGAGATTTAGGGGAAAAAAACGGACTTAAATATTGATCTGTTTCTCACCCACATCGTTTTTTCATCATATCGCTTCAGAAGACATGGATTAAACCACTGGAGTCATATGGATTACTTTTATGCTGCATTTATGTGCTTTTTGGAGCCTGAAAGTTCTGGTCACCATTCACTTGCATTGTATGGACCTACAGAGCCGAGATATTCTTCTAAAAATCCTCATTTGCATTCAGCAGAAGAAAGAAAGTCATACACATTTTGGATGGCATAAGGGTGAGAACTTTTTATTGAGAATGATGAGAATTACAAACCTGCATAACAGTAATGAGAATGTTTTTTATTTTTTTCCATTATATTAATGGGGTGGGGGGTGTTCTTAATTGTCAAGAAATGCAGAAAATATATATATATATATATATTTTTTTTTTTATTTTTTTATTATTTTTTGTTTTTTTATGTTTCTACAAATTGCCTTAATTTTCTTAACACAAAGTATTTTTGTCTTTTGATTGAACGATGGCAATCAAGGACGGGCTTTATGAGATTCATCAGCATACTAACAGCATAAAAGAAGGATCAAGATAATGTAAATAATTTAAAAGGTCAGAGTGTGTGTGTCTCTTTGTACCCGCTTCACGTTGCGTCTCTCTGCGGCCGAGCGTGCCAGACACAGTCGGATCATGTACATGAGGAGACCTGGAATCCGCAGCAGGTCCATTGCGTTTCCGATGAATGCAGACGCAATGACGTAATTCACAAAAAATGCTCCATTATCAGGAAGGAAGACACACCTGAAATAACCAACATTATTTATTAACAATTAAATATGTTCACATTTCATAAAACCCAACTGTAAATATGTGCAAATGTACTGCAACAATTGGCAAACAGGAGCTTGAAACGATAGCAAAAATGAAAATTCTGACCTTAACTAACACTTTGCACATATTCAAACTTGGCGTGTCAAGTCACGTCAGATTTGACATCTTTGACAGCAAACGCCACTGGTGCTAGTGTGCCTCGGCAAGTTTGAATATGCAGAAATACATTTGAGATTTGAGAGCTGTAGCAAAGGGGAAAGATTTTCAGTGAATAATAGTTTCAATTTCGGACTGTTCTGTACACAAATCTATTGTATGGCTTTAGAAGACTTGGAATATAGCGCATAAGTCATGTGGACTACTTTAATGGTACCTTTTTTTGCAACTTTTGGAGCTTAACAGCTCCTGGTGAAAAAGTTGTATCATTAATTTCTGTTTTTGTGTTTAACAGAAGATATAAATATATATGTAGTACTGGTTTAGAACAACATTAGGATAGTAAATAAAGACAGAATTCAGATTTTTGGGTGCATTGTTCTTTTAACCCTTTTTTATTGTTCAGGTCATTTTTGACCTATTTGAATTTTGTATCTTTAATAAAAATGGTTTCTTTCATCTAAGAGGTATGAGGCTTGGTTACTTTTCCTACATTTGCCAGCTAAACACACAAAAAAATTGGACTGGATGGAATAAGGTAATGTGGTGGTGTGACAAAAAAAGTGACACTCATCTACCCTGTTTATACCTGGTATTAAGATGAGTTTCGTGTGATCCGATCATATGTGGTCCGATGAGACACATCAGTGTTTGCACCTGGTCACTCGTGATCGTATTTTGAGGGTATGGTCTCTAATTCATGACGACACACATCAATCACTTTGTCAGTGTGATACTGAATGATAATAAACCGCAAAAAAGTCAGAAAAGACAAAGAAAGCGCAAATAAAACCTAATGAAAGTATTAAAGGAGTTTCAGATGTTCATGCTTCTAATCTATGTTGATATCAAACACACTGAACAAGATCCGTGAAGTTCTCATGCTTTTGTATGCATTCAGTTTTTTACATTTCAGAGCGGACAGTTGTTTCCTTTTAAATCCGCTCGTAACAGGCAAAGTTTAACTCTTGTTTTAGTGCAGCAGTTGCTTGAGAGGTGAGGGGTGGTGTTTAGCTGCTGTCCGGGATGCATCAGGACGGATAAGCATTTACACTTCAAATGCAATGTTTAGACCTGTTTTTTTAGCGCTGACCACATGTGATAGGATCACCAAAACACATCTCAATACCAGGTGTAAATGGGGTCAACGTGTTCGGGGTCAAATTTGACACACCACAGAAAATTAACGGGTGAGACTATAAAACATAGCACATTTTATTGAATTTGTCAAATAAAATCAATAAATCAGCCACAATGCAGAGCACACACACAGAAATGAAAGGGTGAGACAATTCTGAGCGTGAGGGCACGCGCCCATGCACACACACATAGAACAAAGGCTAATTCTGAAAAACTCAGCTGAGCCTTCCACTGTGGGATCTCTGCAGCCATATACTGGTTATGATTGTCATGCGATTTCATGTCATTTTTATGTTTGTTTATTTTTTCAGCAGATGGCAGCAATCTGCCCCCATGCATGACACGTTCATATTTTCTTCATGAATGAACTTGAGAAATGTGGATCTTCACTGAAGTAATAGTAACATAAAATGTTCTTGTTTTATATGAAAATGAATGGTGTAATTTAGTAATTTAAAGGTAAAAAAAATACCTATGGTAAATAAAAGGTCTAAATACCATAAAATCCTCCCAAATATGAACAAATGTAGTGTTTCTACATTAATGAAGTTAGTGTTCTTAATCATGATTATGATTTCAGGTCAAATCTGACCCCAAACAAAACAAGTGATAGCCTGTACTGAACAATGCATAAGGGTTAAGCATTTTAAGAAAAATGTTGACTTACTCAAATCTGACTGTGGCATCGGCCAGGAATTTCTTGTCGAACAGCCATCGGAAGAACACATCCAGACTAAGACACAGACAAGTATTTTAGCATTATGGAACTTTCCATTTTGATTGAATCTTTATGATAATGTCAGAATCATATTACATATTAATATTATCTTTACATAAAACAGGCATCATTTAAAAGCACAGGCAAAAACAACAAACTAGATTCTGACATATTCTGGGGAAAATGTGGGTGGCGCTAACCCTAACCCCAAATACGAGCAATAGTAAAAGTGATGCTTGCTTTTGCGTACACCAACTGCAGCATCACTGACGGAATTTATCAGAGACAGCTTGAGGCAGCTACCCAAAATAGGCCCTCAGTGGTTACAAAGAAAGATTCAACACAAGAAAGATCAGTTATCATGCCAAAATGTTGACCATTTGTCTGAAATGGAGGCACACGAGTACCTGCTGAGGCCCAAAGAGGGAAGCAAGAGCACCATGAAGATGAGGAACGTGTAACACTTGTGCATGGTGGTCCGGTTCTCCCCCGACCTTACAAATACACACACACACACACACACACACATCCAGAAAAATCAGTAATCTCAGTTGTTAGAGAATCTACAGTAGAAGTGTCATAAGTACTGTAAAACGCATCAAACTGCAAAGCATTACAATCGGTTTAGCAGCCTCATGACTTTTTAGAGCAGTTATTTGATTCTGATAGGTTTTTTTTTGCTGGGTCAGTACCTGGTCCAGTGGGCTTCAAAAAAGGCAGAATAGTAGACGATGGTGGGCAACAGGGCAGAAAATGCCCACAGCAGCAGAGTGGGGAAAAACTGGGTGACTATGGGGTTCTGAAAATACATACATAATCATGTGTTAACTGCAAGTGCATTAAGTGTTTTAAGAGTTCATTAGAGGTTGACCGATATTGAATTTTAACCAACTAAGGTAGTGGAAAAAGCTGATTTTTTTTTAGAATTAAAAAAAAGGGGAAAAAAATTTCTTAGTGTTTCCTTCTTGTGATAGGCAGAGACTACAAAAGTCCAAATTGAATAAAATCTCAAATTCAGTATATTAAGCAACCAAAATCCCAATAATAACCATAAAAAAAAAAAACATTTAAAAAAAGATTTGGTGCATAACGCAGGCTTTTAACAATAAAAATAATAGAAATACACAAGGGACTCTTATTTTGAAATGTCTGCACTCCCAGACCCACACAAACAAATAAGAGAAACAAAACATGCACTCTTACAATCATCTACAACATTTTAAAATAAAACACTATAAAGTACAATGCACTACGTGTAAGCATTCGCCATATGAAGTTTATAGCTTAAATAATAACCAGATGACTTCTTTGATTATTATTCTCCAGATATGATCATTTGTAGATGCGATGTATGTACTGACAGGGCACGTTTCCATATACTTGCATTTTTCTGTGCATGCCCACGCTTCAAATTAGAACACTTAATGATCATCTAATCAAAACAACAAAATGTGCATTAAAGTGAGGATATACGTATATGTGGATGAATATTGTCAATAAAGACTTAAGACACATTAAGACACAGCAAATCACCATGAGATGTCAGTTATTGTTTATATTCCACTTCAACGCTGCCCATGGAGAAAAAGAAAATCTGTGAACTATTGTCGTTAATTTCTACCGATAACTGATAGTTCCAAAAGTAGCTATCGGCACCAGTTTATCAGCAAAACCGATATATATCGGTCGACCTCTAGATTTCATACTTACACATCCATTCTAGGTTGGGGGGTATCATGTCTTATTACACTACATTTTGGAATCCTCGATTCTGGCTGAAACTGATAATTCACACAAGTGTCTCAGAGCAGATGTCAGTCTTACGTTAAGGTACTCCACTGGTTTAGTGACGTTGAACTTGTCCATGGTGGAGATGATGATGGCTGGGGTGGTGAGGAAGAAGAGCAGGATGAAGAGGATGCAGTTAATGATGAAGCAGCGAAGCCACCAGGAAACTCCTCCCAAAGACAGATGCTCCCTGTGCTCACAGTTAAACAAAAATAACTTCAGCAAACATACAGTGTGATAAAAAAAGCATTTAATTCAAACACTGAGATGTGTCTGTAATGTACAGTGAAAGAGACACGCACACACTCAGCAGAAAGTGCGAAATCTCTTAGCTTAATAAGATATCGACTGCTCATGGGTAATTCCTCAAGATAATGAAGTAGGCAAAGGAACAGCTGACAGAGAAAGAGAGAGAGGCAGAGAGAGTGGCTATGTTTGGAATGGAAAAAAGAATACTGTTTACTAGTATACAGTATAATGTACATTAAGAAACAGTGTTCAAAACAATGTCCTTACCTTACCACGAGTCACTATAGTAAGCCTACAAAACATTTTTTTTTTGAGCTGTCGGGTCGGATTTGGCGTGATATCGCAGGCTTATGTCATTCGTCCTTACATCATTTCCGTAAACACAGAAAAGAAGTACCGGATGTCACATGTTCCGGGTGGGGAAACTACGCTGTTCAGTTCTGTGAGTCACTGTCACAAAGTTCAGGAGAGCATCACTGCAGTCTGGATGGATGTTTATCTCTTAAAAGTTTGGCAAAGTTCTTTACTTGTTATAAGGCTTGGATATGTTGTCTGGTAGGGTTGTTGAAGCTTATATTGCTTGTCATGCTCATTTGAATCGAAAAATACTCGTGTGTTAACCGATCACGTATCTACATTGTCCAGTGAAGTTACTGTAACAAGTTTACTAATATTCATGACTTTTGAGTATTTTATAACATTGCTTATTGTCCTTTTAGCAGATTGTCCATTTAAAAGTCTGTTTAAAAGTTCCCCATGAAATGTATAATCATCTCAAGTTGTTTAAAATTATTATTTTAATTTTTAAATTACATATTTCTGCATATTATTTTCATGTTTAATAAAGTATATTTTATCCCCACCATTATTAAATCCTCATTTAATGTTTTTAGTTTAGTATTATTGTTTGCATTGCATAGACGTACTATTGTAGTATTACAGTTTTACTTGCATTATCAACTGAGGCTGTACAATATAATCTAAAATAATAAAGTCTTCCATTGAACTCATATAAGCCATATCACGAGTTTCACTTCTTAAATTAATAAGTGTATACAATACAAACATTAATAGTAGATACAACTCTTGAATAATCATATTAAAATATACTGGTAACTGGTGGTGATTGAGGAGAGCACCCTGTTCTCTATGTAAAAGCTCCGAGTGTAGTGTCAGAAAAGCACTATAAGTGTTAAATTAATTTATTAAAAATATGTAAATACTAGCGTTGTTTCTCTTTATTAAAGCAAGTCATATTTTGATTTTAAACGTTTAATAGAATAACATATCAACATGAAAATAGAACAAATTACTCTGGCTTTGAATATCTCCGAGTCATGATCACAGGTAGCTCAAATCACGAGACTCAGAAGAGCATTGCTGAAACACAACTCACATAAAGTGTTCTTCCGCAAATTGCTTGCAATTTTAAGTTACAACCACAGATGTCGCTAGAGAGCACAAAGTTCCATAGTGCACCTTTAAATAGACAGTAACAGTATACAACAATAAACACTGTACAAAGTATGTAACGAAACAGTATACAATGATAAACATTTTAAACTGTAGTCAGGAATAAAGTACTGTTATTTTGCATTTTTAATTAAATGAGTCAAGAAAGACAGATAGAATGAACCATATATAGAGGTAGAATGAACAAACGCTACAATGAACAAATGGTAGAATGAACGAATGATAGATGGAACGAAAAAACAATAGATAGAATGACGAACAATTGAAAGAGGTATAGAACAAATGAACGAAAGATATATAGAACAAACTATAGAACCAAACGATAGATAAAATGAACCACAGTTATAACAAACAAAAGATAGAACAAATGAATGAACGAACGATCGATCGAACAAAAAGGTAGAACAAACAAAACAAACAAACGGTAGATCGAGTGGTACATGGAACGAATTAAAGATTGAATAATAGAATGAATAGCAGTCTGACAGACAGACAAACAGAGGTTAGATCGATTGATCGAACGAACGACAGATAGAACGAACAAACGATAGAACGAATGCTAGAACAAAAAAAATGGTAAAACGAATGATAAATGGAATAAACAAATGATAGACAGAACGAACAAACAATAAATAGAACGAACAAACGAAAGATAGATAGAAAGAGCAAACGATACATAGAATGAATCAACAATAGATATATAGAACAAACAAATGAATGAAAGTTATATAGAACAAACGAACAAAACAAAAAAATGGTAGAATGAATGATAAATGGTGTGAAAAAAAAACAATAGGTAGAACGAACAAATGATAAAAAGAATGAACAAACGATGATTAACGAATGAACAATAGATACATACAGTAGAACAAACGAATTAACGAACATTAGATAGAACAAACGAATGAACAAACAATAGATAGAACTAACGAACAATTAAAACGAAAAATAAAACAAACAAATGGTAGAACGAATGGTACATGGAATGAATGAAAGATCGAATAATAGAATTAACAACAGACAGACAACCGGTAAATAGATCGAATGAATGAAAGAACAATAGATAGAACAAACAAACAGAACATTGAATGAATAAAAGTTAGATAGAGTGAACAACAGACAGACATACAGTAGATAGATCGAACAAACAATAGAACAAATGAACAATAGATTAAACAAAAAAGATAGAACGAGCATACAATAGATAGAAAGATCAACAGACAGAAGAATGATAGATATGCTGTATCTAACGAACGGTAGATCGAACGAATGCACAACGATTAGAACGAAAGAATGAACAACAGACAGATAGATGGTAGATAGAATGAATGAAAGATCGAACGAACGAACAGTAGATAAAAAAAAATGAAACATAGATCAAACAAACAATGACAGAATGATCAACAGACAGCCAGATTTCCTCACCAGCGCACGTTTTGGGGGTCTGGTGCATAGCTGACGCTCCAGTTATAGATGTGAAGACTATCACTGAACTGAGATGAACGTGGCTCCTGACGACAGTTACATCCCTGACACTGACACGCGTTAAAATCCTTCAGTATGCTACACAGAGAGAGAAATAGAAATCCATTATTACAGACCACTACAATGCTTTTCAAGTAAATTGTCATGCCACACAATCACTCTAATTAATGAAGAATAAAAAAAGAACACATTGACAAATAGGGAGTATATTGGTTCCAAAACGTAGTTCCTGAATACCTAGGCAGCATTTTAAGGCATTCAAAATTAATCCAATGGCAGATGAGGTTTAGAAACAAGATTATAGTGTTGATATATATATATATATATTATCAATGTCCATTTTAGTTAGGATGCTGCCTAAGAAGGCTGCTGCCTATGTTGACAGTAAACTTAATAGGTTTTGGATCAGAGCTCATGTCCCATCATGAACAGAGGTCACATGTCTTATACTCACATTGCAGTCATGGCTTCATTCTGAAAGGTGACGAATGCCATGCCCAGCGGTTTAGTGTTCACTTTCTCTTTTTCCTTTCTGTATTCCTCTTTCAGTTTGGCCTCCAGTTTAGTGTAATAACTCACAGCCTCCTCCTGCAACAGTTAACAGACTTACCTCAACTACAAACCACAGCAGACAACCACACATCATGAGAAATAACCGCTCTGAAACCTGCCGTTTAATTACTTCCTCCCTGAAGAGCTTTCAGATCCTCGGAATGATTTTAACACATACCACAAATAATTCTATACAAATGATAAAACTAACACTCACAAAATACCAAATACAGTGATTCACTGGCAAGTATATAGTTTAAATCACAATGTAAGAATGATAGTCTGTATGGAGGACTAAGAGTGCCAAAAACAAACCTGCCATTTAATTACTTCCTCCTAGAAGTGCTTTCAGATCCTTGGAACCATTTTCACAAACACCACAAATGATTTTATGCAAATTATAAAATTGACACTCGCAAAACACTAAATGCAATGAATTTACTGAAAAATGTATGGCTTAAATCACAATGTTAGAATGATTGTCTGTATGGAGGACAAATAGCGCCAAAAAAAAAAAAAAACATGAAAAAGGAATAAATTATTAATAGTTTAGTTGAAAAATAAAAAATAATAAATTTAACAAATATATTGACCAATTTAAACATTTTCATTTAACTCATGTTTAAAAATGTAGTTTAATGTAACAATAATATATCCTTTAAGGGAAACTTTGCAATGGAAATTTTCCAAATCGAAGCATAACATGTAAATAATAAATTATTGATCATTTATTGTATTAAATACGTCTAATTATTATAAAATACAACTATATATATATATATATATATATATATATATATATATATATATATATATATATATATATATATATATATATTTATTATACTAAATAATAATATATATTCTAATTATATAAAATATTAGATTTACTGTACATATACATTGCATACCACACACACTGCACACAACCTTTCCAACATTTTGGAATCATTAAAAAAGATCTGTTGTTGAAAGAAATTGACCCTTTGCTAAGCTCCGCCACCCTTGGTTACCGTTTCTCACTCATAACACACTAACTATGATGCTGTGAACTCTTTATTTACTATCCCATCTACTATGACCTGAATCAATACATAAACGAATTAACGGCCAGTTATTAGCTTTAATTTACATTGGAGCAAATGCATTAATTTTATTTAAAAGAAATGTATTTAAAGATTTAAAAAACACTGCATGTATCCTCTCTGGTTACCTCGTGTCACTATTACATTTTTTTTTTGATAATTTCTAATAAACTTCAGCTTAAAACTACCCAAACACACATAACTTCCATAGATTCTGATTGGAAAAAGGCAAACGCTGGTCAGAGAAATGGTGCACGGCAACAGGTGCTAAGAAAGGATTGGTCAGAAACACCTTTAAAGGGGCTTAGCAAAGGGTCAATTGATGCTTCTGTTCACCAAGGATGCATTAAATTAATCACAAAATACAAAACAAAAACATAAGCAATGTAGTAAATTATTATTATGGTTTAAAAAAAAAAAAAAAAAAAAGCTGTTTTATATTTTTATTCATTTCAAAAATTCAATTTTTGCCCATGATGGTAAAGTCCCATTTTCAGCAGTTATTTCTCCAATCTACCAAGAAAATACTGTATGACCTAATCCTTGAGAAATCATTCTAATGTGACAATTTGGTATATGTCAATCTGTAGCAAATGTTTTCCGTAAAACACTATTATATTATTATATTGACAACTGTACACCTGCAAAACAAATACTAGCATTTTCATTTTTATATTTTATATCTTTTGCAATTTGGACAAAAGAAATCTGAAATATCCCACATCTAACTTTGAATGGAACGCAGCACCACTACAATGCCTCAACCGGTGGCACTATGAGTATCGTAGTTTTTGTTATGTTCATACCTCTTCACATCCTGTAATGGCACAGCAGCACAGGTGACCGCAGGGCTTTGGGTTGATCATGGTGGGCATGTGTTCTTTAGCCATTAGATCCGTGAAAAACTTCATGCTGCGTTCAGTCTTTTTCCTTTAGGACACACATATGTTAGTTTTTCTATCATGGTGGGGACTTTCCATTGATTTCTATTATTTTTGAACTGATCTTTTTGATTCTTTAACCCTACCCCCACCCCTGAACCTAACCCATACACAAACCTCTTTGCATTTTCATCAAGACATTATTTAGTATGTTTATCAAGCCATTTTCCTAGTGGGGACCGTTGACTGCTCCCCACAATGCAGGTAAAACCTGAACCCCCACACACTTAAGCTCTACAGATCAATGGACTTTGCTCTCAGAGAGCAGAACCAATAGCCTGTTTAATGGATCAATAAGGCTTCAGAGAGCTCAGATCGGTGGGCAACGATACATTCAAAATGGCCGCCACTGGCCCATCTCTGAACCTTAAAAATAAAATTCAGCCCTTTGTGGTGTGCAAATTATACAGTATCATTCAGGAGAGCTGACTTAAAGGAATTTCTATAGGTAAATTTCATGTCGAGGTGCATCTCGTGCAACCCGAATTGCCTTTTGCTACTCCTAGCTGACGTTTGGCTGACTGTACTATCTTAGCAGTAATTTAAACAAAACACTAATGTTAGGGGTGCACAATATATATCGGTGGCCGATATCTTATTGGACAATAACTGGGAAAATCTAAATATTACTATTGCACAGACTATTTTGATATGGTTTAGGCGGAGAATCTCTGACTGCTTGCAGCATGTTACGTTGTCTTGGGGCTCGTTTTAATCATTATCATCTGCTTTAAGTAACAATATGCTGTTATCCTTATTTCTGTTAATTTGTTATACACTGTATATGTTACTAGCACTTCTGTGTTTTCACTTATTACCTTATGAAAGATAAACAGACCATATACCAAGATTTTAAATGACACCCATTTCATTTCAAGTGAGTAGTTTTTAATTAATTAGCTGGCAGCTCCAGTTTAAAAACACAAAATTATTGGTATCGGCCACAATGAGCTTTGAATTATCGGTTATCAGTATCAGCCCAGAAATTTCATATCTGTGCATCCCTAACTAATGTTTTTTTGTGATATACAGTACTTGTGATTTGAAAATCTACAGTAAAAGTGATAATGACAGAATATTTTTTTTTCGAGGTATCATCACAAGCAACTTACTGTTGCTATAGTTACCTCCTAAGTCAAGTGCAATTTCTGTTCAGAAGGTGAGAAGGTAAAAATATGTGCTCTGACTAACTTTTGTGGTGACTGAGAAATGTGAAAACCCTTTTAAATATACACATACACACACACACACACACACACACACACACACACTTATATGTAAAATAATACAGATAAAAGCTAAAAAAAAAAAACATTCATTTTTACCTCTCTGCGTTGAGCGCCATTAGTTTGGCCACATTGTAACAAACACGCGCCTCCAATACAATGCAGTTCTCGTAAGCCTGCCTGCGAGATAGAAATTAGCAAATTGACATCACACACTCAGAAAACATAAGAATGTGATTATAACACAACTAAAAAAAACATTATAATTGTTAATTTAATAATAAACATTAGCCATTCAGAAATAGAGCAAATAAGATTTGAGCATGAAGGTTTAAGCTGGTGTGTGTAATTTTTTCAATGTTAAAATTATTTCTCATATCCAATCTTTATAGCATGAATTTGGAACAGGGCTATCTGTTTGTACAACAAATGGAAAATTGAGAAGTTCTCTGGAACTGGTTTGAAAACAGTATTTATTTTTGCAATTGCATTTGGTGACACTAGTGGCACAGAAATTTCTCACTTCAGCTTTAGTCAATACAGTAAATTATTGGCTTAAAATTGAATATATTCCGGATTTTTGGTGTATGAAACAAGCTTCTCTCAGGTAAAATGTCATTAGACACTTCAGTCTATTCATAGTTGCTCCCCAGCGCCTCATCACAGTCATTTTTGGCAGCAACAGCCGCATGACTCGAATTTAAAACACTGATTTAGACAATTACCGCAGACGCTCACAGAATTCAGTTCTAGTATACGAGCTCCAGGGACCCAGAACATACACATCCGTGATGCTCACTGATGCATGTGATTTTAATTTTTCACTTAAGTATTTCATGATTTAGAGACAGCAGCTATTCTAGTGACCCACTTCGGATATCTTTTAAAAATCTGTTTAATTTTGCATGCATGGTGAAATAAAAAGGAGATATCTTACTCAAAGTGCTGTTTTATATGGCTCTCTTCTGCATACTTAGAAATGCCATTGATAAACAAAGTGCGTTTTACCTGGGGAAACAGAAAAAAACTTGTTATTGATGTTATGTATGCAAAGACGTTGCAGTGTGGTACAGAGCCTGTAATCAAGGTTAAACTCCTGGCACAGAAATTTAGGTCATCAGTATAGACAGACTTCATGCATATTTCATAAGCATCACTGTATGCAATGCTGGAGAATGTGCTGTGGACGTCACAAGAAGCCTTGAGATGGGATGCTTGTACATTATACATCTTTTTCCTCCGACACAGAAAAGGGATATTTCAGCCAAAAATTTCAATTCTGTCATCAACATTTTCGGATAATTTATCGCTTTAAAGTGATAGCTACAAAGACTAGATGGCAAAGTCGCATTTATGAGCAATGTGGATCTGAAGAGCTGTAGAAATGATACAGTGCATATACCAGATCATCTTCTTTGTAGTGCATCTTGGACGTGTGGCGTCGCATGCTGTAGACGGTGAGGAGCAGGTACATGAAGGCAAATGACGTGTGCAGCCACAAGAGGTTATTCCTGATGTACAAATAGAAAAAGGCATGTTTATTTGACATGGAATATTTAAAATACATCATTATCCCTTGATTAATGCAGCCACTTTCTGTACTGTATATGGGGAGGATTCTATAACAAAACAAACATGAGGAATAAAATATCTTACCCAGAATTCAGGTTTGCGATTGTTGTGCGTCCAAAGCTGTATGCATTGTTTTCTGATAAAAAAGAGAGATGATCCATTTTATTAGTAGTTTTAAAAGCGATTTAAATATAAAAACATAACTGGATAAGAGGTTGACCGATGTTGGATTTTGCTGATACTGATAACGAAGATGTTGGAATTTTAAAATCGATATAATGAATGTGTTAAAAAAACATTTCATAATGTATTTCATTAACAGTTGATCATCAGCAATCACTTGTCATAAATGTCTGATATTCATGTATTATTAAAACTTTTTTCCTTCTCTATAGGCAGTGTCTCTCCGAATCAACATGAACTCAATCAATAAACGTTCAATAATGTTTATGCCTCATATGCGTCCTTTCTATAATGTGTCCTTTTCTATAATGTCTCGTATTATTAATCATGCATTAGTCTATAAACAGTGACTGAGATTTAGCTCCGTTAAAATGCACTACATGTAAGCATTCACCAAATTAGGTTTTTGAATAGCATATAGCAGAGGTAGACGTTATAATATTTTTACCGATTAATCGGTTCCGATAGTTGCTTTTTGGAACTATTGGTATCGGCAAAAAACTATGGCGATTAAAATGGTCAAGAAGGGGGGCCTGGGTAACTCAGCGAGTGAATACGCTGACTACCACCCTTGGAGTCGCGAGTTCGAGTCCAGGGCATGCTGAGTGACTCCAGCCAGGTCTCCTAAGCAACCATTTGGCCCGGTTGCTAGAGAGGGTAGAGTCACATGGGGTAACCTCCTCATGGTTGCCATAATGTGGTTCTCGCTCTCAGTGGGGCGCGTGGCGAGTTGTGCGTAGATGCCATGGAGAATAGCGTGAAGCCTCCACACGTGCTACGTCTCCGCGGTAGCGCGCTCAACAAGCCACGTGATAAGATGTGTGGATTGACGGTCTCAGACGTGGAGGCAACTGAGATTCGTCCTTCGCCACCAAGATTGAGGCGAGTCACTACGCCACCACGAGGACTTACAGCGCATTGGGAATTGGGCATTCCAAATTTGGGAGAAAAAGGGGAGAAAAGGGGGAGAAAATAAATTTAAAAAAATGGTCAAGAAGGGTCCATTTCTTTCAATAACAAAAATGTCTTAGTGAATTTATGCACACGTCAGGAGGCACGATTAATTGCATACAAATTTTTAATGGGTTATTTTTTTATTTAATTAATCGCATTAATGTGTTAAATCAATAGTTAAAACTTTTTATTTTTCCATGATGTGGTTGCCATTTCCGTGGAATTGCCCAACATAGTATGAATTTGTAATGTTTTATCATATACAGTACTAAAGTGTAAAATGTCTTTTAAATTGCAAAAACAGAAGTGAAAAAAATGTTTAGAAGTACAAAATAACCTTTTTTTTCCCCTTATCAATGATCATGTTTCATTTTAAGTTATTTTTGTATATTTAAAAAAAATATATTTATGATCTAGTTATCTTTCATTGTTGGCTCACTTTAACAATTTGGCCTGTCATGTGTTCAACAGATCCAATCCATGTTCAATAGATGATTTATTGTTAGAACAGTAAAAAAAAAAAAAAAAAGCTTTTGTACCTCTTTGTATATTTTAAAGCATAAATCCCAAGTAAAATGTGATCTGATGACAAAAAGTGTGTGGCAAAACATTGGTATCTGTATTGGTATCGGCCTACGTTTTTTTTTTTTTTAAGATCGGTATTGGCCAAAAATGTTATAGCGGTGCATCCCTAAAATTTTATTTTATAGAAGAAAATACAGTAGAGAAACAGATATAGGGTTGGGCGGTGTGACCAAAATAAATCAGTATGAATGCATTTATATTATGGTAAAGGTTTATCACTTTTTAATGAGAGCAGATACTGTATAATTCAAACCAATAATGTATAATAAATAACCATGTAATAATGACAAATTGATTGCTTTTTAAATAAAAGGATGTTCATCTAATCTGATTATTTTCTCTATTTATTTGGAAACTAATGGATGCAAACCAAAAGGTATGATTATTCTTGAACGATAAGTCTGGCATCAGTGCACATATAAGGCTTCACATAATAACACTTGAGATAAAAACAAGACTTAACAGTCATACATCTAAAAAATATTTGGATAAGTGCTTGAACTGTACTTATTTAGCAACACAAGAGTAAACTGGACATAGCAACTCTCTCTTTGTCTCTTTCCACAATGTTTTTGTCTCAGTGAAGGACACTCCTTCAAAAGCTACTTCTTTCAGTTTACCACTTTTCACTAATTTCCCTGCATTTCCCCTCAAACGCTCACTCATTCCCTATGTTTTTCTGTAACAAGCATCCAATTACCCGAACCAGAGATAAAAGTTCAATCTCATTATGCGAGCAGTGCGCTATGGATTAACCCACACTGATAATAATCAATAGGCGACCAAGCTAGAGGGCAGAGAGCGCATCACGGACGCCACAGACTCTAACGCTACTGTTAGTGCTGCTTCTAATATTGGACGAGAGGTCTTCTTTTACAGGGCAAAAAGAGAGAACTTTCAATGCATCTAGGTGTTCCAATTACAGTGAAACATGATGGAATATCTCTAAAAAAACGGACCTTCAACTCTTCTACTGATAGTCTTTACAGTAAAAGTTAAAGTACAAATGTAAAATTGCAAATTTACTCTTGCTCTAAAGACTAAAGTCACACAGTTGACCCCTGACCTCTGACCCCAAGACTCACCAAGCAGGTCACCCGAGAAGTTGACAGGCAGAACAATGCCCACCGACAGCACACCCACTACCACCAGCAGGCCTATGATGTGGCGCTGGAATGAGAGATAGTGAACGGCGTCTTCACCGCATTTCTCCCTGATCTCCTCATCTCTGCAGAGGAAGAGCATCATGTTAGCCATAATAAAGATAACCAAGGGAGTAGGTGCTACCGAAATCAGCATCAGTGCCCTTCAAACTTGCTAGAAAGAGATACAGAGTATGAAGTACACAGTATAGAGTATGTAGTATGGAGAACAGAGTATTGTGTGTGGAGCACAGAGTACATGTGAGATGCAGAATGTGGATTATGGAGTATGGCGTTTAAAGAATGAAACAGAGTCATACATTTAGTGTGGGGTAAAAAAGTAACACAGAGTATACAGTATGGAATATCCAGTATGGCATATAAAGTATGGACCATAGAGAAGAGAGTATAAAATACAAATTTTGGAGTATGGAATACAGAGCATAGAGTATGGACTATAGAGTGTGAATTATAGGGTATGGAGGAGACAATTTGAAGACAGTATGAAGAATAGAAAATGGATTGAGTACTGAGTACAGAATAAAGATGATAGAAAATGGGGTGCAGAGTATGCAATACGAAATATAGAGCATGAACTATACAGTATAGAGTACAGAGTGCAGATTATAGCACATGAAGTGCAGAGTATAAAGTATGGAGTATAGAGCACGGACTAGAATATTGTGTGGATTATAGAGTTTTGAGTAGATAAAGAATAAGAAGTATATATACACTGGTGAAATGAGAACAGAGTGCAGAGTAGGGAATACAGAGAATATACTATGGACAATGGAGTACATAGAATGAAGTACGGAGCAAAGAGTATGGAGTATACAGTAGAGTGGGGACTATAGAGTTCTGAGTTTGGAGCATACAGTATGGAGTATACAATATACAGTATGTATTATAACGTAAAGAGCATGGATTCCATTCCATACACAGTATGGAATCTAGAGTATACCGTATGGAGCATAGAGTATGAATTATACACTGTGGAGTAGAGAGTATACAGTATGAGGTGCATAGTATGGAGTACAGAATACAGAGTCCAAACTATACTGTACAGAGTACAGATTATACAGAGCCCAGATTATAGAGTATGAAGTTTAAAGAATATAGAGTACATACTAGAGTATAGTGTGGATTATACAGTGTTGAGTATAGTATAAAGAATGGATTACGAAGATTATGGAGTGTAATATGGACTATGGAGTGTACAGTATGAAGTATGGAGCACAAAGCATGGGGTATAGCGTGTGGACTATGGAGTAATGAGTATGGAGCAAAAAGTATGGAGTATACAGTACGTAGTATAAAGTATACATTTTGGTGTATAGATTATGGACTATAGAGTATACAGTATGGAGTAAAGTATGTGGACTATAGAGAACAGAGACTGTGGAGTATAGATTATAAAGTAGGGAGAATATAGTATGGAGAATACACTATGGGGTTTGGAGTATAAAGTATAGGTCCATCTCTGTGAATTCTGCTGTTCTGTGGTATTAATATGAACATCCAACTGTTTAAAGCCAAAGAGTCACTTACTTTATTCTGAATATAGCAGTTAACCAGGAACAGAAGCCCTGCAGAGACAAAAAAAAAAAAAAAAAGTGAATGCAAGATGCACACACGCACACACACGCACACACTTACAGTCTCTCTAATACACATATAATGAAGATAACACAATAATAAACAGACATACAGTATTACTGAATTTGTATTGGGATTTACTGAGCTTATAGCTCTCATCACTTAAATTTCATCCAGGTCTGTTGTTCATGAGAGTGAGAGGATGATTTCTCTGCCAGGATTAGAGGTGAATGCAGATGAAGATGGCCAGGAGATTATGGAGCTCAGAAATGATCTCTTAAGAGGCCTGGAAAACTGCCTTAGGAGGAGAGAATTCCCAGCCTTGATCCAAAAAAAAAAAAAAAAAAAAAAAAAAAACGACTATGCTAAAACACATTAAAGCAATAGTTAAAACCTGGGGTGACCTTTAATAACTTTTCTTTGAATTTTCTTTTTTGGGCGAACAACCCCTTTCTGCACAAAGGAAATGGGTTTCTCCTCAGGTGCAGTCTGTTAGCGGGCTAATCACACATTTACCACTAAATCGCTTTAAGACATCCCGACCTTTCAGTATGGGAGAAGAGAGAGAGAGTTTATTTTGAGGATTTGTTGAGTCAGTTTCTCTTAAAGCTTTGGCGGGACATTCAAGAACAGTGGAAGACAAAAAATGAGTACAAGAAATGCTGCTTCATCACCAGTGTGATTTAATATTAAAACATGTTTTATCCCCCTTTCTCCCCAATTTGGAATGCCCAATTCCCACTACTTATTAGGTCCTCATGGTGGCGCGGTTACTCTCCTCAATCTGGGTGGCGGAGGACAAGTCCGTTGAATCCATTTCTGAGACCATCAATCCACGCATCTTATCACGTGGCTTGTTGTGCATGACACCGCGGAGACTCCCAGCATGTGGTGGCTCATGCTACTCTCCACGATCCATGCACAACTTACCACGTGCCCTATTGAGAGCGAGAACCACTAATCACGACCAAGAGGAGGTTACCCCATGTGACTCTACCTTCCCTAGCAACCGGGCCAATTTGGTTGCTTAGGAGACCTGGCTGGAGTCACTCAGCACACCCTGGATTCGAACCTGCGACTCCAGGGGTGGTAGTCAGCGTCAGTACTCGCTGAGCTACCCAGGCCCCCTTACCAGTGTGATTTAAACTGAAATGGAGGAAGTTTTGTCCCTGTATAAAGGCTGCTCCTCTCGGAGCTTATATAACATTGACGTGCAGTCAGTGTTCCATGGAAAAATCAATGGAATACAGGGGGAGCGAACGAGCCCATGAGATGGATCAGGAACTGCTTTTTCTGAAATAGATGATAGAAGCTCACAGGCTTGTTTTGCGTAGCGACTTTCCAATCGGCAACTCAGTAGCCATCTTGGTAGCCATTTCTCAAGATTACATTTCAAAAACATATTTCAAATCAGAAATAAAATCTGACAACAATATCAAAGTTTATTTAATTAAATGTCTTTCACTGAACCAGTATGAAAAGTAAATTTTAAGCTTGATTTGAGATAATGCGCAGATGAATGACATGTGGCTTACGTTATCTCGCTGTTCGAAATCCACCGAGCTTGAGACGGAGGTGAGACGCTCATAGTGGTCTGGTGTTTCAGAATGTAGAGCTGAAGCCACACTGTGAAGGAAAAGAGAGAGAAAGAGTGAGAAATATATCAGATGTACTGTTAAACTGAACTTAATTGTTATTCTGAAGGCCTGAAATGACCCACGCAGGCCGAACTGTTTGAACATCTGAACGTCAGATCTGCAAACATCTCAAATTCTCCACTCATGCAAATTTAGGTCAGTCTCATTTCAGTGTTGAAGAGATATTTTGTATTTATGAGCTTGAGCAGCACAGAATAAACCTGTAACAGTTCCTTCAAGCACACAGTTAAGATCGAGACTCATCTAGTTAAAATGCAGCCCAACTGTGAGCAAAGATGAACGGACCTCTAAACAAGCTTGATGCGAAGACATTTATGGTCTTTCCAGCATCTTCACACTCCACTTCATGCTATTTTCAGAGTATTAAGTAGCACGAAATGCATAAATTATCACACGTTTCCATAATAACCACACGTACACATATATTCGTGCATTCTGTATACTAAATTGTTTTAGATCTTCAAACAAGATATAACATAAAACAAAGGCAACCTGAGTAAACACAAAATACAGTTTTCATTTTTTTTTTTTTTTTTTTTTATAGAAGCAAAAAAAGTTATCCAACACCTATATCACCCATGTGAAAAACTAACTGCCCCCTTAAACTTAATAGCTGGTTGTGCCACCTTTAGCAGCAACAACTGCAATCAAATGCTTCCGATAACTGGAGATCAGTCTTTCACAACGCTGTGGTGGAATTTTGGCCAACTCTTCTTTGTAGAACTGCTTTAGTTCAGACACATTGGAGGGTTTTCAACCATGAACTGCTCGTTTAAGGTCCTGCCAAAGCATCTCAATCGGGTTCAAGTCAGGACTTTGACAATATTAAAATTTTAATTTAGCTTCTTTTGAGCAATTCAGAGGTGGACTTACTCCTATGCTTTGGATCATTGTTTTGCTGCATAATCCAGTTGTCCTTGAGCTTCAACTCACGGACTGATGACCGGACATTCTCCCTTAGGATTTTCTGGTAGAGAGCAGAATTCACGTTTCCCTCAATTATCGCAAGTCGCCCTGAAGCAGCAAAGCATCCCCACACCATCCCACTATCACCAACATGCTTGACCGTAGGTATGATGTTCTTTTTGTGGAATTCTGTGTTTGATTTACACCAGATGTAACGGGACCCTTGTCTTGCAAACGGTTCCATCAAAGTGTATTTTGGCCAAATTCAGACGAGCCTTAAATGTTCTTCTGGGCTGGCAGTGGTTTTCGCCTCGCCACACTTCCATGGATGCCATTTTTGGCCAGTGTCTTTCTGATAGTGGAGTCATGAACAGTGACCTTTATTGATGCGAGAGAGGCCTGCAATTCCTTGAATGTTGTTCTTGGCTTTTTTTGTGACTTCCCAGACGAGTTGTGCACGTGCTCTTGGAGGAATTTTGGTTGGCCACTTTTGGGAAGGTTCACTACTGTGCCAAGTTTTCTCCATTTGGAGATAACTGTGGTTCTTTTGAGTCCCAGAGCCTTTGAAATAGCTTTGTAACCCTTCCCAGACTGAATTATTTCAATCACCTTTTTCTTCATTATTTCTGGAATTTCGTTCAACCTTAGCATAGTGTGCTACTGGGTGAGACCTTTTGGCCAACTTCATGCTGCTGAAAAAATTATATTTAGGTGTTGATTTGATTGAACAGGGCTGGAAGTAATCAGGCTTACTGAAGTGTCTAGTTCAGCTGAACCCCATTATGAATGCAGTTTCATACAGTAGATTTGGGGATTTAGTAACAAAGGGGGCAAATACTTTTTTACACAGGCCCAGTTGGTATTGGATAACTTTTTTGCTTCAATAAATAACATTATCATTTAAAAACTGTATTTTGTGTTTACTTAGATTGCTTTTTTTTTTGCTTTTTTTTATTTTTATTTTGTTTGCATTTTTGAAACAATTTAGTATGAGATATACACAAAAACAGAAGAAATAGGATCGGGGGCAAATACTTTTTCACAGCGCCATAAATGACATAATTGAATTATTAACATTGTTGTTTATAAGTATAGAAACAATACACTCCAAATTTACTGCAAAATATTCAGATATCTACAAATATATAAGCAGATTAAGAGTGTGGGAAGACTCGATTGCATCACTCATGAAAGTGGATGGTCACTGCAGAACTCTTTTTGCACACTTTGTTTTCTGCGATTCTCTGATTGGTATATCATTCTCTGCAGGATCATGGGTAGTGATGTTCTTCACCAGGAATTGGGCTATTTAGCCAATTTTTTTTTAAATGAAATTGAAGCAACACGGACTGATGCTTCAACAGAATAATATACCATTAATTAACAACCTCAGAGCACACGGTATGTCTGTATTGAAGGTTTTCTAAGTTAACGTTAAAAATTAATTCGCAAATGGAGAAAAAGAATGGGATTTTTACTTCCAGAACCAAACTGTTGCACACTAAAAGTCTCACTTCTTCCAGAGCAACAAAAATGATTATATGAAATGTGCATTATTGCTCGATCTGTGATAGGTTCTGCACAAAAAAGCAAACATCAATTATGTGTTGTCTAGTTCTATCTAAAAGGTATTTATTGCACTACTGAATTTCAATTTGTATGGAAAGTTTAAATAAATTATATAAATTATGTGTATAAATTATGATGCAATTTGTTCAATTATCATTAAAACGAAAAGAACAGCTCCAGATTGGGCACCAGCCACAGCACAGTGATGAATGAGTACAGCAGAGTTGCGACACACACAGCTCTATTAACGCGGTTCCTCTGCTGTAAGCCTGGATGGCTGACAAGATTCATTACACTAACAGGAATGAAAAGATCCACGAGGGACGCAGAACAGTGCCTGAAGGCAGGAATTTTCCTCTCTCTGGATTATCTTAAGCAAGTTGCCAGGGTGTGCCTAAAATGAAATGCCATGAGAAAGTTCAAAAGGTAATAGGGTCAGAATGATAATTAAAAAATTACCTATCTAGAAATAGGTTTTTGCCAGATCTTATGGTGCATTCAAATCATGTCAGAATTACCCAGCCTGGTCTCACTGACATTACGTGACCATGGCAAAAAAAATTCAAAAATGAATTTACGTGCCTTATTATACACTTCACTGCAGTTTCCCAGTGAAATTTCCAGCGGGGGGCGCCAAAAGTGAGCGAAATTGTGTCATAATCAGACGAGGTTTTAAGGTGAATATCAGATGGAGGCTTCAATAAGTAAAACATACAGTACCTCCTGAACCAAAAACTTGAACCTACACAAAGTGATCTAAAATCAAATGAGAGGTGAACAAAACAGAAATCCTTACCCTTAACCAACACCTAAACTTAACTGATAATGTCCAAAAAGAAAATGAGAAATGAAAGCACATTTCCTGAAGCAACCACGGCACCTCGCAATTTTGTCTCACGTGTCAGCTCACATGTTCGGCTGGGCTTGACCCGTGGACTTCAGAATCAAAAAAGTGTAATAAGCTACCATGCATGTTTATCACATTGAAATAAGTGTATAAATGTAGGTGGGTCTGTAATACTGTACAAGCGTTAAATTGTATCATATTTCAAATGATGCGTAATAGTATTTCGATATCATAACATAGCAGTGTGTGAGTAACATAGCTAAAATTAGTGATTCAGCCATTGTAGTCGTGATTTGTGTGAAGGTGTATAAAGCATACAGTTGTTGTAACGCGTCTGTTCATTTCACTATGAAACTGCGCTGAAATGCAGAATTCGCCACATAAAACCAGATAAAAGTCAGTTTGCTAAAATTTTTAGTAACATTCATTCTATGAGACTTGGTTGGAATTACCACAATTACGAGATTCCGATGTTCATGTCTGTGAAGAACAAGAATTATAAACTTGGAATTCTATGAAAGCTCCAACTTGACAGTCGTGACATCATCAAAATATGGCAGCGGCCTTAAAAGTTAAAGGTAGTGAACCGATATTTCGGTTTGATATGCCATTTGATTTAGCTATTGTTACCTGGAGCGCTTTCTTTGTTCTTTAACATTTTGCAACAAAATAGAGGTGAATTCATGAATTCTTGTAATGATAAAAATTTTGCTGTTATCAACAACAAAGCCGTTTTGCCATTATGAGTGTTGTCATTTAAAACAAATAACTTCAGGAGTAGAACCTCAGAGTTGTCATCTCGTAATTACAGTAATTCCGACACGAAGTGAACGCATCATAAGAGACCTCTTCCTGACCTCAGCATTGAGTGACAGTGTTTTCGTAAAACTCCGAAGGCACGTGTATGTGTGTGTGTGCATGTCTGAAGGAGCCGTTCAGTCCGAACGCTTTCTTGTGCAAAACAAGCTAGATTCAGCAAAACGAATATAACAGAATTACTTGATAAAGGGCCGTTCAGTCCAAATGCATTCTTGCGCTTCACAAAGCTAGATCAAAGTCTTTTTAGCAAATATGTTCACTCATCTCCCATCTTTGGAATGCTCCCGGGCAGCTAATTTTCTATGTAAACAAGAGGCATACATGTGCATCTCCTTTCTACTTGAATGGGGAAAGACCGAAATCTCCAAAACAGTTGGTCAAGATTATGATCAAAGAACTTATTTCAAATCAACAGTAAAATCTGACTACACTAGTATAATAAATTATGCTTCTTTACCCCAGATTACACTTAAAAACTAAATCTGGGGGCCTGGGTAGCTCAGCGAGTATTGACGCTGACTACCACCCCTGGAGTCACGAGTTCGAATCCAGGGCGTGCTGAGTGACTCCAGCCAGGTCTCCTAAGCAACCAAATTGGCCCGGTTGCTAGGGAGGGTAGAGTCACATTGGGTTAACCTCCTCAGGGTCACTATAATGTGGTTCTCGCTCTCGGTGGGGCACGTGGTGAGTTGTGCGTGGATGCGTGGAATAGCATGAAGCCTCCACACGTGCTACGTCTCCACGGTAACGCTTTCAACAAGCCACGTGATAAGTTGCGCAGATTGACGGTCTCAGACATGGAGGCAACTGAGATTCGTCCTCCACCACCCGGATTGAGGTGAGTCACTACGCCACCACGAGGACATAGAGCGCATTGGGAATTGGGCATTCCAAATTGGGAAAAAATAAAATAAAAAATCTTCCCAGCTTGTATAGCTAATGCGCATGCACGTTCTCAAGTTGATTGACAGCCGATGTCTTTATCTAAAACGTAATTTACCTGTAAAGTGGGACGTCTGATTTCTTCCATTCGTTTTAATAGAAGTGACCCTTCTCTGATAAATAGTCTCTGGCTTGATGCAGCACAACGAATAATACGGACTTCAGATTAAGTTATTTTTATGTTGATAAGGGACTGTTCAGCCAGAACGCAATCTTGCACTAAATAAAGCTAGATGCAGCGCAATGAATAGAACAATGCAAGTATCTCAAGACATTTTTTTAAAGGCTGACATTCTTTTTAACTTGATATGGGTCCATTCAGACTTAATGCATTCTTGTGCTAAAAAAGGTGTAAATTCTTTTTAACTTGATGCAGCGTCTTAAAGCCGTGGTGCTCATGAATGTGATGCTAAAAAGAAAAAAGAAAAACAGTTCGATGTGGCACAACAGTCAAAGACATTCGTCTTTTTTGTCAAAAACAATTGAAAAACAGTGCAGACAGACCCTTAAACTTGTTTGGTGTGAACAGCCCCCAACGTCTAATGCAGGTCTAATGCAGGTGTACATAGAAAAACAATTGAAAAACAGTGCAAGTGGATGCAAAAACAGGTTTGGTGTGAACAGCCCCTAACTAGGTAGTGCTGAATTGAATCCAGGTTCTATTTTTACCCCTGCTTTTTTTCCACCAACACATCATCTGCCAATCAAAACAATCAATATCACACGATGAAGGCAGCACTGCTTGTGTGCCCAAAAACGTTGCTGATGTCTACATAAACAGAATTGGCTGGTTTAGAGGTAAAGCTTAATGAAATGCTCGTCTATACAACTTGTACTTCACATTTAAAGGGATAGTTCACCAAGGCATCATTTGTTCACTCAAATGTTATTCCAAAACAAAAGAAGATGTTAAGCAGAAAGTACCATACAAGTAGACCAAATGACTAGCTATAAAGCTATATATTTCAATTCTTCTGAAGTAATTATTCACTGAAAATATTGCCCCCTGCCAAAGCTCTCAAATCGAACACATACTTTTGCATATTCAAAGTCTGGTGCACCACGATCGGTCATGTGACAGGCTAGAACCACTGATGTCAAATTTGGTGCAAAATGTCCTCAACATCATATATTTGAATAGACGAAACCGTGAATGAGATTTGACAGCTGCGGCAGACTTAAAAGGATAGTTCACCCAAAATTAAATTCTCTCATGATTTACTTACCTTTAAGCCATTCCAGATGACTTTCCTTTTTCAGCAGAACCGAAATGAAGAATTTTATAAGCACATTTCAGCTCTGTTTGTCCATACAATGCAAGTAAAAGGGTGCCATCAGGCTGCTGGCTCTTTGACTTTCCAAAAGTCATATTTAGGCAGCATAAAAGTAATCCACACGACTTTTGAATTAAGAAACTATGCAGACAGACGCACAAACTTGTTTGGTGTAAACAACCCCTAGGAATAAACACACAAGTTTTGTAGACAACTTTGACACTTTATGGTGCTTTTTTGCCATTTTTGGAGATCCATCACATTAACATTGATTGCAATAATAAAAAAAAAGCTTTTTTGGGTGAACTATTCCTTTAAGATAAGTTTATTTCGGTTAGAAATCATTAATTATCCACCCTGTATTGACAGAAGACAAGACAGCTAGTTGTAAATCCATTTGCAATTTGATTAATTTCCAAAAGTTCAGGGACACACTAGGGAGAACCACAAGGACACTGCTAAATCAATTGAGGTTATTTTCAAATACACGAACACTTTCACATTTCAAAAATTCTACTACCAATTTTGAAGGCTCTACACATGAGATGCACTTCACAGACCACATTCACAATGGTGGGATGAGTCACAAAACTTAGGGGTCTTGGTTGAATCCACTATTGTGAAGACTTTGGGGCTCACAACAGATCAGGGACACACTAACATTATTTTACCTTCGTACAGGTTCATAGTTATTCCTTTCCTTTCTTCTACTGTAGTTTGATATCAAACATCACAAAAAGAAATATGAAGGGCAGGTGGTTATTGACACTCAAGTGTTAAGAGGTCAGTTGGAAAACAAATTCACATGAGCGAGTCACCCATCCACGCCCACACCCACACCCACACCCCAGGATTGGGCAAAATTCTGAATTTAAGAGTCAGCACCCATGCCATTCATGAGCGTGAATTTGAATTGAATTGGCCACGCCCCACAGGATGTTGAATTTAAATTTAAATAATGGGAAGAAACAATGAACATTGCAATTCAAAGAAATACGTAAGCTGGGTTTCCAACCACATCTTTTTATGCAAATTTTGGGAAATCCCATTAAAAGCGCTGGATGGAAACACAAGATGCAAATAAAATCTCAAAAATGTGCACTGGTTTGTGGCTAAATGTAAATTACATAATTCATTTTTACTAATTAATTATGCTTATTTATTCTCAGTATAATAATGTTTTCCTCAACTAATTAGACAACTAAATTAAATACAATCAAAACAGTTAACAGCAACTTAAGCACCGAAAAAGGTCCACTAATTTCAAATAAATTTATAAAAACAATTACTGACATTAGGGCTGAAATGATTAGTTGACATTATCGACAATGTTGACAATAAAAAATTGTCGACAAAAAATGTCATTGTCGAATATTCGTTTGATCTCAACGTAACATAGGATCACATGAAACTCTAATGATTGCACACTAGAGCAGCACTGCAGCTCGCGCCTGACTGAGGAGAGGAAGAAAACACATCTCACAGTCCAGATGCACTCTAAACTTTCCAAACAGCTTCAGGTGATGTCGATCGCAAAGTATGAGGGAATTATAATGCAAAAATACAAAATAAGTAAGAACAGAAGCACTCTTGTTGTGGAATAAGCAGAGCCGGAGCTGCCACTCTGCTGCACCTTTTTCGGTGCTTAAATGGCTGTTAACTGTTTTGATGGTATTTAATTTAGTTATATCTAATCAGTTGAGGAAAACATTTATTATACTGAGAAGCAAAACTTGCATGCCGAGTGTCTTTAAAGGAAACACCCCGGCGTTGCATCTTAAATGCAGTTATATTTAATGCGTTATAGCTTTATTAAAGTTCAAATAATATGGAAGCAGATCATGTAAATAACTACAAACTACAAACTTTTTGTGAGTTAAAGAGGGTCGTCTTTGCCCCATTACACACTGCAACAAAATACTTTTGATTTGTTTTTGTTTTGGCTTGTTTTCCAATATAAATATCTAAAACTCCTTTAAAACAACATACATTTACTTTAGCAGCTATACTGCAGAAGAAAAATTTGTTATCGGAGAATATTGAATAAATATATTAAAAATACAAATATTTTAAAATATCTAAAAATCCTTTATAAAAAAAAAAAAAGATGCATTCACCTGAGAAGCAGCATATGAGATATTTAGACTTGCTTTTAGAGAATAGATCTTGAATATAAGTGTATTTTGTCTTTACTGCACTCGCAGAAGTATAACCAAGTGAAAAAATACACTTATCCAAAATACACTTATATTAAAGATACATTCTCTTATAGCAAGTCTAAATATCTTATATGTTACTTCTCAAGTAAATGTATCTTATTTTAAGGATTTTTAGACAATTTGATATGGAACACAAGATAAAAACACGATAACAATAGGATTTTTTGAAGTGAATTTCTTTACTGAATTAAACTTCATAAAAAGTATTTTTTTCCCTTTAATTCAGTGAAGGTCATTTAAAGGTATTTTTAAAAGACGATTTTGTCATCTTTATTATTAGTAAGCACGTTTAATACAACCTTTTATGTCAGGGCACAAGCTGAATAATCGGTTAACAGCTCATGATTAATCATTGCAATAATCGGCGAATAGTCGAATAATTGTTCTAATAATCGTTAGTTGCAGCCCTAATTGACGTGTTCATTTCATCAACAAAGATAAAGGGTTTTTTGATTTTGTCAACGATAACGAAAACATCATAATGATATTATCAAGTGATTTTAAATCAAACATATTGTTGACCAAAAAAAAAAAAAAACCTTGTCTGAAAGAATGAATGTTAGTATAACTACAAATTTGCAAACTGAACTTTAAGTGCTGTGTTCTGCGTTTTTTGCAGTTTCCTGATAAATTGAAAACTACAGGTACTACAAAAACTGTGCGTTTTATTCACTTTCACTCAAATCATGACTACAACGGCTGATTATGATTTTATAAAAACATATTTTCCACTCTATTAGTTACACACTGCTATGTAATGATATCAAAACACTTTTACCATAAAGCATCATTTGAAAAACTACCCATTTTAACGCATGAATTACAGATTCGCTTAAAAACCTCGTCTGATTACTTCACCTTTTCACTTGCTTATGGCGCCCCCTGATGGACATTTTACTGGGAAACTGCAGCTAAACGTGTAATGAAGCACATCATTTTGTTTTGCAAAAATGTTACCATTGTTCATGTAATGTTCATGAGATCAGGCTGTGAAAAAAAAAAAAAAAGGTTTTCAGGACAATTTTCTCATGTTTACGTTGATTTATCTTTAAAATGTCTGATACAATTTTAAATAATTATTACATTTTTTAAAAAGGTTTTAATATTTGGTTTAAAGTTTGGTCTGTTACAGTTTGACAGGTCTCATTTTGCACATTACCTTACAATAAATAAAACTAATTTTGTCGATTAAAATTATATGCCATTTTAGTCATTTTTAGTGTAGTTTGAGAAAATATATTAAAATAAATGAATGACAACAAAATATTGACTAAAGTGAAAAGACAAGAAAAAGATTATGACTAAAATCTAAAATGAACTGAACACTGATTGTCATTAGAATTTGAATCGTTTGATTATATAGAGCTATAACAACACAAGTGCACAAATAATAAACGTGTTGCATCAAATTCCATGTTACATTAATTCCAAAGTTAACTTTTATATTAAATTAAATATAAATTTCAAACATTTGATGATATTAATAATCAATGTTGTTGGAAGCACCTCATATGTTGTAAGAAAACAAGTTCATCATTTGTGTAATTCTGATGAAAAAATGAAACGCTTCTTTAAAAACTACATGAATTTCGAGGAATTGCAATCCATTTTAATTCCATTTCCTTACATTTCAATTTCTATGGCATTTATACATCCTGTTGAATCCTCAATTCAAATTCAGGAATTTCATTGGAATTTAAAAAGCACTCTCAACTGGCTGAATGACTCACTCACAACCCCAAAACACACCCAAGGCTATAGAGGAAAATTATTATTTGGTGAGCACTGCAAGAAAACACTCAGTATAGAAATCCACCCCAAACAAACACACACACACACACACACACACACACAGCTCATAGTTACATAAGGTACCTGTGGTGTGTTAGAAACATGTAAAAGGTGAGGAACTTCACAATAACAGACCATAACACACACACACACACCAGTTTATCAGAAGAAATTGCCGTTAGTTCACCAGTAAAGCAGAGAATAAAGACTTGAGAACTCAAAAGAACATACTACTCCCTCTCCTCCAGACCGCTGAATCTTCTCTTCTGTCTTGGGAGGGAAAGAAAAAAAGGAGGGAAAAATAAGCTTGACGGAAAACAAATTCATTAAAATCAATAAATCTCTGCAGATATCAGATCTTGGGCTGTGGAGAGAAAAGTGTTGGGTTAGAACTAGCGGCACACGATAAATCTGTGACCATATCGGTACTGCTCAATATTAGTGACATTTTAAATGGTGCACTTAGTCATTTTTTGTTTAAAACATACAAAGATATAAAAATTTGGTCAAATATAACAGCCCCATAAGACCCCCCATAGCGCTATCTCAGCCTATATTCATATTTCAGTGTACATGATAATGTTTGAAAGCCTTAATTTGCTTGTAACATAAAACGTACAAAATAAATTAACAGACATCAATAAACTGAGATGGTTCCATACACTGTGCCATTTCAAGGAAACTTCAAAGACGACTTTAGGGATAAAGCATTAGAATCATGCAGATTCTAGAAATGCAACTCCATGTTCAACTAATCAGAAATTTGTGAGTACATGTATTTCCCTCTCCACTTCTGCATATCACGGCCCCCTTCGGCATATCGCTGTGCCGTTTTGCGACCCATTTCAGCTTATCACGTCACCGTTGTTTTCAATTGTCTTTGGGCACAAATGAAACAGTAAATGAGAGACTAAGTGAGTACACGAGGGTTGGGCTGTAGGACTAAAATCTTTATCACGGTATGAGAAATTTATGTCATGGTAATGGTACAGTATATATCACAAAGCAGATATTTTTTGTTGGAAAATCAAAGAAAAATGTGTTTATATTAGAGCTGCACAATTAATTGAATAAACAGTCAAAGTTACACATAACTGCCACGGTAAACTAATCATGAAAAGTGTCAATTAAACAATCCAGTCTCATAGAATGAATGTTACAGGAAATACATTTTTGCAAACTGACTTTTACATGCCTCAGAGTGTTGGACTTTGGATTCGGAAATATGCGGATTGAGATCAGTCAAGCACGCAAGCTGAGACATGAGACGAGAGTGTCATAGAAATGACGGAGTTGTTTTAGAAAATGTGCTTTTCATGTCGCACTTGCTTTTGGGACACTATCAGTTAGGTTTAGATGTTAGTTTAGGGTAAGGGTGTCTGTTTTGTTCACCTCTTATTTGATTTTAGATCACTATTGGTTACGTTTAGGTTGAAGATTTAGGTTTGGGAGGTATGTTTTCTCATTAAAACCTCCAACTAACATTCACCTTAAAAACCTCGTCTGATTACGACACCATTTCACTCGCTTTTGGTGCCCCCTGCTGGACAGTTCACTGGGAAACTGCAGCTAAACTTGTAATAAGGCACATAATTTCGTTTTGCAAAGATTTTGCCACGGCCACATAATATTCATGAGACCAGGCTGCAATTAAAATAGTTCATGTAGGTCTACTCATGCTGCGTCAAAATTCTCTATTTAAATTTCTATTAAGCATGTGCTTTTGCAGAAGTTGAGCATTGTATCCAATCACAGACAAGTCTGTGTATAATTTATTCAATATTTACATGTTTTGTTTTTAATAATTAAACAGCTATAAAGTAATTCTAAAACAGTTCCCTGCTTATATTGGATGTGTAGCCTACTTTAAGAATATGGAATGCAGTTGATCCACCCAAAATAAGATTAAGTACTGTATGTAAACTGTCAAAACTCAAAATTAATTGTAATTACAAGATCAACAATTATGATTTTTGTCATTATTGTGCAGCCCTATATTATTATGTATTATGTATTAATATTATTATGTTTTTGCATAGTACTCCAAGATACTTCAAGGAATAAAATTGTAGTATTGGAACTACAATAGTGCATCAATAGTAGTGCCATGGTACTTATTGGTAGGGATTAGTTTTGATAGTAATTACAACAATAAATTGCAAACTTACAAACTCTGTTTAAAAATAAATATAAAGGCACTTACGTAACCAAATTAGGTTTTTTAAAAAAAAGAAAACAGTAGCTCAATCTATTTCTAGCAACATTAATAAGCAGCAAATAATACACAATCAATTCAGTGGAACATGATATAAAGAGGAATATTTCTGTCTCCATTGCACATCATTGGGGGAAGGAAAATAAAAAAGAAAGAACATGACAAGAAGAGTGAAAATAGAAACATAGACCCTCAGTGTAGCAGCAGCAGAACGCAGTGCAAATATACTCAGCAGCTAATAAAACAGACTGTCTTATGAAACAGATTGTTCTTTAATTCACGTCCTTCCTGCCAAAACAGTGTCAAGAAATGCCAGCGGATGTAAGTTTTTTTTTTTTTTTTGGTACATTTAGTTTTTGATTTTAAAAGTTCTGTTAGATCTAGAGATGGAGAAAAATAAAGGCAAACTTTAATGAAAAAGTTATTTATAGGGGTCAAAATTAGCCATGCATCTAGATAGCTGATTCTGAAATAAAAAATGAAAATAAAAAAAATATTAACATTTTTTTAATTAAATAAAAATTAAATTACAAAAATGAAGAATTAAAAAAAATGTAAAAACAGATTTTGTAAATAAAGTTAAATTTTAAAAATAATTTTAAAAATAATAAAACTAATTGTATAAAAATGTAATTTAAATTAAAAAAAAAAACATTTTAATCAAGAAGTTGATAAAAAGCGGTGAAAAAGAAAGGTGACCAGTTACAGTATTAAATACAGATAAAAACATACACTTTCCCTAATACAAATACATTTGAACCAAAAATCTTGTAGAATATAAAGTTGTCCATGTCCATTTGTCAATTGCACACCCATGTTATTTTACCAGACGTGCACAGAATACACAGAGGAAACACAATGAAGAAAGCATGCGGGTTATTCGCAGTTCAGTTTAGTCTGAAACTAATGTTTGGGAGAGATTCAAACATTACATTTGGCACAGAGAGTACACCCGTCAATCAAACAGGTTTTACAGTGTTGTGCCTTACCTGTCTGCATCGGTCACCAGTGCTAGACGGCCGTAGTCCCACGCCACTTTCCGCAAGATGGAGAAGACAAATAGAAGAACCTGAGATGGAGAGAGAAAGACAGACAAGGGAGGTTATCAGATGTATCTGGACTAGTACAATCTAATTAGCGATAATACTAAATCTGAATGGAGCGGTTCATGCTGAATTAATTGCAGAAGTTTAATACTTCGGTTTAGAACAAACCTGAACTGGAATGGACTAACGCACACTTTATGTCTTAAGCCAATATTCTGTTTAAGAAAATGGTGTCTGAGAACAAAAGTTTTATTAATCATCATGGAAAACCAAATGAAAAAGGTTTGAACAATAAACAACATGACAGCTACAACCCAATCTCATGAAAAGTCGTACGAATGTGCGATTTGATTCCCTTGTGCTGTTGTAAACCGTGATATTGCTTTTCTTCCATGTTACAAAAAAAGGTATTTCAATGCAAACCTAAAACTAACAATAAAGTGTTACACCTAACCCAGACCCTAAACATCCAAAAGACCTGTTTTGTCCAAAAAAAAAAAAAAAAAAAAAAAAAAAAAACCTGTGTTCATGAGATGTACAGAAACTTCCAGGTTTTGAACGCGCGATCATAAGATTTTTCCTAATTTGAACCCCTAACCCAAAACCCCATACCTAAACCGAACTATAAAGTGGAAAGCCTGACCATGTGTTCAAAGGCAAGGAAATCGTAATTGAAGCATATGTGATTGGTTGGTCTAAACGCTGGTATATCGTACGATTTCACCAACTTGTACAAATTTGAACAAATTGTCATGAGATTGTGTTGGTCAGTTACCACACTAAAAAAAAAAAAATTATGGCTAAAATAGCTAAATTCGAGGACAGAACAGAAAAGTAGTGCTCGTTTTTTTTTTCATCTTTAGCACAGCTTGAAGCTTTCAATCATGTTTATATTGACCGGAGCAGAAAGGCAGAATGTTCTTCGACTTGATGCAGCTCGGTCATGTACAGCGTGCGGTTTACAGTGATGAGTTTTTGTCGGTGGCAGAAATATAGGTCAAGAGTGCAACCAAGGGTGGAACTCCCTGCTGACAGTGTTTGTAGTTAAACAACTGTAGCATAGCTATTGCACAGTCACTCGCTCTTGCTCTTCCTGCACATATACAATAAAATGCAAAATCACCATATTTTTCCACATGCTGAAATCATGCAAATATTACTCCGGCCAGACAACCGGAAACTGGGTCAATCCATTCGTGCCCTGGTCAGCACTCTGGATTTCTGTTCCATTAGTAAACAATGAAACTCAGATGACATGATGAGAACCGTATGGTTAATAGGTCATCTGAATTGACTGCATAGACATTTTTTGTGTTTATTTTACAGCTAATTTGAAATATTTACATGCACTTTTTGTCTTGGCAGTGCTTGAAGGTTTCACATGTGAAAATCAAACAGTTTGTGTTAAACTTACCAGGAAGCACATAAAGTCAAGTGCAAGGACCGTGGGAACTCCTCCGAACGGCAGACCCTGCAGCACGGTACTGCGGATCCGGGCCGAGTAGCAGTAGTCTTTGGAAGTGTTGCTGTAACAGTTGGCCTGACCCGAACAGGCCAGGTTCCCAAAAATCCCCATCGTCACAATCAGACCTCTCCACAATCACTGCAACATCCTGATGAAGAACCTGAAGAGATAAAGATAGATTCTACTAGGGCTGGGCAGTACGACAATATATCGAATGCTAAAGTAGAAATGTGGTAGAGATTCTGTTATACCGTTTATACTGCCGTATATTCATATATATATATATATATATATATATATATATATATATATATATATATATATTTAGAAAACACAAAGCTGAAAACTACTTTGCACTCTGCACATTGTAAATTCAACTGTGCATATGTATCAGCTATAATGTTTTGAATGTGGCTCAACCAAATCGGCCACATAATGCAGACTCGCTGAGAAGAAGCATCTCCTGTCAGAGACATTTTTGCATTGGCTCCAGCGTGTATACCTTCCCCTGTGATGTATGGGAGGTTCCGGGTTCACATCTCGCGTTGAAACCAGGAAGTAACAGTGTTCACATAATCAGTGATTAGCATGATTCAGGGGTGGCTTTTTTTTCCCCTCTAACATAACATTTTTACTTCGCTGATGGTTTAGTTGAATAAGTTTGGGGTTTGGGTTGGGGAATACAGCGTAAAAAATATGCATTCACCTTTACTGTATCACAACTGAAAACAACTCGCTTCAAAACTAGCTTTTGGCGCCCCTCAGTGGACATTTGGCCACTGGGGGCAGTGTTTTACATTTCTGTAAGACCGATTATAGCTACTGAAGTCAACCTACTGTTTCCAGTTACACTGTGAGATCAGTCTGAGCTTTTTTTTTTTTTTTACTGATGCCAGACTTATCATTCATAAATAACTCTACATTTTGATTTGCAAAAGTTTCAAACAAATAAAATTCAATGAGATGAAATGCCTTTTCTTTGTAAAGTATCTAATTAACTGTAATCTTAAAAAAAATTGGATAATCAGGCCTTAGAAAGAAAGTAATTGAGCTCTGTTTTATGATGTTTGAACCATAAAGTCAAGTTTTAAATTTTCAGTTAGTTACGTTTAGGTATTTTGCAGCAAATACGAAATATATAAAAATATATCTAATTTTTTTTTTTTTTTTTTATATAAATGAGATAAGGCACCTTTTGTTTGTAAAGTATTCAATTCACTGGACAAAAAAAAATAAAAATAAAATAAAGAGAAAAAAAATAATAATTGTAATTACCAAGACATTTTGTAGTAGCATGTTATGTTAAATCTAAAACATTGTTGTGTTGACTTTCTAGCAAAAAAATAACTATATTGTTTTATATACAGTATTCTTACAATGATGTAAAATTACTCGTACTGTTATGTAAGATTTTGATCATACCACCATCCCTATATTTTATTTCTAATTACAGTTCCTAAAAGTATTTATAGAAGTTTATTGCACTGCAGAAATACAACTAGTGATGAATTCAAAGCAAGGCAAACATTTTAAAATTGTTATCATCCAAGGTCATTTGCATAATTTTATAGGTTTGAATCAAAAATCTGATTCCACCCTCCTGCCACCATGTCTCTTTTCACATTGTATTTTTTGTCCCTGAGCTCTGATTATTTTGAGTGATCATTGTGTCAAAAAGACCTGCGAGAAGATTCTTCAAAATATCCAATTTCTTGTTTCACCGAAGAAAGAAAGTCATACAGATTTGAAAAATAGCATGAGGGTGGGTAAATTATCATTTATTTCTTGTTGAATGGTGCCTTTAATAATATTCAAGTCAACAATCAGCATCCATCTATCAGCACAGAGAAAACAGGCAGTGATAAAACCAGTCACTGTTTAATCAGTCACACTCTCTTCTCTACCTCATACTGGGGAAATTATATAATATCGACTGTTCTGACGCAATGGAACACTAGACTACTGTTTGAGGAGCAGCCAGCTCCTCTCCTCCGTTTGCACCCACTCAGTTTAACATTTACCTGCCAACGATAGCTGTATCCTCTGCAGCCCAGCACACAAACACCTTGGCAGAACCAGGGGAAATCTATACAGACCGTTCCAAAACCACTAAACCAGGATGGATCACTCTAGCTATATCTAAAAACCAGGGATGGGAATTGAAAGGAATTTAATTATTCCGGTTCTGATCCCTTAACGGGTCAATTAACTTATATATATATATATATAAAAATTCTTGAAAAAGAATAATTGAAATGCAATTATTTTGGGATTTACTGCCTTCAGCGGCCTGCTACCAAGTGATGAGATCATATTTTAACAAAACATATTCTTGCAAAAGGTGTTTACACAGACATTTTTAATTTAATTTTGATGAAAATACAACTTATTACAACAAAACTCATACTGTGTATCTTTAACTAAACATTGAGTGCATTAACATGCACAGCAATATGCTGATAACTAACAAAAATCAGCTTAATCAAAAAAAAAAAAAAAAAATTCTCAACGTAAGAAAAAATTCCTGAGATGTTTTTTTACAATGAGAAATTGGGGTAATGGGCAAAAATCAACATGTGCTGATCAATGTTTGCTTAAACCGTTCGTTACCTTTCCATTAAAATGTTTAAAGTGTTTACATGACCACACACCTTGCCGGCTTATTAAGCATAATCGAGGTAAGAACATTCATGTAAACATGCTCGCTGTCATATCAACAACCATCCAATAATTGGATGGTTGTTGATGAGCCCAAATACACATAACACAGTAATTACTAGACGGTTTATGCAATTACTTGGATTTTATGAAATCGCGTTACTATACCTATATTTTGCACAATGATTTTTAGGTGGCCCGTTGTACGTATTGTGGCAGGGAGGTGAAATTTCACACAAGTCACGAGTAAACGGCAGATTATCAGTTCAGAAACACTTTTCTTGCTATCTTTTTGGCATCTAAACACTTACTATAGTTAATGGCTTGTAAAGTGATATATTTTAAAGTTTGCATTGCATAACCAACTAGATTTACAAGCTTGTTCGAGTGTGATTTAATTGTGCGGTAGCTCAACCGATAGAGCACTGCACATGCAAAACAAAGGAATGGGGTACGAGTCCTAAAGACCACACGAATCCACACATGAGCCAAAAGTGGCACAGAAGCACCACAAAATGATGTGGTTGCTTCAGCAATTGTGTTTTTCATCTCACATTTGCTTTGATGACACAGTCAGTTAGGTTTAGGTTTAGGGTATAGGGTAGGGAGTAGGGCTGGGCAATAAAACAATATCGATAATTATTGAAAATATATATATTTTCGATAGCGTTGATTAACTTTTGAGTCATATTCAATATTTAGCTTACGTTCTACATCTAGGCGATCAGACCAGGTGCGTGTCGCTAAAAACGCGAGCAGTTCAGCAAAGTTGCGCCTGTTTTATATACACACACAACTAGCTAACTGAATCACAGTCATGAAACCAGTCAGTTGGCTAGTGACTACCTCGCCCTGTTGTCACGTAAACCAGTAGTGAGGCTAGGTAGCCGCAAGCTAGCTAGTTATCTGGCTAAAATGATATCGTTGTGTACCGAACAAGACAGCACTGACAATGCAATACTGCTATTGAATGAACACAACAACAGCTCTGAAACCACTGCTGTTTATTGATGTATTACTGTATTTAGTTAACCTTAAAAAGGGCAGGCATATAAAGGTTCCTTTAAAAATCAATTCAGCCAGACTTTATATACAAAATCTCATGTTATCAGTATTTGCAGGGACCCCCTTTTCAATATTTTTTCACAAAAATTATTGAAAACCTTTTTAGAGTTAAACGTTTTTTCATGATCCAAAGCGCTGTCACGTCCGCTAACCTGTTAACACATGCAAGAAAATATTTATTCTTCCTCTTGTGGAGTTTATTGGCAGTTGGCAATCCATCTTATGGTGCATTACCACCACATACTGAGCTGTAGTGTGGAGGGCCACAAGAAAGTCATTCAGTGAAGTCAAACGTTTGCTGAAGATGGTGAAATTACCGAAATTTAATCGAAGAGTTCACACATCCTATGTGGAATTAAATCCTTAACTGAGAATACTTCTTGAACTTTAAAAAATGTAGCTTACCCAGTGGTTTACTTGTAAACAAACAAGTTTAATTAATTCTTGAAGTCTGACATGTGGAATGCATTTTCTTCCAACTAGCATGAAATATACAGTGATAATTACTGATATCAAAAGATGTGAAAAAAAATATTGTGATAATATTTTTGGCCATGTCAAGCAGCCCTAGTAGGCAGGTCGGTTTTGTTGATTTAAAACTTGGGAGAACATTTAACTCGCTTTTAGCGCCACTTAGTGGGCATTTCACCTCAGAGCTGCTGCAATACGTGTAATGATCCACATAATATCATTTTGCAAAAATGTCACCTGCAATTTCCAGGAGCACGCAGAGTGTGGCAGGAAACAAAGTTGTATTAACAAGGTACCAAGCTGGTACAACAAGCACTAGTTGCTGTATTTGTCTAAGCTGTGCCAAGGTTTGTGCTGTAAAATCTGTCAAATGTATTCAAGGGAGTTTTTTGTGATACTTAGTAGCAAGTAAAAGATGTCCTCCAACACACACTTATATTTTGCTTTGTTCACAATAGTATTTTTAGATTAATCCACCTCTAAACATTACTTAATAGGTTGCGTTTATACACCGATCAGCCACAACGTTAAAAGCACCTGCCTAATATTGTGTAGGTCCCCCCCGTACCACCAAAACAGCGCCAACACACATCTCAGAATAGCATTCTTAAATTATATTCTTCTCACCACAATTGTACAGAGTGGTTACCTGAGTTACCGTAGACTTTGTCAGTTCAAACCATTCTGGCCATTCTCTGTTGACCTCTCTCATCAACAAGGTGTTTCCATCCACAGAACTGCCGCTCACTGGATGTTTTTTGTTTTTGGCACCATTCAGAATAAATTCTAGAGACTGTTGTGTGTGAAAATCCCAGGAGATCAGCAGTTACAGAAATACTCAAACCAGCCCATCTGGCACCAACAATCATGCCACGGTCCAAATCACTCAGATCACATTTTTTCCCCCATTCTGATGGTTGATATGATCCTAACGACCCTGCATCAGTGTGGAGTGGCATGAAACAACTTACAAATTACAGGACTCCTACCCCCAACACTGTGGTGGACCAACAACTGGCTGATGACCTGAATGTGTTCTATTGCAGATTTGAAAGGCCCAATCTCACACCCCACACCCACTCTGACCTTCAATTCACACAAACATCAACACCTCCTGCAAACCCCCTTCCTCCCCCCTCCTGCTAGTCAACCTGCACTTAAGATCTGTGAAGATGATGTGAGCCGGTCTGTAACTGTCTTAGAAGTCAGTTTGTATTTCTTGTTTATTTAATTATTTTTAAAGTGTCTTGTTGGGGACCTTTCATTTGAAACTGCTTAGTAAAGCGCTGGTTTGAGTGGAGACTTATTATGAAAAAAGCTCAGAGTGGCTCAAAAAGACAGATGTCTGCACTGCATGGAAAGTTAAAGAGTGTTCAAGTTCTAATATTTACATTCTACTCATGTGAAGTTAAAAAGGACATGCAAGATTAAGTTCTCCTTTTGGTAACATGCAGCCAATGAAGTAAGTTTTTCATTTATATGTTATTGTTAGATTGTGTTGCTGTGTGGAAGAGAACAATATCTGTACAAATACTATAGTTAAGCTTTTAAAGTGAACTTAACTCTGTTTAAAATGTTTACAAAGACAACATTTATTTATATAATATATTCATGTGTTTTATATTCTTTGTTTTCACTTTATATTTGTGTATTTAGTTCTCACGGCATCTTGAGTTGGTTGATTATGAACCAGTCAATAAATCGCCAGTCATCAGAGAATCCTTGTGCTCGTGAAATTACTGGGCGGAGTTATAGTGAGAATTCAACTGCTCTTCACGAGTAGGAGAAGAGAAGACCCAACCAGTAGTCAGCAAAGCTTCAAGTTAACATCAAGTTCATCACATTCTGGATTCTGCAAGATGAAGTACTACTTACACCGGTAACTAAGAAGCAAGAGGCAAATACAGAGTCAAGGCACTATCAAGTTAAGACCAACAAGAAAGTTAAGCACACACAAGTTCAAGTTAAGGTGCTTAAGGTGGACTTATTCTTGATATTTGCTTAAAAGAGACTCTTTAAGTGTTCAATGTTATTTTAAAGAAGTGCTGGTGTTATGTGCTTACTCATTTAAACTTTAAGTCATTTTGGAGAAGTATTAAGCTTAAATAAGAAGATAATTGTTGACTGAACTGTTGAAAATATCCATGTTCAGTACAATTCATGTTGTATGAACAATTAAAAATAGACAGTGCAACAAAGAGATCTAGAAAATGGCAGAAGGTGGCCAGTCTACTAGGGGTAGCAAAGAAAATATAACAGAGATTATGCAATCACAGCAGCAACTAAAATCCCAGGAATGTGTAGAGACACATGAATCAATAGCTGTTGATGATACAACAGATCCAGAGCCACGAAGAAGTCAAAGAACCCACAAATTTACTGAAAAGGGTAAAGAATTACATGATAAAAAGTTGGCTAAACTTAAAAATCACTTTCAAGGCTCTTATGAGAAATGGAAAGCTCTGGCTAGAGACGCTAGACAAAAACTGATGGGACGTCTCTCCAATGACATGCTGCAAGCTCTTATAGGCACAATAAGCTCTGCTTCAAAGGATTTAAATGTTGTTTATGAAGAGTTGCGACAAAATGTGAGTCCTGATAGTGATACTCGTCGCAGAATAGACACTTGTGGTGCCGTCACTAAGATGATAGTTGAGTCTGCAAGGAGTCGTTTAGGTGAGGGAGTTGAGGGTCAAGATCCTTTCATTCAAGAGGGATGCTGTACTGATACAGGCTCAGTATTTTCATCCGTAGCCTCCAAATCAAGTAATGGACATTCCAAGTCTTCTTCTCAGTCCTTAAACAACTCAAGCATCAGCTCCAGAGGTTCAAGTTTGTCCTCTGTTAAGAAACAAGAAGCTGCTGCAGAAATTGCTGCAACTGAAGCAACTTTAGAAATATTACAACAACAAGAACGTGAAATAGAGGAACTCCAAAGACTTGAGGCTGAAGAGAAAAGGAGAACAGCAGAACAAGAAGCAGAAGCTTATAAACGTCGACTAGAAAGAGAAGAAGCTAGACTGTGTGTAAAGTTTGAAGCTGAAAATGCCACCAGACGGAAGGCACTGGAAGACAAGCGCAGAGAGCTAGAACGCTTGGAGACGCTTAAGAAGTTAAATGCTGCAAAGGCACGGATGCAAGTCTATGAGCAGACAGAAGACTCAAAGGATGAAACCAGAGAGTTACTCCATGACTGTGCACCTGTGCAGAAGAAGCACATACCTAAATCAAGCAGCTCCTTGTTCGAGCACACACCTCCACACAAAGTAGTAATAAAATCACATCAAGAAGATAGCACTGCAGACCTTGTTAGGATGTTAGCAGAATCAATCAGTTCAAATCGTCTTCCTATACCACAACCTGCAACATTCTATGGAGATCCACTCAGATTTAGTGATTGGAAAATATCTTTTCAAACTTTGATTAACAGAAAGAACATACCAGTAAGTGAAAAGATTTACTACTTACGAAAGTATGTTGAAGGACCAGCTAAAAAAGCCATTGAAAGTTACTTCCTATTGGGCACAGAGTCAGCTTATCATGCAGCATGGGCTATTCTAGAAGAAAGGTATGGAAATCCGTTCATCATTGCCAAAGCCTTTAGGGACAAGCTTAATTCATGGCCCAAGATAGGTTCTAAGGACAGTGTTGAGCTGAGGGAATTTACTGATTTTCTCAGAGGCTGTGAAACAGCTATGACTGAGATTAAAAGCCTTCAAGTTCTCAATGACTGTAACGAAAACCAGAAGATCCTTTCCAAACTTCCTGATTGGTTAGCCTCGAGGTGGAATCGTCAGGTAATAGAGACTGAAGAAGAAACTAAGACGTTTCCTACCTTCAGTCAGTTTGTGGAGTTTCTTGCAAAAGAAGCTAAGATCGCTTGCAACCCAGTGACATCCCTTCATGCTCTAAAGTGTACTGAGGTTGGAAAAGGAAAGGTAGTAAGAAATCAAGGCACTAGAGTGAAGGTGTTAGCTGTTCGGTCTAGTGAGAAAACAGTTGCAAAATGCGCTTTCTGTGATAAACCAGGACATGCCATTCACAAATGTCGTAAGATGTGTCTTGACAACCATTCTGGATCAGTCAGCTCAAAGACTGGATAGTGCCTCTTTAAGAACATTTCTCTATGAAGTCATGGCTATCATAAATAGCCGACCATTAACAACAGAGCATCTAAATGATCCATCTGGTCCACAACCTCTTACACCTAACCACATATTGACTATGAAGTCTTCAGTAATTTTACCACCACCTGGAGAGTTCGTTAACGAAGACGTTTATCTTTGTAAAAGATGGCGCAAAGTGCAATTTTTAGCTAATGTATTCTGGTCACGTTGGAGGAAAGAATATCTTCTAAACCTTCAACAAAGGCAGAAATGGCACAAATGCCGTAGAAATGCAAAAGTCAATGACATTGTCATTCTGAAAGAGGACACAGCTCCACGCAGTCAATGGAAGTTAGCGAAGGTGACAGAAGTGCACACTGGCACAGATGGCTGTGTCAGAACAGTGAAGTTATTGATCAGTGATTCAACACTGGATAGAAGTGGCAAGCGTGTTACAAACCCAACTTACCTTGAAAGGCCCATCCAGAAAATTGTTACCCTAATTGAAGCAGATTAAGAATTCCTACCATTCCTTGGGTTAGTCTATAATATTTTTGGTTAAGTGTTATGAAGTTACAAAAATCACAAGAAAGTGCTTTGGTGGGAGTGTAACTGTCTTAGAAGTCAGTTTGTATTTCTCGTTTATTTAATTATTTTTAAAGTGTCTTGTTGGGGACCTTTCATTTGAAACTGCCTAGTAAAGCGCTGGTTTGAGTGGAGACTTTTATTATGAACAAAGCTCAGAGTGGCTCAAAAAGACAGATGTCTGCACTGCATGGAAAGTTAAAGAGTGTTCAAGTTCTAATATTTACATTCTACTCATGTGAAGTTAAAAAGGACATGCAAGATTAAGTTCTCCTTTTGGTAACAAGCAGCCAATGAAGTAAGTTTTTCATTTATATGTTATTGTTAGATTGTGTTGCTGTGTGGAAGAGAACAATATCTGTACAAATACTATAGTTAAGCTTTTAAAGTGAACTTAACTCTGTTTAAAATGTTTACAAAGACAACATTTATTTATATAATATATTCATGTGTTTTATATTCTTTGTTTTCACTTTATATTTGTGTATTTAGTTCTCACGGCATCTTGAGTTGGTCGATTATGAACCAGTCAATAAATCGCCAGTCATCAGAGAATCCTTGTGCTCGTGAAATTACTGGGGGGAGTTATACGGTCTTTCAGAAACAAAAGACGAGGAAAACTTCAGGCCCAGATGGCGTCTCACCAGCGTGTCTTCGATCCTGTGCTAACCAGCTGGCCCCCATCTTCACACAGATCTTCAATAGATCACTGGAGCAGTGTGAAGTCCCATGCTGCTTCAATCACTCAATCATTATTCCTGTCCCAAAGAAACAAAATTCACAGGACTTAATGACTACAGACCTGTCGCCCTGACGTTTGTGGTCATGAAATAATTTGAGAGACTGGTGTTGGCCAACCTGAAGAACATCACTGGACCCTTTCTAGATCCCCTTCAATTTGCTTATCGAGCAAACAGGTCTATGGATGATGCAGTCAACATGGTATTGCATCATATCCTGCAACATCTGGACAGACCAGGGACATATGCAAAGAATCCTTTTTGTGGACTTCACTTCGGCTTTCAACACCATCATCCCAGCTATACTCCAGAATAAATTACACCAACCCTCTGTTCCCATGTCTATCTGTCAGTGGATTACCAGCTTTCTGACGGACAGGCAGCAGCTTGTGAGACAGGGGAAATTCACTTCCAGCACCTGTACAATTAGCACTGGTGCCCCCCAGGGATGTGTGCTCTCCCCACTACTCTTCTCCCTCTACACCAATGACTGCATCGCCAAGGACCCCTCTGTCAAGCTCCTGAAGTTTGCAGAGGACACCACTGTCATCGGCCTCATCCGAGATGACGACGAGTCTGCATACAGAAGGGAGGTTGAACAGCTGGCTGTCTGGTGCAGTCAAAACAACCTTGAGCTGAACATGCTCAAAACGGTGGAAATGATTGTTGACTTTAGGAGGAACACCCCAACATTGACCACTATGTATGTGTGTGTGTGTGTATGTACGTATGTGTATAATTATTTTTTATTATTATCTTTGTCTTGCTGCTGTTTTTGTATTGTTTTTGTATTGTTGTACACTGGAAGCTCCTGTCACCAAGACAAATTCCTTGTATGTGTAAGCATACTTGGCAATAAAGCAGATTCTGATTCTTGATGTGAACATTAACTGAAGCTCCTGACCCGTATCTGCTTGTTTTTATGCACTGCTGCCACACAATTGGCTGATTAGATAATCACACGGATGATTGTTGGTGCCAGATGGGCTGGTTTGAGTATTTCTGTAACTGCTGATCTCCTGGGATTTTCACGCACAACAGTCTCTAGAATTTACTCAGAATGGTGCCAAAAACAAAAAACATCCAGCGAGAGGCAGTTCTGTGGACAGAAATGCCTTGATGAGAGAGGTCAACAGAGAATGGCCAGACTGGTTCAACAAAGTCCACAGTAACTCAGATAACCGCTCTGTGCAATTGTGGTTTGAAGAATATTATCTCAGAATGCTATTCTGAGATGCGGGTTGGCGCTATTTTGGCGGCATGAGGGGGACCTACACAATATTAGGCAGATGGTTTTAATGTTGTGGCTGATCGGTGTATAGTCTATTGGTCAAACAGTCTCTTCCTGTCTAAGTGGGCAGTTATTGGCCAGAATAGGCTGCAAAGTGGACCAGACTTTATGCTGATAGTCAAAAGTCTGGCTACATGAATGAATGGTTTTGAGCCAAAGGGGCATAAAAGCAATTCACTTTTCATTGCATTTACACCTCTTTGGCTCCAAGCCCTCAATCTAAAGTGACCATCTCCCTACAGTTTATCATAAAACCATTTTGGAGAGAAAATAATACCACACATGCTGACTAATCCTGAAAAACAGGTCCATGCAGTACTATGGCCCTCTTCTATATGTCACGGACTGAATCAGAGCTCAGGATTAGAGAAGGAGAAACAGATTGTGCTACATCACACCCTGTGTGCCAGCAATGGTTGAGGATGACTGGACAGTGATCTGTGCCAGGATCAGTGCTGAAGAGACTCAATCCAAACCCTGGCACTGCCCGAGCACAGCACACGATGGGCAAATGGTCTAAATCTGCCAGCTGATATGGAGTGAGAGAGAGAGAGAGAGAGAGAGAGGTGAGGTTGGGCTGCAGAGGTACTGCGGTGGATTGTTCTGCTACACTGGCCTCTACACTCCTACAGGAACAGTGACTGCCTACCTAGACAGCATTTTTAACTCATGAAATCAAACTTCACCCTATTTACTTTCTTAATCAAATCAAATCAAATCACTTTATTGTCACACAGCCATATACACAAGTGCAATGGTGTGTGAAATTCTTGGGTGCAGTTCCGATCAACATAGCAGTCGTGACAGTGATGAGACATATACCAATTTACAATAACATCAAATTAACACAACACAATTTAAACATCTGTTATACACAATTACACTCAACAATATACAAATAATAACATACACTGTACAGTATACAATACGCACTATATAGATACACATTATTCAATAAAAAATGAAAAATAAAAATATATAAAGAAGTATATATATATATATATATATATATATATATATATATATATATATATATATATATATATATATATAAAATGTACAGTATTGTACTGTATTGACATCAGGCTGTCGGTTGATAGTCAGTTGTTAAGAGAGAACATAATATAATAATAATAATATAATTTATGACAGTCCGGTGCGAGATATAAGAGTAAGGAAAGTGCAGTGCTGATGTATTTTGATTGTGGGAGATCAAGAGTTCAAAAGTCTGATTTCTTGGGGGAAGAAGCTATCATGGAGTCGGCTGGTGCGGGTCCTGAAGCTGCAATACCGCCTACCTGATGGTAGCAGTGAGAACAGCCCATGGCTCGGGTGGCTGGAGTCTCTGATGATCCTCCGAGCTTTTTTCACACACCGCCTTGTATATATTTCCTGGAGGGAGGGAAGCTCACCTCCGATGATGTGTCTGGCAGTTCGCACCACCCTTTGCAGTGCTTTGCGGTTGTGGGCGGTGCTATTGCCGTACCAGGCGGAGATGCAGCCAGTCAGGATGCTCTCCACAGTGCAGGTGTAGAACCGTGTGAGGATGTGGTGGTTCATTCCAAACTTCCTCAGCCGTCTCAGGAAGAAGAGGTGCTGATGAGCCTTCTTCACAACGACTTCAGTGTGGATGGACCATGTGAGTTCCTCAGTGATGTGGACACCCAGGAACTTGAAGCTGCTGACTCTCTCCACTGGTGCTCCATTGATGGTGATGGGACTGTGTTCTCTGTCTTTTCTTCTGAAGTCCACCACAAGCTCCTTTGTCTTACTGACGTTGAGGGAGAGGTTGTGCTCCTGACACCAGTGTGTCAGAGTGTGCACCTCCTCTCTGTAGGCTGTTTCATCATTGTCGGTGATCAGACCTACCACCGTCGTGTCATCAGCAAACTTAATGATGGCATTGGAGCTATGTGTTGCCACACAGTCATGTGTGTACAAGGAATACAGTAGTGGGCTGAGAACACAGCCCTGCGGGGCTCCAGTGTTGAGGGTCAGTGATGAGGAGATGTTGCTGCCTATTCTAACCACCTGGCGTCTGCTTGACAGGAAGTCCAGGATCCAGCTGCACAGCGAGCTGTTTAAGCCCAGAGCCCGGAGTTTCTCATCTAGCTTGGAGGGCACTATGGTGTTGAATGCTGAGCTGTAGTCTACAAACAGCATTCTCACATAAGTGTTCCTTTTTCCAGGTGGGAGAGAGCAGTGTGTATTGTAGATGCAATGGCATCATCAGTGGAGCGGTTGTTGCGGTAAGCAAACTGCAGCGGGTCAAGAGAGAGTGGCAATACAGAGCAGATGTAATCTCTGATTAGTCTCTCAAAACATTTGCTGATGATGGGGGTCAGAGCAACAGGACGCCAGTCATTTAAGCAAGTGATTTTTGATTGCTTTGGTACAGGCACAATGGTGGATGTTTTAAAGCATGTGGGGACTGCAGACAAAGAGAGGGAAAGGTTGAAAATGTCCGTAAAAACACCAGCCAGCTGGTTCGCACACGCTTTGATGACGCGGCCCGGAATGCCGTCTGGGCCAGCGGCTTTGCGGATATTCACCCGTCGGAAGGATCGGGTTACATCCGCTACAGAGACGGAGAGTGAACTAACCTTTGTAGCTTTAGCCGCGAGAGCCCTCTCCGTGAGGGCGGTGTTATTTCCCTCGAAACGAGCATATAAAAGTATTTAGCTCATCCGGTAGAGAGGCAGCGGTGTTCATGGTGGAGTTGTTATTCCCTTTAAAGTCTGTGATGACGTTAATTCCCTGCCACATGCTTCTAGAGTTGGTGGTGTTAAACTGTCCTTCAATCTTACTCCTGTACTGGCGTTTTGCGGTTCTGATAGTTTTTCGGAGGGCATAACTGGCTTGTTTATGCTCCTCCACGTTCCCGGAATTAAAAGCGGAGGTCTGCACATTAAGTGCCGCGCGAACATCGCAATTGATCCAAGGTTTCTGATTCGGATAGATTCGTACAGTTCTGGTCGGAACGACGTCCTCTACGCACGTTCTGATGAAACACATTACGCTATCAGCGTAAAGCTCGATGTCGTCATCAGAGGCGGACCAGAACATCTCCCAGTCCGTGTGATCAAAACAGTCTTGTAGCGTAGAATCTGATTGGTCCGACCAGCACTGGATCGTTCTGAGGGTGGGTGCTTCCTGTTTCAATTTCTGCCTGTAAGCGGGCAGAAGCAGAATGGAAGAGTGGTCCGATTTGCCAAATGGTGGGCGGGGGAGGGATCTGTAGCCATCCCGGAACGGAGAGTAGCAATGGTCCAAAACCCGGTCCCCTCGTGTGTTGAAACTAATGTGCTGGTGATATTTTGGTGCGACTGATTTTAAACTGGCTTTATTAAAGTCCCCGGTCACAATGAACGTGGCCTCAGGGTGCGCGGTTTCCTGCTCACTTATAATCCCATACAGTTCCTTGAGTGCCCGGTCTGTGTCGGCTTGTGGGGGGATGTACACAGCAGTGATAATGACCGCTGTGAATTCCCTCGGTAGCCAGAATGTCGACACAGAAGCATAAGAAATTCCAGATCAGGAGAGCAGAAAGACTTGATAGAATGTACGTTCCTCTGGTCACACCAGGATTTGTTGATCATAAAACATACACCACCTCCTCTGCTTTTACCTGAGAGGTCTTTCGCTCTGTCCGCTCGGTGCACGGAGAACCCCGTGGGTTCAATGGCTGAGTCTGGAATCTCCGCAGACATCCAAGTTTCTGTTAGGCAGATAATGCAGCAGTCCCTTGTATCTCGTTGGAAAGAGAGCCACGCTTTTAGCTCGCAGAGCTTGTTATCCAGAGACTGAACATTTGCCAGTAGAATAGTGGGTAGCGGGGGTCGATTTGCGCGGTGTCTTACTCTGATGAGAACGCCGGCTCTGTTTCCCCTTTTCCTCCTGCGTTTCCACGGCCGTGCTGCCCAGACAAAGGGCTCCGCTGCCGTGTTTGTAAACAGCGGGTCGGCATTGAGGAATGTGAAGTCCGGTTTATGGTGTGAGATTGCTGAACCAATGTCCAAAAGTGTTTGTCTGTCTTAGACAATAAGGCAGACAACATCCAAGACAAAAAACATAAGAATTGTGAACAAAACAAACAAAACATTACTATGTTGTGTCGGAGCTCGCAATGCAGCAGCCATACTCGGCGCCAACTTGAGTCCAATACAAAGTATGTATGTATGTTCTTGGCTCTTTTCACATTTCTGGGTTTGGAACATTGAATTACGGTATAGCAGGGTAAACTTCCATAGAAATACATGGGACACCACAGCAAATATTTTTGCGTTCCAATTTGCTCCAACAGCAAAAATAAAATAATTAAAATAAAGAAAAAAATATAATATAATATAAAATATAAAATAATAATCAAATAATCGGCACACAGCGTTATTATTTAAATTAATTTCGTTTGAAGTTGTGTAACTGATTATCAGTGATTTGAAAGAAGGTAGCACAAAAAAAGCAGAACCACAAAACTATCAATATCGGCAGATTTTGTTCTAAATAATCAAATATCAGTATCCGCACACACATACTGTATTAGTGCATCCCTAAATACAACACAAAGAATAAAGATATACATTTTCATTAAATAAAAATTACAAACATATAAAAGTTTTCTAGATTTACGCAGATAAGTTAAGGTGGAAATGCATCATCGCAATCTATCCAATAATCGGTTGATGGACATCTAGTACATTATTCGGCCATCGTGACCCATCCCTAGCACTGAACAGAATAAGAGGTTATAGAAGCCAAACTGAATAATATAGATCTAGTCTTGCTATATAGCAAAGCTGCTAACTAGCAGAAGAAATTAAAACAACTCTCTGATTTTGACAGGTTCCTTAATGCTTTTCTGTTTCTCAGCAAGTCACACAGATACAGACTAGACACAATTCCTGACAGGGAGTCAAATACTCACAATGAGTCAAAGCAGTGTGTCACTGCCAGCCGATAACATTCCAGGGAGAGAATTTTTTTTTTTTTCAATAGACTCATTCTCTTTACAGTAAGACAAAATAGATTTCAGAGAAGCTCTGTAACTTGTTTTTAATTCAGGAATGATACCACCACAGACACTGAGGGGGACATGTTGCATAAATATTCAGAATTGGGATTTTTTTTAAATGACTAAATCTTTAAATGAATGGGAAAAGACTGATATGCATTGTGCAATACATGTGCTGCTATGTAAATGGGAATCTCCAGAGCAATGATATTGTGCAAGCTAGTGGAGGCTAACTAAGGTTAGCTAACATTAGCTACTTTAGCTATGTAGTACCTAAATAACATTGTTTTTTCTCCGTGTCTCTCCCCACTCCTCAACTATCGACTCATCTACCACATCCAGGCTGCATCTGAAAACATAGGCAGCTGATTTGCTGCCTAATCTGTTAATGGATTAGCTGACATCGGTTTTGAATTAATGGAATTCTTAAGGGAACTGGTCTCCAAACAGTTTGAAAAGCACCTTATTTTCATCCTGCCTCCGTATACAGCCTCCGAAGGCAGCATTTTCCTGGTTTCGGACGCATCACCCGTTTCGTGGTCACGCCTAAAAAAAATCTATTGCCCCCTTGTGGTCTGAGGCTTGTAACCGCTAGAGCAATGCAAGAGTGCACGTAATGCATGTACAATGGGACAATGCGTTGGCCAAGCGCTCGCGTCTGCGCTTAAGTATTTGCGTGAAGAATATTTTGGCTTTTATAATAAATCTCGGACTGATTGACGAATTCAGTTACAAAATGGACTGAAGGCCAATAATAGGCTTATGTTCAAAAACATGGGGGGAAAAATGTTTTTTTGGAATCTAAAATAAATTTATCAATGCTTTTCCCTTATCAATGCTTTACTTGTCAGCTTCAATTATGTAATGCATTTTAATTATCTGAATTATTTTTTATTTATATAAATTTATACTATATATTTATAAAATGTATGCATTTTATTTATACCTATAATTATTTAATCATTATACAGTATATTGAATTATTGTTTTTTGAGGGTCTTTCTCAGCAAATATTTATATATGCAATAAAATCAGCATGGAATGCAATTAATTCGATTTTTTTTATTATTATTATCATCGATTGACAGCTCTAGTTATTACTCTTTTGATTAAATTTAATCAAACTCAAACCTAGCCATAAAGTCTAATCCCTTACCCAAAACCTAAACCTGATTTAATAGGAAAATAATGAATTTAATAGGAAGCACATTACAGGTTATTGACACACATCGGTCATTGGTGTTGCATAAATAAATATGGAATGAGTAACCAATTTAACCAAATTTGTTAACTGACATTTTCTTTCATAAAATAAAGTGTTTAATCGGAGGCTAGCTAAAATTTTATGGCTTTATTGAATCAATTTGAAATTCTGTTTGACAACTGATTGGTCTCTATGGGAATAAAAGTTGTACTTTTTCCTACGATCCAAGTCATGTGGTATCTTACGATTTACATATCTCGTACAAATTATTACAAGGTGTCATGAGACTAAGTTGGATGTCTCTCATTCATAGCAAAACAATGCTCACCAAAACACTGCTAAACTACTAAAACATACAAAAGAACGTTCTTTCTGTTCAAAGTTGGAAAGTTGGTTACCTTGGACAATGTCGTAAAAATTTAAGACAACTTTGTTGGAAAGGACAAGTTAACGATATTCCTATCCAGTTCTTTTTAAGATGAAATTCAATTTGAATCGAGTGCCATATATTGAATGTATTTATGCCATATATTATTAATACTGGTCTCCCCATCTTCCATGAAATGCAATCAGGTTCATAAATAACTTGACCTGAAAACTATTAAAGAGTTTGGCTGTAAGGCCCGTGGTTTGTCTTATGAGCACAAATTTAATTATAGTCCATCCTGATTGCATCCACGTGAACAAACACACACATCCGCACACCCACACAACCTTGCAACAAAACAAAATGGAAAAAATATTAATAAACACTTGGTTAATTAAGAAAATAAGTTAATGTATTATTAACCGTGAACATATATGGCTTTCATAATGACATTTTGTGTAAAAATAATTGTGTTAGGATCCACACGTTTCCTATAATAGTAGTTGCTCTTGTAGTAATTTGATAGATATTTTGAGGTTTCATGTTTTTGTCTCCTTGTCTAATGCCCATGCTGAAATCCACTGAAAGAACATTTCCCCATGGGGATAAAGACACTACAACTAAAGTCTGTGTTTGTGTGCATCTAAACACATTTCATATGAACCTCAAAGCTCCCTTCCTTTACATTTTTATTCCATACAATGAAAGCGAATGCTGACGCTGCCTAACATCACCTTTTGTGTTCCACCGAAGAAAGTAAATCAATCGAATTTGGAACAACATTAGGATGAGTAAATGACTGCATTTTAATTTTTGGAATTTTTTTTTTACAATTCTCTCATACTTTTACTCACCCTCCTGATATTCCAGGTGTGTATGATTTTATTTAATAAGCAAAACATGTTTGAAGAAAAATTAAAAATATCTTAGCTCAGTAGGTCCTTAAAATGTAAGTGGATGGTGGTTCGACATTTGAAGCTCCAAAAATCGCAGGCAGTCAGCATAATCAACATCCATACGACTGCAGTGGTGATATTAATGTCTTATAAAGAGAAACAATTGCTTTTGGTGAGAAAAAGATCAATATTCAATATATAAACCATCACTTCTGTTGAGAATGCAGAGTTCACATGGTCTCTCGTGTGACGTATTCACGTTGGCATGTTACAGACGTAATCTCACGCTCTCCACTCAGCTGAGACAAATACAGATCTAAACCAAAACCAATGAAGATTCTGTACAGCGTTTCTCCTACTCCATTGTAAACAGCGCTGCTCTTCCGGGTGTGTCGCACTGCATCAGTTCTCACGTGAACATGCCAACGCGATTACATCACACGCGCATACTGCTGTTGAGAGGAAGGATGCTTTATAGTTTAAAAAGTACTTAAATATTTATATTTTTCGCACCAGAAGTGACCATATCATTTTAGAAGACATTAATTTAACTACTTGAGTCATATGGATGCCGCTTATACTGACTGTTCTTTTTGGAGCTTCAAAAGTTGGATCACCATCCACTTACATTTTAAGGACCTACTGAGCTAAGATATTTTTCTATTTTTCTTCAAATGTGTTCTCCTGATGAAAGAAAAGACATACACACCTAAAATATAAAATATGCATTCCTCTTCACTGTATTACATAATTTACAACTAAAAATGCAACTCTCTTTTGGCGCCACCCTGTGGACATTTCACCCGGAAACTAGCGCTCACATGTGTCCCTACATTCAACACTTCCAGCTTCGGCCACTGGGGGACAGTGATTTGAATTTCGCTAAGTACATACCAAATTCAGCTCAAGAACTTTCGACCAACTGTCGCTGAATTCACAGTAAGATCAGTTTGTCAAAGTTCCCAAGGGTCAGTCTGTGTGACTCAACTCTCACATCATACATGAAAATGACACATTGACATATAGTTTAATTAGCAGACACTTTTATTCAAAGCAGCTTGCAATTGAGGAACATATGCAATTTGTCATCCAAAAGTCAAAATGAAAATCAATTTAAAGTATCTGACAAAAATAGCAATTACAGGTTACAGGTTTTTGTATCAACACCAGAACGTTTCAGGCAAGAAATTCAAACGTCTCCCAGAGGAAGAACCACAAAATGACTCAGCTTGTATGCATTATTTTTCAATGACTGATCTCACTTCTTAAAGAGATAGTTCACCCAAAAATAAATTCTGTCATCATTTACTTTTTTCTTTCTTTTTTCTGTGTAATACAAAATTAGATTTTAAGCAGAATGTTAGTCTTAGGTACCTTTCATTTTCAGTGCATCTTTTTTCCATTTTTTTCTTTACATTGATAGTGAAAGGTGACTGAGGCTCACATTCTGCCTATTAAAGGGACAGATCACCCAAAAATGAAAATTCTCTCATCATTTATTCACCCTCATGCCATCCCATGACTTACTTTCTTCTGCTGAACACAAGATTTTTAGAAGCATATCGCAGCTTTGGTGGTCCTCACAATGCAAGTGAATGGTGGCCAGAACTCAGAAGGTCCAAAAAGCACATCATAGTAATCCATTCAACCCCAGTGGTTAAATCGGTCTTCTGAAGCAATATGATATGTGAGGGTGAGAAACAGATCAATTTCCTTTTTTACTATAAATCTTCACCTTTGATCAGCCCCAACCAGTAGGTGGCTGAACATGAAAGTGAAAGTCACTTCAACACCAGCATGTGGAAGTGAAATTGAAAGTGTAGATTTACAATAAAAAAAAAGACTAAACATTAATCTGTTCACCCAGACCAATCATATCGCTTCAGTAGACATGGATTTAACCACTGGAGTTGTATGGATTAATTTTATGCTGCCTTTGTGCATTTTGGGCCTTCTAAATTCTGGTCACCATTCACTTGCATTGTGAGGACCATCTGAGCTGAGATATTCTTCTAAAAATCTTTGTTTGTGTTCAGCAGAAGAAAACGTCATACACATCTGGGATGGTATGAGGGTGAGTAAATTATGAGAGAATTTAAATTTTAAGTTTAATCATCCTTGTAATCACAAATATAAAAATCACAAATCCGTAACCGTCATAACATGTTATGAATACAGCATGATGCAGCAGCGTGGTTTGTTGCTGGTAGGTCACAGCTCAGTTGTCAGTACGCTGCTGGGTACCATGTGACCGTACATGCTGGGTTATCTTACCTGAACAGACCCTCTGCTACCTCACAGACACAGGATGAGGGCCGATCTAGAGGAAAACAGAGAGCTATCTGAACTCTAAATTTGTGTTTTCATCGCCCAGACGATGGTACAAAAACCTTTGACATTGTCAGCAGGTTTAGATGTACAAGAATTAAGTTTTAATACCAAAAGTTCAAGCACAAATTTTCTGTGAACTTGTTGGTCACTGTTTAGGGGTTGAGTCGAACATTACAAGACAATAATTCATAACTAGGGGTTTGTTCAAATTCCTAAGCATAAATTCCCCACTGTTTGACAGACTTAACTGCTGACAACTAGTTAAGTCTGGCATCTGTGAATTTAAATACATGTGAAAAAGCTAGCATCAAAACATCATAGATTGACCTCTTAAAAGTTGCGTAGTTTGCAGTGTTTTGCTGAACAGTGGAGTAGATTTTATATTTTAACATTTTGAATTTATTATTTGTTATTTACAACTAGGCTTGGGATCTATGGCTTTTTATCGATAATGCAAAAAATGTTCCCGATGATTATCAATATATTCTTTTTTTTTTAAAGATATAAATAGGGCTACTTATTTCACAATACTCTATGCCTCTTCATACATTTTTCTCAACACAACTTTGGTAAAGTGTGAGCGGCAGGGCAACTTAAAGGGGGTCATACACCACACGTGTCTGGAGCATCTGCGTTTAAAAATTAGAAACTATTACTTTTTATGAAGGTACACAAACTGCCACGTCCAGCTATGACGCCGGAGGCTGCTCAAATTCTGCAGCAGCACGGAGTGAAACTCACATAGTTAAATTCGATCCAAATCAATATCAAAAGGACATCGATTATTTACTCTAGCCATCACTGGATAATATACTGTGTACATGTATCTTTCATAAAGCCTACACAAAGTATTTTCAGATACATGTATGTATTTTTGTGGTTTGAAAGCTTGAATGAAATTCAGTTTCAGAGCTACATACAGAGAAACTGCATAATAAACGTTGGCATTTCTAAATGTTCAGTTTGCGAAGTTATACCAGTTTATACACAAACCTGCAAACTCAATGTCACTTTGTTTATTCTTGAAGAGGTATAAAAACCTTCTTCATTTTTGTATGTATAGTGACTTGATTCACAACTTTGGACTGCCACCTGCACTGCATCGACACGTCGTGGAATCCAGTCATAAAAACGGAATTAACTTTAAAATGCGGAACGTCACAGAATCTGACATATTTGGGATAAAATGAATGAATGAATGCACAATTAATCAAAGTAAAATCGTGATATGCCCAAGTATAATGATAAAACCACAAAAGGCTGAGATGCAAATAAATAAATAAATATGTAGTCTTCTTGCGGTGAACACTGCAAAATGAATGTGTGAAGCCGGCCGTTCATGCACTGATATCTCATCATAATCATCACACGAGCTCTGTGTATGATAATAATAATAATAAAAAATTATTATTTATAATGCACTTTTCTTGCACTCAAAGCGCTGCTAGATTAAAATATAAAAATAACAACAAAACAATCATGTTAATAAAAGACACTTAAATAAGTCTTTAGCAACTTAAAACAATCCAGGGCAGGGGCATTTCTAATGGTAAAAGGAAGAGCAATTCATAGCTTATGGGCTCTGAAGGAGAACGTTCTTTCCCCCCATAGATTTAAGTTTGCAGGACGGCTGCTGAAGAGCAAGTGAGTTAGCAGAACGGAGAGGACGAGAGGGAGTATAAAGTGCAACAAGTTTGCAAAGACACACTGGTGCTATCCCATGAGCTGCTTTATACGTTAAAAGGAGAGCACCGGGGTAATGTGTTGATTTGGAGAAATATAGGCAAGAACACGAACAGCAGAGTTCTGAATATACTGAAGCCTATTTATGGATTTTGCCGGTAGACCTGAAAAGAGGGTATTTCAATAATCCAGCCTAGAGGTAATAAAGGCATGGATAAGCCTTTCTGCATCCGCCTGAGAGAGGAAGGGCCTAAGTCCGGCAATGTTTCTAAGGTGGTAAAAGGCTGTTTTAGAAATATTTGTAATATGTGCATCAAGTGTCAGCTGAGTATCAAAGATAAAGCCCAGGTTCTGCACTTGAGAAGTGGGAAGCACTCAAAGTTCTTATTTCTTGCAAACACTCAGTCATAACAGTTAAAATACAGGTGATTTCAGGGCTATTGCTAACGTAAATTTGAGTATCATCAGCATAGCAATGACACCCAAGGCAATATTTCACAATAATATGCCCGAGGGGAAGCATAAAAATGCTGAACAGAGTGCGGCCCAACACTGACCCCTGGAGAACACCCTGACTTACTGGTATGGTCTCTGATTTGTTATTACCCAGAATAGCAAACTGAGAGCGATCCGTTAAATAGGATCTGAACCAGTCCAACACCATCCCAGAAAGACCAAGCCAACTATGCAGCCGATCCAGTAAAATGGAATGACATAGTGTCAAATGCAGCACTGAGGTCTAACAAGACCTGTATTGGCTGCAATAATGAGGTCATTCTTGACCCTCACCAAGGCTGTCTCAGTGCTATGCCCAGTTCTGAAGACTGATTGAAAAGGTTCTAATAAATTATTTTGAGACAGGTAATTGTGTAACTGGGCTGCAACAACACGCTTCAGATGACAAACATGCATAGATAGATGACAAACAGCAGAGCACTCATTTACTGTAAAGCACGCAGCACATGCACACTGTATATTTAAATAATTAAATCGCAGCCTTTAGTGGTTAGATGGTTAGCAAACTGCATAACCGGAAGTGTGAAGCTGTCATTATACAACAAAACATACAAACTAAAAGTCCATCATTCTGCTTGCTGCCAAAATAAAAGCTCATATTAACCAAAAGCGTGAAATTGAAGAAATTGTAAAAGAAATATATTACAAATCTATAGTAACATTTAATATACAATGTAGTATTAATAAATAATAGTAATACTAATAAATAAATAGTAATTACATTACATATAAGAAATATACCACAAACAAGAGTGCTGTTGTACTGAATAAACATGTTCATCAATACTGTGATTTCATTGTGCACTGCAGCACTGTATTTGACCAAAACAACAACAAAAGCAAAAAAACAGAGGATAAAAGCATATGTCTTTATATTAAAAAAACGATTCATATTTTTGAAAGCTAGAAGAGTTCAACCTGATCACACAAGAAGTTGGCACATTGGTACTGAATGTTCCAGTACCCTAACATTGGCCTCATTTTGCAGAGTTAATCATAAGCACAATTTTCAATTAGACATTTTTTAATAAGTGCAAGTGTGTTTACCTTCTCCTTTGGCGCAACCGGAAGCATGTAGAACATTTTTACTCCATTGATGGTTAGGTTTAGGGTTGGGATCAGGGTTAGCAGGTAGAGCTAATAAAATATGCATTCCTCTTCACTGAATTACATTCTTTACAGCTGAAAACAACTCGCTTTTGGTGCCCCTCTGTGGACATTTCACCTGGAAAATGGAGCTCACTTGTGCCCTTACATTCAGAAACACTTTCTGCTTCAGCTACTTGGGGCAGTGTTAGTGGCTTCAACCCAGGCCCGACAGCATCTGTCAAACTGTCAGGTTGCAGATCAGTTAACAAGTTTGTAATGTAAAATTATTATTATAATATTTCATGTTTTAATTTTAAGGATAAATTGTGCAATTTCGATACCACTGTTGGTACCAAACTGTGGTGGGAGACCAGTACAACGTCTCTGAGTGACACAGGAAAAAAAATAATGTTAGAAATAATGTTAGACACAGAGACACGCTTGAAGAACAAACGAGGGGAAAAAAAGCCTTTGTTGTGTGTGTCATTATATACTGTATATGTATATACACTCAGTGACCACTTTATTAGGTACACCAGTACAGCTACGTACTCATGCGATTATCTAATCAGCCAATCAAGTGGCAGCAGTGCAATGCACAAAATCATGAATATACGGGTCAGGAGCTTCAGTTAATGTTCACAACAACCATCAGAATGGGGAAAAAATGTGATCTCAGTGATTTTGACCGTTGCATGATTGTTGGTGCCAGATAGGCTTGTTTGAGTGTTTCTGTAACTGCTGATCTCCTGGGATTTTCAAGCACAACAGTCTCCAGAATTTACTTAGAAAGGTGCCAAAGCCAAAACACATCCAGTGAGCAGCAGTTCTGCAGACGGAAACATCTTTTGATGAGAGAGGTCAACAGAGAATGGCCAGACTGGTTCGAGCTGACAGGAAGTCTACAGTAACTCAGATACTCAACTCAACCACTCTGTACAATTGTGGTGAGAAGAATACCATCTCAGAATGCACATCACGTTGAACCTTGAGGCGGATGGGCTACAACAGCAGAAGACCACATCGGGTTCCTCTTCTACCAGCCAAGAACAGAAAGCTGAGGCTGCAGTGGACACAGGCTCACCAAAACTGGACAAATGAAGATTGGTCTGATGAATCTCAATTTCTGCTGAGGTACACAGATGGTAGGCCCACTGCTATCTTTGATTTGGGTATGATCAAACTGCGCAGTAGCTCAGCTGATAAAGTTGCGATGCAAAGGATGGGGGTAAGAGTCCTGAAGAGCAGGAGTCGACAGGTGAGCCAAAAGTGTTATAGAAGCACCACAAACTGATGTTATTTCTCAGAAATTGTGGTTTTTATCTTGCTTTTATAACACTATCGGTTAGGTTTAGGTTTAAGGTTAAGGGTAGGGAGGTCGGTTTTATTGATTTGAAACTTGATAGAGCATTAGAGTAATGGAGAACATTTAACTCGCTTTAAGCACCAAACAGTGGACATTTCACCTCGAAGAGTGCGATAAAATGAGTAATGAACCTCAAAATATCATTTTGAAAAAATTGTGCCACAGTCAAGTCATTTTAACGAGATCAGGCTGGAAATTACAAAATTCACCTTAAATGAAATTCATTTGACAGTACTAGTTAGGTCTTTTTTACAAGCCGAATTCAACTTAAGGCCTGTGCAGACCACTAATAGGGCTGACAAATCTTGACAGCTGAAGCTGGTGCTTTCACAAGCTCCATAAACTGCGTCTAAACGAACATCGCAAACAGCATACCACCTGCGTCAAAGGCACAATGGTGGTAGCTCATCAATTGCCCCCTCTGAAGTTTGAATCCACAACTTATCTAATTCCTGTCCAGGTCTTTTCACCACTAAGCCATTGGACCCATATGGTGCTTTTGGTGACTTGGTCTAAACTGGCAAAGCTGTAGTAAAGAAACATGCTGCTAACCAATTTAAACTCCTTATAGTGACCAAACAAATGGCTTACGATCTGTATAGTTTATTATTTATTCACCTGTATGTCACACTCTGAACACAGTACAGAATAAATGTGAACACACACAAGTCATCAATGTACACAGAACAGGGAAAATGGCCTAAAGGATCTGACTTACAGGTGCTTGTGTTCAAATCACATGCAAAGTCCTGTTAAAATGGGAAACCGCTGACCGCAGAGGCAAATATGAAAAACTGTCAGGGTTTTAACCCCTCGGGCTTGTATCAAGCAAACCTCTGGAGGACAGTGAATAAATCGACACATGAAAATGTCACTATTCTACCAGCTTCACGATTTCTTTGAAAAGACTAATGTGCCATCAGAAAACCAGGGGACATTCACAAACTCTTTAGAATCATACTTTTTAACTAAAATTATCCAAATAAGGGACAAAAGTAACAGCAATAATAATAAAAAAAAAAACAATCCTGCAAAATATTAAAGACTGGTGCAAGTTCAAAATACGTGTAAAATCATTTTACAAATTGACAAATAAATAGACATATCTATTTTTTAATGATTAAAATGGCATTGAATGTAACAATAAAACAATACAAGAAAAAATAAATAGTTGGATGAAACTTCTTTCACTGTCCAGACCTTATTCATCCAAATAAGAAATGAAAAGAGAGCCAATAATAAATACAACACTGCAAACCACACTAGGAATGCCACTTAAAAAATTAAGTAAATAAATAAATAAGAAAATGAAAGAAAAAGAATCAATTCTCAATTTTAATTTAACTTTAAAATAAAAATGTAAATACTTTACAAATAGACAAATAAGATATATCTAAAATCGTTAAATGAAATTTGATGTATATAAATTACATTTAATATATTTGAGCATATTTAAATTCAACTAGTATTTGGGAAAATATACATAGGATCATATCTACATATAAAAACAACCACTTTTGTAGTGTTTTAAAAAATATGTTGCATTCATTTACAATTATGTGACTTTTATTTATTAACATATTTCATATATGTGTGTTTTGCTGCATACCTGCCATGCATCAGATTCTGTATGGTAATGTTTAAAATAAAACTTCAATTCCGCCAATAATAAATAAATAAATCACAATGCGCTTTAAACACTCATTTCCAAAGAGGTTTTATAAAAAAAATGTGATTTGTTGTTTCAAAGATAACATACTTTAAATAAAGTGGACTGGTGAAATCTTCGCCAGATCGTGCAATTTAAATACTTAGCCTAAAAAAATATGACTCAATGAGTTTGTGTATTTTTAATAACATTGACACAACTGTTTCCATCATAGCTGTTAAACTGTCATGTTGAACCCGTGTGTCAATGCAGATACTGTCTGGGCGTGAAATACACAGCAGCATTAAACCAGGCTGTGACAAACTGAATATTGGCCGATTCACTGAATTCTGGAAAAAAAAATCCTACTCACGGACGATACAAAGACAGAAGTGCAATAAAACAAAAGAGAAATTGTCCTCCAGTTTGAGCACTGGGTGACCACATGCTGGCGGGGCACGTGTTTTAACAGTTGAAGCTCCCTTTAACTTGATACGGAAAAAATAAAAAAATAAAATAAAATAAAATAAATCGCGAGACGCGGGGCAACGCTCCAAGTCGGCATGTGTACATGGAAAACAACTGAAAAACAGCGCGGACAAACGCAAAAACGTTTTCGGTGTGAACGGCCCCTTACGTAATATAGTTGATGGCTGGTTATTTTTCTGGGGTCGTTTGTTGTAGCTTATATAAAATAAGTCCATGGCAAAAGTATAAGCTCGTATAAACGCATCGCTCTTAAAATAAAGCGTAAAAAGTAGCGCGTGTCTTTGCAGCCGGAATGAATGACAGGCCCGATAAAAGGTTACAATGTAGCGAATTCAAGCCGCTATGATACAATGTAGCGGATCCAAAGAAACACTGCGCCAAACACTCGCAAATGAGCAAACGCATATGCAAAACATACGCGTTATTCATAATAACGCAATGAAAAGAATGTCTTATTTTACCTGTCAACTCGATTGTATTTTCTGTTTCTGGCGTATTCCTTTTCTCCAATGACAATATCCCAAATAGGATAAATCCTTTTCCAAATCCACCAAGGCAGAGATGAGCTCTAAAACCCCATTCAATAATATCCTCATCAGAATATCAACGCACGCACTTCTTTTCTGAGGTTTCAGATTGGATGTTCCTTTTTTGACTCAGGTGCCAGTCGTGGTTGTTTTCTTTAGGAGAGAGCGCCCAGGGAATATAAATACCGGTTATTTGAGGCTTAATATATTCAGCTGTGTGAAGCGACAGTGAGGGACAGCTTTCAAATATGGCTGCCTTGATGGCTACTTTTCAACGTAAAAGTCCTGAGCTCAAGAAGTCCGCCAGTCTCAGCCTCCCAGAAACTTGGTTTACAGACAGAGTCCGGTGTTGTGTCGAAGTCTGTTCCCTCTATGTTTCCCCGGTTAGTGTTCCCTGTAGCACCGTTAAACATTAAACATAGGGGGAACAGACTTTGACAAAGGGGAAACAGACTTTGACACAACCCCCATGTTTCCCCGGTTAATGTTCCCCGTATTGCCGTTAAACATTAAATATAGAGGGTAAAAAACTTTGACAAAGGGGAAACACAGAGGGGACAGACTTCGACAAAGGGGGAACAGACTTCGACAAAGGGGAAACACAGGGGGAACAGACTTCGACAAAGGGGAAACACAGAGGGGACAGACTTCGACAAAGGGGAAACACAGGGGAAACAGACTTCGTCAAAGGGGAAACACAGAGGGGACAGACTTCAACACAACCCCCACGTTTCCCCGGTTAATATTCCCCGTATTGCCGTTAAACATTAAATATAGAGGGTAAAAGACTTCGACAAAGGGGGAACAGACTTCGACAAAGGGGAAACACAGGGGGAACAGACTTCGACAAAGGGGAAACACAGAGGGGACAGACTTCGACAAAGGGGAAACAGACTTCGACAAAGGGGAAACACAGGGGGAACAGACTTCAACAAAGGGAAAACACAGAGGGGACAGACTTCGACAAAGGGGAAACAGACTTCGACATAACCTCCATGTTTCCCCGGTTAATGTTCCCCGTATTGCCGTTAAACATTAAATATAGAGGGTAAAAGACTTTGACAAAGGGGAAACACAGGGGAAACAGACTTTGACAAAGGGGAAACATAAGGGAACAGACTTCGACAAAGGGAAAACAAAGGGGAAACAGACTTCGACAAAGGGGAAACAGACTTTCAACACAACCCCCACGTTTCCCCGGTTAATGTTCCACGTATTGTCGTTAAACATTAAACATAGGGGGTAACAGACTTCGACACTAACCTAAGGGGAAACCTAGGGGGAACAGACTTCAACAGCGGCATTAAAAATTAAACATAGTTCCCAGCTGGGGAACACTAACTGGGGAAACATTGGGGGAACAGACTTCGACAACACCGGTGAGAACGCAACAAATCAGCAGCACATTTCAAAGGGAAATGCTGGTCGGACCAATCAGATTCTACGCTACAAGACTGTTTTGATCACACGGACTGGGAGATGTTCTGGTCCGATTCTGATGACGTCATCGAGCTTTTCGCTGATAGCGTAATGTGTTTCATCAGAATGTGCGAAGAGGACGTCGTTCCGACCAGAACAATACGGATCTATCCGAATCAGAAACCATGGATTAATAGCGATGTTCGCGCGGCACTTAATATGCGGACCTCCGCTTTTAATTCCGGGAACGCGGAGGAGCATAAACAAGCCAGTTATGCCCTCCGAAAAACCTTCAGAACCGCAAAACGCCAGTACAGGAGTAAGATTGAAGGACAGTTTAACACCACCAACTCTAGAAGCATGTGGCAGGGAATTAACATCATCACGGACTTTAAAGGGAATAAAAACTCCACCATGAACACCGCTGCCTCTCTACCGGATGAGCTAAATACTTTTTATGCTCGTTTCGAGGGAAATAACACCGCTCTCGTGGCTGAAGCTACCGAGGTTAGTTCACTCTCCGTTTCTGTAGCGGATGTAACCCGATCCTTCCGACGGGTGAATATCCGCAAAGCCGCGGGCCCAGACGGCATTCCAGGCCGCGTCATCAGAGCGTGCACGAACCAGCTGGCTGGTGTTTTTACGGACATTTTCAACCTTTCCCTCTCTTTGTCTGTAGTCCCCACATGCTTTAAAACATCCACCATTGTGCCTGTTCCAAAACAATCAAAAATAACTTGCTTAAATGACTGGTGTCCTGTTGCTCTGACCCCCATCATCAGCAAATGCTTTGAGAGACTAATCAGAGATTACATCTGCTCTGTATTGCCTCTCTCTCTTGACCCGCTGCAGTTTGCTTACCTCAACAACCACTCCACTGATGATGCCATTGCATCTACAATACACACTGCTCTCTCCCACCTGGAAAAAAAGAACACTTATGTGAAAATGTTGTTTGTAGACTACAGCTCAGCATTTAACACCATAGTGCCCTCCAAGCTAGATGAGAAACTCCGGGCTCTGGGCTTAAACAGCTCGCTGTGCAGCTGGATCCTGGACTTCCTGTCAAGCAGACGCCAGGTGGTTAGAATAGGCAGCAACATCTCCTCATCACTGACCCTCAACACTGGAGCCCCACAGGGCTGTGTTCTCAGCCCACTCCTGTATTCCCTGTACACTCATGACTGTGTGGCAACACACAGCTCCAATGCCATCATTAAGTTTGCTGATGACACGACGGTGGTAGGTCTGATCACTGACAATGATGAAACAGCCTACAGAGAGGAGGTGCACACTCTGACACACTGGTGTCAGGAGCACAACCTCTCCCTCAACGTCAGTAAGACAAAGGAGCTTGTGGTGGACTTCAGAAGAAAAGACAGAGAACACAGTCCCATCACCATCAATGGAGCACCAGTGGAGAGAGTCAGCAGCTTCAAGTTCCTGGGTGTCCACATCACTGAGGAACTCACATGGTCCATCCACACTGAAGTTGTTGTGAAGAAGGCACATCAGCGCCTCTTCTTCCTGAGACGGCTGAGGAAGTTTGGAATGAACCGCCACATTCTCACACGGTTCTACACCTGCACTGTAGAGAGCATCCTGACTGGCTGCATCTCCACCTGGTACGGCAATAGCACAGCCCACAACCGCAAAGCACTGCAAAGGGTGGTGCGAACTGACAGACACATCATCGGAGGTGAGCTTCCCTCCCTCCAGGAAATATATACAAGGTGGTGTGTGAAAAAAGCTTGGTGGATCATCAGAGACTCCAGCCACCCGAGCCATGGGCTGTTCTCACTGCTACCATCAGGTAGGCGGTATCGCAGCATCAGGACCCGCACCAGCCGACTCCATGATAGCTTCTTCCCCCAAGCAATCAGACTTCTGAACTCTTGATCTCCCACAATCAAATACATCAGCATTGCACTTTATTACCCTTACTCTTATATCTCACACCGGACTGTCATAAATTATATTCTCTCTTAACAACTGACTATCAACCGACAGCCTGAATGTCAATACAGTACAATACTGTACATTATATATATATATATATATATATATATATATATATATATATATATATATATATATACTTTTTTTAAAATATTTTTATTTTTTATTTTTATTGATTAATGTGTATCTTTATAGTGCGTATTGTATACTGTACAGTGTATGTTATTATTTGTATACTGTTGAGTGTAATTATGTGTATAACAGATGTTTAATTGTGTTGTGTTAATTTGATGTTATTGTAAATTGGTATATGTCTCATCAATGTCACGACTGCTATGCTGATCGGAACTGCACCCAAGAATTTCACACACCATTGCACTTGTGTATATGGCTGTGTGACAATAAAGTGATTTGATTTGATTTGATTTAAAATGATTTGATAGCATAGTGGCCTCTGCTGGTGAAGAGTGGAACTGCACTCTGCAAACATGATTCATTTGGTAAAACTACAAAATAAAATGATTCACCTTATAATGTTTTAGTATTTTTTATTCTTTTATTTCTTATTGACTAAAAAAAAAAAAACAGGTTTATATGACAAAGCATAACTTTCCACACCTAGTTTGGAAGATAATTCTTCGGAGTTCAAGTTTTTTTATTTTTTTATTTTTTTATTTTTTTGATTTTGTTCAGATTTGTATACGATTTTGTCACTTTATTTGATTTGTAGTCTTGCTACATAGAGCTGTCAAAACCAGAAAGGACATTAAAGGGATAGTTCACCCAAAAAGGAAAATTCTCTCATTATTTACTCACCCTCATGATATCCCAGGTGTGTATGATTTTGTTTCTTCACCAGGACACATTTGAAGACAAATAGCTCAGTAGGTCCTTATAATACAAGTGGATGGTGATACAATTTTTGAAGCTCAAAAAAATCACAGACAGTCAGCATAACGTCATCGATACGACTCCAGCTGTTAAATTAATGCCTTCTAAAGCGACATGATCGCTTTTGGTGCAAAAATTATATATATATTTAAGTACTTTTTAAACTCTAAATCATCATGGCATGCGCGTGTGGCATAATCACATTGGCACGTGAGACGCGAGAACTGAGGCAAGTGCAACGCACATGGAAAAGCAGCGCTGTTTACAACTGAGTGGGAGGAACACTGTACACAAGCTTCGTTAGTTTTGGTTTAGAGCTGTATTTAGAAGACATTAATTTAACCGCTGGAGTCGTATCAATGGCGTTTATGCTGACTATCTATGATTTTTTTCGTATCACCATTCACTTGCATTTTAAGGCCCTACTGAGCTGAGATATTTTTCTATTTTTCTTCAAATGTGTTCTGGTGAAGAAAGAAAGTCATACACACCTCATGAGGGTGAGTAAATTATGAGAGAAATTTCATATCCCTTTCAACTCTGTGTACAAAAGTTAACTATATTATGCTATATCCTACATTAAAGACTATTAAACTTCAAAATAAATGTATTCATAACAAAATTATAAAACATTTGTCATACAGTTTTGGAGACTTTTCCTATATTCACCTCCTGTAAGAAGTAAAGACTGGTGTGTCGCTCAGGCTGAACTGCAGTGTCTGTTCTCAGGTGTTGTCCACTACTGATCAGCACGGGGGATTTGACCTGCTCCATTCCTGACCTGGGCTGGTTCTCCCCTCCTTAGATGACCTGCTCATCCCGAGCTCCCTCAGGATAACCACATCTGAACTTAGCATGGACACCCGATCAACACACCCGATCATTTCAGTACAGTCCAAAACCCCAGAGCTCAAGCAATTCGCCTTTCTCAGCCTCTCAGAAACTTGGATTAAAGACTCATGCCACAGACTCAGAGCCCCCAAGTAGGTATAGCTGCAGGTTGGTGACCTCCCAAATGGGGGTGGACTCTCCAAAAGAGGGAGGGGTTACTCCAAATGGGAGCGTGGTTACTTCAAATGGGGGTTGTGCTAACTCCAAAAGGGGGTGTCACTTCCACTCACGGTTAAGGTTAGGGAAAGGGTTAGGTGAGGGGCTCCCTATATCTTTAATGGTGGTTTGGAGGGACCGCCCCTTTTTGGAGCAATGCCTGCAGCTATATTCTTCTCCAGAGCCCAGGGAGAAAGGGACAAATCAGGAGTAGCCTACGTTTTAATGACAAATGATTTGATCGCACAGTGATATCTGCTGGTGAAGAGTGGAATTGTACGCTGCTAATATGATTGATCTGGTAAAATTTCAAAATAAACTGCCTTCTAAATAAATAATTTCTTATTTGGTGAAATAAAATAGAACATTTATATAACAAATTTTCTGATAGTGGAGTCATGAACAGTGACCTTTATTGATGCGAGAGAGACCTGCAGTTCCTTGGATGTTGTCCTTGGCTTTTTTGTGACTTCCTGGATGAGTCATCGCTGTGCTCTTGGAGGAATTTTGGAAGGTCAGCCACTTTTGGGAAGGTTCACTACTGTGCCAAGTTTTCTCCATTTGGAGATAATGGCTCTCACTGTGGTTCTTTGGCGTCCCAGAGCCTTTGAAATAGCTTTGTAACCCTTCCCAGACTGATGTATTTCAATCTCCTTTTTCCTCATCATTTCTGGAAGTTTTTTCGACCTTGGCATAGTGTGTTACTGGGTGAGACCTTTTAGCCAACTTCATGCTGCTGAAAAAGTTCTATTTAGGTGTTGATTTGATTGAACAGGGCTGGCAGTAATCAGGTCTGTGTATGTAGTCCAGCTGAACCTCATTATGAATGTAGTTTCATAGATTTGGGGATTTAGTAACTAAGGGGCAAATACTTTTTCACACATGCCCAGCTGGTATTGGATAACTTATTTTTGCTTCAATAAATAACATTATCACTTAAAAACTGCATTTTGTGTTTACTCAGATTGCCTTTGTTTTATGTTAGATTTTGTTTTAATTTTTGAAACAATTTAGTATGAGATATACACACAAACAGAAGAAATCAGGGCAAATACTTTTTCACAGCACTGTTTATACACCTGCCTAATATTGTGTAGGTCCCCCTCGTGCCGCCAAAACAGTGCCAACCCGCATCTCAGAATAGCATTCTGATATTATATTCTTCTCACCACAATTGTACAGAGCGGTTATCTGAGTTACTGTAGACTTTGTCAGTTCAAACCAGTCTGACCATTCTCTGTTGAACTCTCTCATCAACAAGGCGTTTCCATCTACAGAACTGCCGCTCACTGGATGTGTTTTGTTTTTGGCTCCATTCAGAGTAAATTCTAGAGACTGTTGTGTGTGAAAATCCCAGAAATACTCAAACCAGCCCATCTGTATTTATTTTTCATTATGTAGTGTTGTCCATGTTGGCATGTGCTTAATTTGAAAAGTGACGTGAATTTGTGCAAAAATCTACAAAAGAATTTTCCTTCTCCCATGGTGGGACCGAGAACATGTTGCGTCAGCAGCGTTGGAGACCTGGGTTCTTGTCCTACAGTGAAAATAAGAATTATTCGCATTTACCATCAGTGATCAGCATGATTTGGAGGTTACAATTTTGCTTTACAATACAAATTTTACTCCATTGATGGTTAGGTTTAAGATTGGGATTTGGAAGTAAAATTAATCAAATATGCAGTCCCCTTCATTATATTACATCATTAACAAATAAAAGCAACTCGATCAACAACTCGCTTTTGGCAAATTTTGGTAAGCCCAGACTGAGTTTTGTTCAAGAACTGATGACCTTCGGCATTTTCCGAATTCACAGTGAGATCAGTCGAATTTGACTGAGTTTTGATTTTGCTATCCTAAATATATATAATTATATGGTTAGTTCCATTGAATTATTTGCATTTAGCATGGTGTTTTCTGCTGGTCATGACCCTATCAGAACCTGAGACCATTTTCTCACCAAATGAGATTGGTGTATTAGACTACTGTTCAGAAAGTCTGGTGCAATTATGACACTGAATCTATGACAAAATTCTCTCTACTCCTCCTATAAGAGCAACAAACCACTCCCATTTATGACATTAATCTGGACTGCATCATAAGAGGCTGATGTACATGACAACAAATGAACCAGAGTACAGCGAGGAGTGCCATCTCAGCAGAGCACCAAACTGAAGAGAAAAGCTATCAAGATCATTTATATCCTTTAGAGGAAAGAAATGTATAATCAAGGTCCAACAATCAGAAGAATTGATCCAACCAACTCTTTCAATGACCCTTCAGCAGACTGGAATGCTTCAGGAAATTCGGAAATGGGCCAGTTTCAACCACCACCCTACAAGGAATACACTCAGTACCCTAATGCAGCGTACCCTCCTCCAGGGAACTATCCCAACCCGTCTGGCTATACAGGTCAGCAATATGGAGCTCCAGGTGGTCCCCAGGGCCCATATCCAGGGCTGTCTGCATACTACCAAGGAGCATATCCAGGACAGCCTGTGGTCACTATCCAACCTGCGTTCATTACCCGCATGCCACCGGCCAAGCCATCTCCAGATCACATGTGCTACTCAGTCTTTACCATGCTGTGCTGCTGTTTCCCTCTGGGAATTGCTGCTCTTGTCTACTCGGTCTCTGTAAGTTATTAGTTCAATGGACCTTTCCTTAATTTCAAGCATATTTTTTTCCTATATACAAATGAGATTGAATGACCAAGTGATTGTAAACTTAGATGGTAAATGTTTGTATAACATATACGGAAATAATATTTTTCGTTTATTGGAGTTATAATATTTATACTGTATAATACTTATACAGTATTTATGGTGGGGGGAAAGGGGGTTGTAGTGAGCTTATAATATCACGATAAATGTATAAAAATCGTGGGAAACATGCAAATCATGCTTTCGTTTTGATTATTGATTTGCGTGTGCGATTGAAGCACTGATTGACAGGACGCAGCGGTAGGGGAAAAACGCTGCAGAAGCCTTTGCCAGTCAAGCTGCTGTCCTGTGGTGTTAAGGAGGGTGTCAAGGATGGAGCTCCATTCCAGAATCGTGGAACGTTTCGCTCTCATTTATATTATGGTCAAATGTTAATGGGGTGATTCAAAATTTAAAGTAGCCCACCAGATTTACACAGGGCTAAATTGCCTAATATAACATTGCTTGATGTCTTAATCAGCGATGAGATAGCTGTGAGAAAATGTTACTTGCTTTTAGTGCCACTCAGTGGACATATCACTTCAGCACTGCCACAATAAAGCACTGTTTGAATATGCGGCGACTTTATCGCTTGATGTCGCCAGTCCCTGTACTGTGAAGTTGCTGGTTGTTATTGGTGGACTGCATGTCTGGCCATATCTTTTGAAAATTTGATATCATGAACAAGATTAATAATCTATCAATGTATGAATCAAATTCACCCAGGCTGCCGACAACTTTTTTTTTCACACATTTTTATTATATCCATGTATATGGAAAAAATAATTTAGAAGAGCGAAACAGTGTATGACTTTCTTTTTTCTCCAGAACACAAATGAAGATTTTTTTAAAAGAATATCTCAGCTGGTGGCCAGAACTTTGAAGCTCAAAAAAGCACATAAAGGCTGCATAAAAGTAATTCATATGACTCGAGTGGTTTAACCCATGTCTTCAGAAGAGATATGATAGGTGTGGGTGAGAAACAGATCAATATATAAGTGTTAAAAGATGTTAAAGATAAAAGTCTTTTTTTTGTACTATAAATTCACACCCTCAAACAGCCCTCATATACGTGTTCATGAGAGCACATAGTTCCAATTCTTTTGTTTTTTGTCAGTTTGTGTTCTTTGTGCATATCGCCACCTACTGAGCAGGGGCCAAACATTTTCGGGTGAACTATTCCTTTGAGGAAAATGTCGCCACAGTCACATAATTTCATGAGCTCAGACTCTGTTTTTTTTAGGGGGATTTTGTAATCACTTTCATATGTTTGATAGATGTGACAGATGTGAGATGTGTGATTGTCAGATGTGTTTTATGCTTGTGTTTTTACAGACTCGAGATGCTAACAGTTGTGAACAGCAAGAGTTAGCAGCAAGAAACTCCAAAATGGCTTTCACTCTGAATGGTGTTGCTCTTGGTATTGGCATGACAGTTTATGTGTCAATGGTAATCTACCTGATTGTTGTTTACACAGTTTATAAATAGATTTGTAATTTTCTGTGTTTTACTACCAATTTAAAGTTGTTTGTTCATTCTCTTTCTTTCTTTGAAAGTACACATTATAATAACACTTTAAATATAACAATAAAGGAATTTAAGAGTAAGTCTTTTTAGTCTGTTGTGTTTAGTGTTGTTCAATCCTTTCTCTCTTAAAAAAATCAATTAAATAAAAATTAATAAAAATATTGTTTGACCAGAGATATTATGAAAGATATGAGACAACAGATGTATGAAACTGGATTATCTTGCTTTAGGTTTCACACTGTTTATACTTTACCATGGAATAGTAATTAATTATATTGTAGAGTAATACTTTTTGTAGCATATTTGCATATTACAATTCAGAAATATTTTAAAGTAAATTTAAGAGAGTACAGATCAGCAGAACACAGAAATCAAAGACATTATGAAAGCTATATATTAGCTACAGGAAATGTACAGCTCATTTAATGGAAGAAGGTTCATATTTGTTAATGATTGATAACGATTACATGAAAATTAGGATTTATCTGTTACTCAGTATATGGACTGATAGTTATCCAATGTAATTTTAGATTAGATTATTTTAGATGCCTTTATGGCAAACGGAAATACCGTAACTTAGTCCTTTGACCTGACAGTCAACGCTCTCGTGAGGGCGTGTATGTAAACACAGAGAGGGTGCGCAATGGCTAAACCCGTCCGTGTAGCGCATGATCATCGAGTGAACTTTTTCATTTAAGCAAAATAATTACAGTCATGCAAATCAAAGCAGGTGCGTGTAATCAGCACTCCTTAGAGATTTCTAATTGCCTCAAAACGTCACCAGTCCAAATTAATCGTGAGAGCGAAACGCAAAAAGTTTGTTGACGAGTGAAGAAGAAACAGAGACAGAAACTGTCATTGTCAACGTTTTGGTTAGCAACTTCAACTGTAAAGGCCCAAACATACTTCACGCAAGCACACGAACGCAGATGCACCTTGCTACAAAAGCTCGATTCCACGCATCATTGCGTAATGAAATGTATCAGCGCTCAATTCATAACCCCACGCAAGTACGCACTGCATTCTCTGTGTTGCCACAAGGGGCGCTAGAGCGGATTTTCTGTCATGGCAGAGCAGCAATTTGAGGAGAGTCTTGCCGAACAAGTTAGATTATACAAACATATTTACGACCCCTTGTCCCCTCTCCATTGGAATAAAACAGCGATTGAAAATGCTTGGCAAGAAATTGTAGCTTCCCTAAATTCTGATAACGACACTGTAAAGAGAAAATGGAAACAACTACAGACCGATTTGTCCGAGCCAGGAAGAAATGGAAGGCGTCCGCAGCGGAGATGACGCAACTATCTATGGATATCCAGTCATTTGGACATGGCTTTCTGACTTCATAAAACACTGGAACACAGAGTCAAATTTTCATGATTCAGTTTCGTGGCACCTAAAAAAAACTATATTGCCCCCTTGTGGAGTGAGGTTTGTAACCCCCAGAGCAATGCAAGAGCGCAGGTAAAGTATGTACAATGGGACCACGAGTAGGCCATGCGGTAGCCAAGCGCTCGCGTCTGCATTCGCGTATTTGCGTAAAGTATGTTTCAGCCTCAAGACTCAACAATAAATTTCTGATTGTACCAAGCCCAGCCATAGTTGTGTTGTGAAAAAAATCTTGACTAAACTAACCACTAACCAGTAAGTCCAAAGAAATTAATTTTAAAGGTGACGCCCACTGTCGCTGAGTGATGTGCCGATAATCATAAGGGCCCAAACATACCTCACACAAGTACGCAAACGGGAGCGCCTTGCCATGCATGGCCCCGTTGTACATACGTTACGTGCACTCGTGCGTTGTTCTGGCGGTTACAAACCTTGGACCACAAGCGGGCAAAAGAGTTTTTTAGGCGCCACAAAACCAGATGTGGCGGAGTCAGCATGTTGACAGTTGAGGAGTGTGCTTTTGTATTTGCTAAAAGACAGAAAAATATGCTTATATAATCTAACTTGTTCGGCAAGACTCTCCTCAAATTGCTGCTCCGCCATGATGGTTGTTAATTTAAAAAAATCCGCTGTAGCGCCCCTGGCGGAAACGCTGAGAATACAGCGTGTATTTGCGTTAGGTTGTGAATTGTGCTCTGACACATTTCACAACGCAATGACGTATGAAATCGAGTTTGCGTAGCAAGATGTGTCTGCGTTCATGTACTTATGCAGAGTACGTTTTGGCCTTAACCATGAAAATGAAAGGACACGAAGCTCATGCGTAAATGTAAAATTAACCCTAAAAAGAAAATGGAAAATGCAAAATAGTGCTAAAAAGAAATACAAGGGACATTTATTGATTTATTTAATGATTTAATCATTAATATTTGTATAGCTTTTTTTTTTTTTTTTTTTTTTACAATTTCATAATGTATTTAACTATATATATATAAAATTTAACTGAATTAATTTGATTTTGCATGTAATTCATTTACTGTGTATTTAATGATACATTTATTTATTTGATGATGCATTTAATTAATTCACTATATATTTATATATATATATGTTTTTTTTAATATATTTATTTAATGATTTAATTTTGAGTAATTTGGCCCTCCATAATACTGTGTTCAGTGCTGTTCAGTTCTTTCTCTCTTTAAAAAAAATCTATGTAGAAGCTACAGAAGCTGAGAGACAATATGAGAAAACATATGTGTATAAGATATATAAAACTGTACGAATCGTTTAATGGAAGAAGGTGCAACATATTTGTTAATGATTGATAATGATTACATGAAAATTAGGCCGATTAGACTCTTACTCAGTATATGCACTGATAGTTATTCAATCTAATCTTATTTTAGATTATATTAGATTCTTTGATGGTAAACAAAAGTAATTTAGTTTAGTTTACTTTTTTTTTTTTTTTTTTATCTTAATATGATATGAAAAATATAACCACGGAAACGCTTGTCCTTTGACCTGACAGTGAATTACATGACATGCTATTACATTACAGTGCTGTAAAGTTGATGTCAGAGGTGGGGCTACCCAATATGTACACTACACTTTACTTTAAATACGTCTGGAAGCCTTTCATTTGCAACTGCACAGTTTAGGATTTACTGTATCTTATTATGTCATTCTAAAGAAACGTCCTCTTTTGAGGCAGCAAAATGTCTGAAAATATATTTTATTTTTAAACATTAAACCTATAAATGTATTATTAGTTAGCCCCTTGGCTTTGAATCCATAAGGTGAGCTTAACATTTTCTTGTAATTGTTTTTTATTTTTTTATAATATTGATTAAAAGAAAGCTTATGTCAATTAAGCAAATATTCTGTTTGTCAGCATACCAGTTAACATCATCTTTGAGCTTGGCCAGAAGAAAGATGTTTGGCCATTCCTGACTAAAGGAAAAATGACATATTATAATAATGTGTATTAATTCATTAACACACATTATAAAAATGTGTATTAATAAGTGCTATTTTATGCATTATAACTTCATGAACAGCTTTTATAAATGTGATATTGAGGTAGCATTATTACATTTAAAATGGGAGAGAAATGTATTTTAAACTCAAAATAGGCACCTATACATTAATACATGATCTTAGGGACAAGAAATTGATGGTACTTGGAATTTTATATAATTGATTAAAAGCAAATATTGCCTAATGTATGGCTTCAGTAGGTATAATTGTTCAAAGAAAGTCTTATTTTATTAAAGTATGCAAATAAATTGTGCCTAAACATTGTATTAAAAGTGTGTGCTTTCTGCTAAGGCTGGGGACAGAAATGTGGACGTTTCTGTAAAATGACCCCAAAAAATGAGGGCTGTGTTATAACCCTGGCCTTTCAATCTAGGGTGGCAGTGTGGTCCAGTTTCTGGTTGATAGGTGATGATCCTTACCATTCTCATTTCCTGATCTCGCTCTCCATTCACAAGCCAGTGTTCTGACAGTCTGTGCTACATGCTCAGGATGTGCTACTCAGGATGTGCGGTAAAAACATTGATATGTAAAGTTAAAACATGGGTAGCACATGTTGGGAGGCACGGGAGAACCCCGCATGAAATGTGTTAAAAACCTAGGTAGCACATCTTATCAGGCAGATAATACCTATCAGGATGTGCTACCAGCATTACTATCAGATAGTGTGATATGTTGTGAGGCTGTACTAAGCCCTAACCCTACCCCAAACCCTAACCCCAACCCTAAAACTATGTGGATATAGCATTGGTAGCACATCCTGATAGGTAGCATATATTTCCAGCACTCAACCACGCCCCAACCTCCACATATTGGTTTATAGCTACAGTATATAGCTATAAGTTTTACTATATTTTTATTTTAAGGTTGATTTTACTAGTATTTAGCATGTACTGTGCATGCTAATTGTATGTACTTCTTTTATTTTGAATAGCATTTGATGTACCCAGTTTAACACAGAGGTTTCTGAAAACGTACTTTTAATTAGCACCATATCATCTTCCATTTCCCAGAGTTCCTGATGGTGTCATTGTATTCATAGACCCTCTGTCAACTGAAGGATCTCCCACAGCTGTCATAATTTTCCATAGATTTAATGTAATGATTATCAGTATGCCACACATGATTATTCATGTGCATTATAAAATGAAGATCTGCTGTAACAGAGGAGGAGAATGATAGGAGTTATAATATGTCCATTATGTTCTTTTCTTATTTGGTGTGGCATTAAAACTTGCTTGTTGTCTTGTCCCTAAAAGGCAATGGCTGGGCATTCTCATGTAGAGGAGGGTCCATCTGCCTCCAGCAACTTGGTACTGAATGAAATGATGTTGTTTTAATGGAAGATTACTGTATGTGTTTGATTATACATTATAGATGTTCATGATCTCAGCATTAGGGAAAAGTATATAATCTCTTCCTTGTTGAATAGATAGCTGTAAAAGGTCCTTATTGAAAGGCAGAATAAAAATGTAATTTAGAGAAGGACCATGTACATCTTCTGATGGAGGAGGCTGAGCATCAGAAAGATACAGCTTTTCACTGAATCACATGACCACCAGCTAATGGAGGGCACTGAAGGTGACTCTAAATGACAGCATGTCTCATTTTGTATTAATAAAGAGAGTACAATGAACAAGTCTGGAAATGTGTGCATTTATATTTACAGTACATGAATTAAAGTGATAAGAAATAAAATCTCTAACCTCTATGCTGTATCTGTGGTCCATGAAATGATCACATATCTAGTTAGTAAAGAAGAATAATGAGTGATTAATTGTTTAAGCTTTTAATTGGCAGACATTACCTGCATACTATGGAATGTCATTTTATAAATAACATTAATGTTTATTGTCTGAAGGAGCTGTAAAAAGAACGTGGGTTCTATAATTTCATTCTATGATATTTTTTAGATATGTTAATAATATTAATATAATGAAATACAATTATTTATAAGAAAGGCTAAATATAAATACATAAATCCTCTCTTTACATTAAAGAGTGTGGGTGCCCTTCCAGTGTAATCTGCATTGAAAATATTACAGTATTACATACTTCCCATTAAAAGATACCCAATGTACACAATTTGTTAACTTTTGAATGCAAATCTGTGGTGTGTAAGACTGGAAATGTCAGAGTAAAGAAGATTTATGAGGTACAGTAATGAGCTTCCACTACATGGCTATCAAAAGGGATACATGAGCTGACAACCTCTGAAACTTACTGACATCTACCAGAAATAAACTCTGGAACATAACCTACTCTGGAGCAGGTTATGGTCAGAGAGTAAGTTGCTATGGCTACTAACATACCCTGGAAGTTACTTCAGTTTTTGGAACTGAAAGTTGAGGTTATCCGCTTTCTCTGAGTAAATTTACCAGGGTAAGTCACTTAACCTGCTTTCTGGAATACCCCCTAGATGTTTTGGGACATTGATCAGGACTCCTGAAATGTTCTCTGGATCTGCTTGTGTACACTGTGCTCTGAAAAACATTCAGGAGTCAGTGATGCTGATTTGTGTGCAGAACCATAGAGAGAAACAAAAAACACAATACAAACCTTTCCAGACTGCTCTTAAAGTTCTGTATTACAAACAAGACAAAACTGAATTTGGTAATAATGTTTCAAAATGACAATGTATCTATGTTGAATATTGTGGTTCTATAATGGTCATTTTTCCCACCTGTAGGAATGAAACATCTTGAATGTTTATCACTTACTTTGTATATCTCCCTGAGTGTCGACATTTTTGTGTGACATCATGCCCCTGCATCTCGATGAAATCGGAGTTAAGAATTTCTGCATGACCCTACAAGTTCTGACTTCAAGATTCATTCCATTGCACTTTTCCTAGTAGGAAGTTGTAAAATCTGACTTTCTGTGTTCATTGGAACGCAGCACTACTTTTCAAAACTTGATCCAACACTGAATGCTCAAGCAGCCTAATTTACACTTAGAAAACTCCTGATGTTGCTATAACAATGCAAAAAGCACTTACCAATTCACTTGAAGTGAAAATCAGTCCTCCTTTCCTGTTTAATAAATTAAGCAATCACACAGTCATGCAGAACATATCGTGTTTTTAAATCTATAAGGATCTCTTTCTCAATGGTGATAGCGGCAGTAACGACAGTCAACTGTGAGCAAGATCTCGTGCTCACTTTCAAATTACGTCACTTAAAGCTTGATTGCATCACTCAAGGCCAGCTAGAAGGCCTCGACTAGGACTTATCCTAAAGATCACACCCACCAAGAACAAATAAATCAATCTGATTTGCTGATGAATCTGACAACCTGACTTTAGTTGCTCATTCATTTGCACTGTTGAGGGATTCTGTAGAAATTCTGAAGGTCTGAGGGGATGGAGCTCAGACTCATTCGCTGCTTCTGCTAACGAGCTTGGCTTCAGGCATGCTATTTGTTACAAAGTTGTCACACTTTGCTTGTAAACATCAAGGAATAAATTCTGATTCTTCCAGTCCAGGAAGTGGGTGGTTCATCACAATCGCCTCAAACCTTACAAGGGTTCGTTGTTGGGCATACCCACTAGCTTCTTTCAGTCACATGTTCCTCTTGGTGTTGACAATAGTGATGCCCCTCGCTCATTTCCACTCAATGCATTGTCAGGAGCTTTGCCTTTTTGTCCTTCTACTTCACCTTATGTGCCTAAAATAACTGTACAGCAGACAGCTCCTGCTGCAAGGACTGATTGCTCGGATCAAACTGTGACTGTGCCAATGCCTACTGTTCATTCTAGCTCCTCTCAGTCCCCTGAGAGGGCCCTGTCAACTTCAGTGGCCCCTCCTCAACTTACCTGTAGTGATCGCACTGTCAGGAAACCTGAAAGGTTTAAAGACATTGTCTGTTAATGAATAATTTGCATAGTGGTTCTTATTTATACTTACACTAGCACTTAAGCATGTTTGTAATGGGTATTTATTCATTGTAATGTGTTTGGACCAAAGTATGTTTACAATTTGCAGAGGTTGTTGTTCCAGATGTTATTTGGCATACAGTATACAGCATACTTGGTATACAGCACTGTAATATATATATATTTGGTGCTAACTACATTTATGCACAGTTCATGTATGTTAGTATATTGTTTATGCATATTTTTATGGAACAGTTTTTCAGCATTAATCCTGAGCCCGAAACGGGGACACTTCTTTTGTAAGCAGAGGAAGACTGTAATCATACATTTGGGTTATGTATTAATAATTCATTCTCATTTCATTATTTTGTATTGATAATTTCAGTATATACATATTTAAAGAATATTTACAAAATGTATTCCTCTTCATAAGTTTATGTTTGCTTTATAGTGTATGATCCTTCTGTAATTGTTCTGTTACTTTAAGGTTTGGAGACACTCCCCCTGGGGGAGAAGAAAAGAGAGAAAGAAGTGTTCATCACTTAGGTGCCAGAGCAGTAGTGGGTGGTGTGAGTAGACAGAAAAAGGGTGTGTGTGAGTCGTAGGGAATGTAACATGCACAAGTGCTACTGTGATGCCGCTGGGCTGATGTCTCCTTTCGTGACAAATAAAGAAGTTAAGTGATACCAGCTCTTTGTAACCCGCCTTTTATTAATGTGACCCACGCCAATGAAGACCGCTACCTCGAGACCAAAATAAAAGGGTTACAGAACCATGAATAAAACTCCATCTTTGAAAATTATGATTTGACAGTGTTTTCTTGACTAAATGCTGTTGTTCATTAACAATATTCATCACGTGTGGTCAGATGAGACACATTGCTGTTTACACCTGTTGCTTTAATGTGTCTCCTGTGACCACTTGAGTTCGTATTTCAAGGGGAGTGTCTCTGTTTCATGATGACATACATCAAAAAATATTTTAGTGTGTTACTGCATGATAATAAACCGCAAAAAAATCATAAAAGACAAGAAAAACGTGAACAAAACCGGAGAGCTGTTTCTCCATTTGAAATTTAATTTAAGCACAAACGCAAAATTTAGAGCAAAATTGTCTGTTGAGAACCCCCACCTCTGGCAATGCCTTGTTCTGTCACCTGTAGACAATCAATAATTAATCCCCACTGCTTCAGCTCCACCCAATTAAACTGTAGGTGTCACTAATAAAATCTAAGGCCTTGGTGGACTATTAAAGCACTCCATTTGGAGTTCTCTGTGTATTGCTACTGTGCTCTTCTCCTTTCTGTGGTTTTCCATTTTGGAAGTGTTTCGTTGATGACTTGTAGGTTGATTTTTTTTTGTTTTGTTTATTTTGTGCCTTGTTTAACTATGCAAGAATTCGATTTGGTGTAATATTAGAATGTTGCACTGCATTAGTTGATTATTTCATGTATGTTTGTTCATGTATCTGGAATAGCTTTTTTGTAGTTCTTATTTTATCTCTTTTCCTTATTTAGACACCAATTCCTTCCAAGCTCCTTCCTACCACAATTACTTCCTAGCCACTTCCTTCCAACAATGACTTCCAAATATTCTAACTCCAGTACCTCCTAATGTCTTCCAAGGACTCATAACTTACATTAGTAATAATAAACAACAACTTTTGCTGTAACCAAAGTAAGTGAACATTGATTTAGATTAACAACTGGATTTATTGTGTTTTAATGGACCCATTATCCTGGTAGTACCTCTGAATACCCAAGATGGTGTGGTTGTTTGGTTGTTAGGGTGTATATGAACTAAAGGAATGTTGTAAGATTTCTATCAGATGGTGAATGACATGAAAATGAAAACCAGATGTTCTTCACACCGAGATCATATCCCTTCCTCCTCACTGTCAAAATCTTTAGCTCCTGTATCTAATGACCTAAAGCCACAGCCTTCCTTTAAACCTACTTCAATACGAGATAATCAAATCCAGTTTTGCAATAGTTCCCCATGGCTATTTCCTGTCAGTCACCATCTATCAAATCCAGTTGTGGCCTCAAACTCCGTCTGTGGTCTCACCTCCGGTATCACTGGAGTTTCCACCCTTGGCTGTTGGTCTCTATGCCTTGCCTGCAGCCCCATCAGAACCATGGACTCTGCCCTTGCCAGAAATCCCAGCATGGCCTCTGCTCCAGCTTGCAACCCTGCTAGAACTGTGGCCTCTGCCCTTCCCTGTGATCCCATTGGAGCCATTGCCTCCACACCCCTTGCCTATGGTCCTGCTGGAGGCTCATTCCTCACCTGTGGTCCTGCTGGAGCCTCGTTCCTCGCATGGTGTCCCTCCAGAACCAGAACTGTTTTTTTTTTTCCTTTTAAAGCAGCACGTAACCGGAAAAGTTTAAACTCTTGTTTTAGCGCAGCAGTCGGTTGACAGGTGAGGGGTGGTGCTTCACTGCTGTACAGAATGCATTCTGGATGGATTAGCATTTACACCTCAAATGTGATGCGGTCACATGCGTTTTTGACTACCTCAGTGTGTGGTTTTTAATTACCAATCAGAAAACTTTTTAGACCCCGTTTACATTTGTATTTAGCGCTAACCACCCACAACGCATCTTAATACCAGGTGTAAATGGGGTCTAAAGCTACAGTTGGAAAGGAGATCAGTCTTCTGTTTCACTTTTCCCTCAAAGGACTGCCTGTGTCCTGGACTTCGGGCAGGCGGAGAAGGATATAGCTGCAGGCTGATCTCCAAAAAAAGGGGCGGGAGCTCCAAACCACCAGCAAAGATGTGCAGAGCCCTAATCTGACCCTTTGCCTAACCTTAACCATGTGTGGAAGTGTTGACCCCTTTTGGAGCTGGCCCCAACCCTATTCTGGAATAATCCCGCCCCCTTCTTGTGCTACCCCGCCCTCTTTTGGAGATTTCCAGGCTGCAGCTATACCTACCTGGCAGGTGGGGTAAGACAGGAACTGATAGGAGCTTATCAAATGCTGTGTGTTGTAGCCAAGGGCTGTCCTTGAATGTATTATATTCTTGTTCTTCTGTCTGTTTCTATTCTTATTCTAATTGCATATATGTATGTGGGTTGCCTGTGTGTAGGGAATCTAATGGAATGTTCTGTGAATTAGATTTTTGCTAAATGAAAATATTTTCTTTGTAAGCTTTGTTTCTCCTCTCCAGTGTCTTGCAGGTTAAAAAAAAAACTGCATCCACAGTCATTGAGTTGTCTTTTGTTTAGGCCCCATCAGTCGAGGTGGTCTGAACTCTGCTAACTCCTGCAACTAAGTCTTCATAAGAGCCGGTTCTCTCCTCAGATGGCCTGCTCATCCCAAGCTTACTCAGGGTCACCATATTGGTACCAAACTTAGCGTGGACACCTGATCAACACAATCCAGCAAAGTCCCCAGATAGCATACGTACATCTCCGAGATGTCTGTTTGGATATTTTCATCTGGAAAGCATCACATCTTAAAAAGATCTGATTTATAAATGTCTCTGAGACATCTGCTGAATGTCTTACTGACATCTGAAAGGAAACGTCTTATAGACGTATAGCAGATGAGCAAACAACCTTAAAAAGACATCTTCCAGATGTAAACACAAACATTGAACAGACATCTGGGTGACATGTGTTATCATGGTCTAGAACCCCTGAGCTCAAGCAATCCGCCAGTCTCAGCCTACCAGAAACTTGGATTACAGACTCACGCCACACAGCCCAGCGATAAAGTAGCAGCACATTTAATGGGAAATTATTTGATACCACAGCGCCATCTGCTGGTGAAGAGTAGGATGGAAATGTTATAGGCCTAATTATTTTAATATTTACATACAAATGCATCAATTACGAACCAAATAAACAAAGACCCAGTATAACAAATAATTTCATTTTATTTGTTTTTTACCCCAGCACCAATTACATTTATATTTTGAAACATACACCAATAGCTCACACATCAAATTCAAAGGTACACTCATTTGGAGCATAAACAAACGTTTAAACAAAGACCACATACAGTATGAATGTTCTAATGTATACTGATATTTCCAGATAACAAAACAATTATAACAGCAACAATAAAACCAAGGCTGAGGATATGAGAAAGATACAGTCCAACATTGTTTCAAACGTGTCTCAGCTGCGTAGGTCACTAACTTTCCTACTCAGAAATTAAAAGTAGGCTTTCTGTAACGCTGGCTGATGCTGGTTTAATGACTTGTTATAGTGTAAATTGCCGATAGGGGTCTAATGGACAGGTGTTTTATGCTTTATTAGAAATTCCATACTAAACATTTAGGAATTCAAAAATAATTGTTTAAATGGGGACCTGGGTAGCTCAGCAAGTAAAGACGCTGACTACCACACCTGGAGTCGTGAGTGCTGAGTGACTCCAGTCAGGCTTCCTAAGCAACCAATTGGCCCGGTTGCTAGGGTGGGTAGAGTCACATTGGGTTAACCTCCTCGTGGTCTCTATAATGTGGCTCTCACTCTCGGTGGGGCGCGTGGTGAGTTGTGCGTGGATGCTGCAGAGAATAGCGTGAGCCTCCACACGCGCTAGGTCTCCGCAGTAAGGCGCTCAACAAGCCACGTGATAAGATGAGCGGATTGACTGTCTCAGACACGGAGGCAACTGAGATTCGTCCTCCGCCACCCAGATTGAGGCGAGTCACTACACCACCACGAGGACCTAGAGCGCACTGGGAATTGGGCATTCCAAATTGGGGAGAAAAGGGGAGAAAGGGGAGACCCCCCCCCCCCCCCCACAAAAAAAATAAATAAATTATTTGTTTAAATGTGCAATGTATGCTAGTCAGCTTGGCATTTGGGCAAAATCAGACCTTAGTCCAAATGAAGAGTCATAATTTTAAAATAAAAAAAAGTGTTCAATAATGCACAATGATTCAGTGTGCAAAGTATGTAAACTGAAATTCCGCTTATACGCAGAAAAAAACCATCTCCACAGCTCATCTGTGATTTTATACATTCAGTGATAAAGGCATCTTAATATGTTCAGCTAATGCAATGTATTTATGTTCACTGATGAAATGCCACACTCATGATACTATTATTGACCCCATCAGGACAGTTTCATGTTTATAAAAATCTGCCTCTGCCATTTTGTGCTTTAAAATGACAAAAACATAAACATGACAGCAGCGTCACTTGCCCCATTTTGTTCTTTCAGTGAGTTCCTTTCAAATACACAATTTAATTAAATCAGAAAACATGTGATTTGCTATGCACTTTCTATTTTGGAATTTGTGTTAAGCATGGTTTTGTCTGATATACAGCTTTTTTAAGGCCACTATAATATTATTTTACGACGGACGAACTCAAATCTTCCTATCGTGCTGTGCCCTTTTTTCATGTCTTTGTTCAAAAATCATATCATTTATCTTGAGAGGAATAATCTGACACATGTTGTGGGTTCAAATTCAAAGAAAAGTTACTGTTTTCAATAAACAATAATAGATGTTGAACTATATTAGTGCATGTTTCATTTTCCAGTGGAAAGCATCCAGATTAGCCCTGAATACCCTGAATAATATAAAAAAGGAAATTTGATAAAAATCTAAATGCCAGATTTTTTTTGTTTTGTTTTTTGTTTTGTTTTTTTTTTTGCCAGAAACTGATGTTTCATATCCACAAGCAAAATACCAAATTGATATGATCACTTGACGGTTTGATCAATATGAAATCATCATTGTGAATAACAATTAGCTCTAAAATAAAACAATAATAATACTGAACAAATGTTTCCTGACACCAACTTATTTGATATAAAAGATTTTAAAGCCCTCTGCAACCATATTTTGAACTTAGCATTAAATCACTGATCACTAATTACTTGAAATTTCCGCACATCACTGATTAATATGATTAAAATGATATATAAACAAATACGTTTGACGTTGAGGTCAAATTGTTTTGACCCACGAAACATCATAAAAAATTAAAATGGAAAGCCAAATGACACCAAGCAAGACAAACACAAAGGCCACATAGGTGGAGCAAACCAACACCAGTCATATTTACAGATACATCAAAGACACAGCCCCCAAATCTGTATGAAACCGTGCCCCCTGTTGGCCATCATCAGGGCTTACCATGCAACTTATGTCATACCAGTCTGTACCAGTTAATAGCATCCTGTTGATTTATCATTTATCTCTGCATACATTTATTCAATTGATAGCAAGGTTCTGTTCCAAAACCTAGTGAGCAGCTACCTTCTAACACCTGGATGCGTCGTAATGGCTTGTGACTTATAAAATATGACCTGCACAGACAATCAGCACCATGCATGTGCAGAGCATCACAAACAAAACGGGCTGTACCTAAACTTTTGGTGCCACGCGACGGTCGCATCCAGTGTAGACGGCATCATTGATTACAATGGGAGCCATGTGCTTTTGATGTGCTTTCTCGTCCGGTGTAGAAAGGGTTAAAAACAGCATTCTAAACTTCATGGAACTGTTTTAGAAAGCTCTACATAATCAGTTAGTCCACTTGCCACACAAATTTTAAATCATACATAATTTCATTAGAGTTAGCATTTTGCTAAGCTAACAATGAAACTAAACAGATTAGTGATCAAGAAAATTCACATGCCATCAAGATATTGTTTCTGAGTGCAAGTTTAAAAAGTACTGGAAATACAGTAAGGCCATTAAAAATGAGCTCGCAACGTATATATAGGCACATATTACTCTTTATCATTGGTAGCCACTCAAAATGTCGGGACACTTTTCTACAGATTCTGCCAGAAGTAAACACTGTGCCTCATCAACATTTTAAAACACAGGAACATTCTTCATAACATATGAAATCACTTGCTGTGCAGCAAACTAAGGCAATTAATAAGCACAGGCCACAGATCAGTTTTGAAGTAAGGCCGACTGATTGCATAGAACTTGCGTATCACCTGTTCTGTGTTCCACATTCATGACTGGACTTGCTTTTACAACCAAGGGCTTAAAAATGCCAAAACGCTACAGTAGAAAACAGATTATTTTAGTTTATATATATATATATATATATATATATATATATGTAGAGATCATTTTTCAAGATTTTTTTTTTCTAAGTGGGGCTTAAAGGGATACTTCAACCAAAAATGAAAATCCTCTCATTGTTTACTCACCCTCATGATATCCCAGATGTGTATGATTTTTTTAATTCACCAGAACACATTTGAAGAAAACTAGAAAAATATCTTGGCTCATTAGGTCCTTAAAATTTAAGTGGATGGTGATCCGATTTTTGAAGCTCCAAAAATCATAGACAGTCGACATAAACATCATCCATACGACTTCAGCTGTTAAATGTCTTCTAAAGTGGCACGATCACTTTTGGTGCAACAAAGATGAATATTTAAGTACTTTTTTAAACTCTAAATCATGCTTCCGTTCTGCAGCAGTACGTGTGTGTGACGTAATCCCATTGGCATTTGAAACACGTGAGAACTGAGGCATGTGCATCACAGCTAGAAGAGCAGTGCTGTATACATATTTGTAGGAGGAACGCTGTACAGAAGCTTGGTTGGTTTTGGTTTAGATCTGTATTTATCGGTTTCTTTACTCACAATGGTACATTTGTGTGCTTATCCTGGATGTCTCAACTGAGAGGAGAACGTGAGATTATGTCCGTAACATGGCAATGCGAATACGTCACACAAGAGACTGCTTGAACTCCACCCTCTCGTGAACCTTTCCGAAAGCGATGATTTAGAGTTAAAAAGTACTTAAATATTGATATTGCTTTAGAAGACATGAATTTAATCGCTGGAGTTGTATCAAATGGCATTTATGCTGACTGTCTGTGATTTTTGGAGCTTCAAAAATCAGATCACCTTTCACTTGCATTTTAAGGACCTACTGAGCTGAGATATTTTTTCTAATTTTCTTCAAATGTGTTCTGGTGAAGAAAGATTGTCATACACATCTGGGATATCATGATGGTGACTAAATAATGAAATAATTTTAAGTTTTGGGTGAACTATCCTTTAAAGTCCGTTTTGGTCTAACACACAAACCAACTTATCTGATCTATAGACTATGCGTTTCACTCAAATAACAAGTGTTTTCCAGTTTCTGGAAAATCTGGTGATAATGAATGACTATGGCTCTGGATTTGGGACTGACTAAATTTAATATGTGTATTCTAGAGTGACCAGATGCCCCAATAAATTCAGGATAATCAAAATTTTCCAAGTCACGTCTCATTTGTCCAGATAATAAATCTTAGCTAATTTGATTGCTATAAATAAACCATTCAAACTAATGGTCAACTGGTCCTTATGGAGTCCCTAAGAGGACAGGGATGAAATTCATTTTCTGAAAGAGTTTTGCGTTCCCTCATTATACGTTTTGCATTCCCTCACAATATGTTTGTCATTCCCTTTCAATTGTTTTGGGTTTCCTCGCAATAGCTTTATCCATCCCTTATGGAAATTAACCATGGTTTTACTTCAGTAACCATAGCTGTACTATGTTGTTTGTGGTAACACCTAGTTAATTTGTGGTACAAGTACCATGGTTTTCAAAACCATGCCCTTACCTGCAGTAACCATGTAACCACCTTGGTTCTTACTATGAACAAATCATGGACAAATTAACCATGACGTCACTATAGTAAAACTAACCATTTTTTTATGTTAGTTGTTGTTACCATAGTTTTGGTTTCCTGTGTTATTTCTATGATTTTACCAAGAATATAATGGTTAAAATATGGTTGTTGTAGTTCAGCCATGGTCAATTATGTGGTTACTACAAATATAAATGTTTCCTACAAACAATTGTTTAACTATGGTTACTGTAGTAAAACCATGGTTAATGTTTAGTATGGGATGGATATAGCTATTACAAAGGGACAGAAGATAATTTTGAGGGAATGCAAACTATGGAGAAGGAACGCAATCTAATTTGAGGGAACGCAAACTATTTTGAGGGAACTCAAAACTTATTGCAAGGGAATGCAAACTATTCGAGGGAACAAAACTTATTGGAAACCAAACTACCCTGTCCTCTAAGGGGCTCTGAAGGTCACCCTAGTGTACTCTGTAATGTATTTAGTGGATGATGGCTTGGATTGGTTGGATTCAAAGTCAGGCAGTCCTATGATGTTAGCGTTGAGCATTGCACAGCGGTGGCACCTTGTAACACATCAATATCACTGTCCAGCACACATGAAGTACAAAAACAACCCTCATGAGCTCCGCCCCACTCTGACACAGAGAAATTAAAGCACCTACAGGATTTTCAGTTTGTGGGAGTTTGTGGACCCTGTCCCTTAGATTTCCTTGTACTGGGACCACTTAATGCCATTGGCCGAATGCTGGGAGTCCCGAAAGCTGATTGGAGCACACTGGGGGAAGGAGGGGGCGGTGCCAGGCTGGGCAGGTATCAGCTGATTGGCCCGTCCGTCTCTCAGTCCTTGTCCGACTCGTCTTGTATCTCGTCAGTGTTCCCTGAGTCACTGCTCGCTGTGGAGCTGAAGGAAGGAGAATTTCTGAAAGGAAAATAGATTACATTTATTTTCAAAGCCTAATCAAGCCCGATCTAAACATATCTGTTTTTTGAATAAACTTATATATATAAAGTTTCAATGAGATTTCATGGTGGGAGGGACCAAGCAACTGACAGACTGTCTTGTGGTGCACCATTTGTTAAGATTTTGGCTAATTAGGAACTAAGATTAAAATAGAAAAAAATTTGATTTATCATTTGTTGCTATAAACAATAGACACTCCAGATCTAACTAATTATTGTTAATAGCAAAAACCATTAATGAAGCCGTTTTAATCAGTTCCATGAATCATTTCAGAGATTGAGCTGGTAATCACCTGCCACCCTTGATCATTCTCCTGCACGTCTCCATCTGAACGTCCAGTCCTCGTTTCATACTGCAAATCTCCATATACTCATGCAGGTGTCTATTCATGTCACTCTTAGCTGTGGCCAACTCCATCTGTGACAGACAGACAGATAGACAGATAGATAGATAGATAGAGTCACAAATCACAGCCGTATGTCTGAGGATAAAACAGGTGAAAAAAAATATACAAACGATGCTTATTCTAACCTCAATTTGTCCAATTGTCTTCTGGTATTCCTGCTCTCTGGTCTTGAAGAGAGATTCAGTCTCATCTATAAGACTCCCCAGGCTGCCATCCTGAGAGCTCTGACACAGAGCAAAAGAACAGAATTATTTGACTTATATTCATATTACAAATTATTCTATTCTACTATATATATCCCATATATTATTTTATTTATGGGTGTTTCATCAACTTGGGCACTTTTATGTCTCAGGGGTTGATTTTTATCCAAACATAGAGATTGGAAACTTTTTACCAGGTCTTCATCATTTATTTTGGTACTTTTCAAATGCCTTTTAAGTTCAGATTGTACTGTTTTAGTCATTCCCTGACTTTAAATATTAAACTATGAAAATCCATTATAAAAATATACAATTACTTAAAATTTTAAAAGTTGAAAATTAAAGTTAATAATTTTTAAAATACCTACAATTATTATTCGTTTAAAACTATGATAATATAAACAAAGAGTGAATTTTATTGTGTGAAAATTATTTCTACCAGTTTTTCAAAAATTACATTTGTGCCGTCATTTCCGCACACCAAATAATTTTTCTGCGAAATTAGTGTAATTGTTAATCAAGTGGACAAAAGTGTGGAGAGCATGCAAGAGATGGAATATGAGACAAGTGATGTTTGGAGGAAACAAAGAAAAATCAAGCTAAATATTTGTATTTATCTTCATTTCCAATCAAACTGTAATTTTGCAGAATTACGCAAAAAAGTAAAAAAAATATTATTGAACTGTGTGTATTTTGGATGCATAAAATGTTAGCTATGAAATTAGCCTTTGCAAGACAAAGGAATCTGCCATTTTATTTCAAAAATGTAAAAAAGCGTATTTCCATTAGCATCATTTCCACCACAGAATTCTGTTCAATACTTTAATAAGAGCATTTTTCAAAGACTTTGCTTTAGATTCCCATGAACTCCATACAAATCAAATCAAATGCTCAAGTGACACATATACGTTTATTTCACTATCTAAATAAGGACAAGTTGTACACTTTATATTGTTTTTATATAAAGCTAATTATGATGACTGCAGACAAAACTTAACTGAAAACCTACCCCTAATATTATATTTAATAAATCTATAAATGTGTTTCTTCAACTTCGAGCACTCTGAGCACTGTTGATTTTCAGACTCTCTGAAAAATTTTTTCACACTCTCACTAGTTGATTTAATTTGTCTACTAACAATGTCCAACAGTGTGTGTTCATTCATCACAGGAGATTTATGTTATTCAAGTCATGAAAATTAATTTCCGGCACATCTCAAATTCTGTATTGTGTTTAATAGAATTTTGTGCTGGAAACTATGCTGAAGGAAATAAAAGTTTTAACACTTTTAAAAAAAAATTACCTACTCCTTTGCCTAAGGCTAATTTCATAGATACTAAATACACACGATGAAACAAAATCTTTAAAAAAAAATTGCGTAATTTGGCAAAATTACATCTTGACTGATATGACGCCAAATGATAAAAGGTGATATTTCCCTTGATATGTCATTGTATTGTCTCATTTTTAATCTCAAGCATGATCTTCACTGACACTTTTGTCCACATGTTTAACAAGTACGCTAACTTTTGACAAAAGTTTATTACAGGCAGAATTGTGTATTGTGGTGGAAATAACACCACAACCGTGGAACAGTCGTCATTTTTTTTTTTTTTTATCATAGAAATCGTTTTCCCCCATTAGATTTTGAAATGGTTTCTGTTTATTTCACTCTTTGTTTAGATTATCATAGTTTTAAACATGTAATAATTTGTATTTTTATCATGGATTTTCATGGTTTAATATTGAAAGTCTGCATCTGGGACAAGACTAAAACAGTCAAATCTAGACATAAAAGGAATTTGAAAAGTACCAAAAATAAATGACGATATATGAAATCAAGCCCTAAGACATGAAATTACCAGAAGTTGAAGAAACAACCCAATATTCAAGTAATCCCTGGATGTTTTGAGAGGTTTTTGTCAGATATAGCTCATTTCTGGGGATGAATTTGTACCTGAATAGCGAAGTAAACCCTTACAAATATACACTCTTTGCTTACACATACACATACACTGCTCAGCACAACATTAAAACCACCTGCCTAATATCGTAAAACAGCTCTGACCCATTGAGGCATGGACTCCACAAGACCTCTGAAGGTGTCCTGTGGTATCTGGCACCAAGGCGTTAGTAGCAGATCCTTTTAAGTCCTGTAAGTTGAGAGGTGGGGCCTCCATGGATCAACTTGTTAGTCCAGCACATTCCATAGATGCTCAATCGGATTGAGATCTGGGGAATTTGGAGGCAAAGTCAACACCTTGAACTCTTTGTCATGTTCCTTAAACCATTCCTGAACAAATTTTGCAGTGTGTCAGGGCACATTATCCTGTTGAAAGAGGCCACTGCCATCAGGGAATACCGCTGCCATTAAGGGGTGTACGTGGTCTGCAACAATCATTAAGTAGGTGGTAAACTGCAAAGTATCACCACATGAATGCCAGAACTCATGGTTCCCCAGCAGAACATTGCCCAGAGCATCACACTGCCTCTGCTGGCCTGCCTTCTTCCCATGGTGCATCCTGCTGCCATCTTTTCCCCAGGTAAACGAAGCACACGCACCCTGCCATCCACATGATCTAAAAGAAAATGTGATTCATCAGACCAGGCCACCTTCTTCCATTGCTCCATGGTCCAGTTCTGATGCTCACGTGCCCATTGTAGGTGCTTTCGGTGGTGGACAGGGGTCAGCATGGGCACTCTGACCGGTCTGCGGATATGCAGCCACATACACAGCAAGCTGCAATGCACTGTGTGTTCTGACACCTTTCCATCATGGCCGGCATTACGTTTTTCAGCAGTTTGTGCTACAGTAGCTCTTCTGTGGGACCGGACCAGACGGGCTAGCCTTCACTTCCCACCCTGTCACCAGTTCAACGGTTGTCCTTCCTTGGACCACTTTTGGTAGGTACTAACCACTACATACTGGGAACACCCCACAAGACCTGCCGTTTTGGAGATGCTCTGACCCAGTTGTCTAGCCGTTACAATTTGGCCCTTGTCAAAGTCGCTCAGATCCTTACGCTTGCCCATTTTTCCTGCTTCCAACACATGAAATTCAAGAACTGACTGTTCACTTGTCGCCTACTATATCCCACCCCTTGACAGGTGCCATTGTAACAAGATAATAAATGTTATTCACATGTCAGTGGTTTAAATGATGTGGCTGATCAGTCTCAGTGGTGGATTTAGGCATGGGCGACATGGGCAGTTGCCCAGGGTGGCATCTTGCGGGGGGGTCGACACGAGGCACCCACACAGACCCCATCCCACCCCCCCCCACCCCCCAACTTTTGGAGGTGTGTTGAAGCGGGTTTCGCCCAGGGCGCCATACAAGCTAGAACTGCTACTGATCAGTGTATATTGATTCATGTCACCCACAAAGTATATCTAAATCCATATACATTTAATTGACTCAGTGATTGACTATTTGCTTTGTTTCATAATTTTTGTATTAGCTTATTATCTGTAGAATGGCACATTAGCGTTTAATAAGAGATTTACATCATGGCTCAAATGGGATCAAACCGATTAATTTCTAAAGAACAATTTTTAGTGAGTTAAAATCCTGTGTGATGCAGTATGTCAGTGAATGTTCCAAACACTGCCAGCAGAGGGCTATCTCCTGAAAAATACTGGAACAGAGCAACAGAAGTGAGAACACAGTGCCAGTGATGCCAACTTAGCAATTTTGTTGCAAGATTTAGCAACTTTTAAGACTACCCTGGCAACTTTTTCTTCAAAAAGCACCTAGCAACAAATTTAGCTAATTTTACAATTTATTTGGAACTTTTAGCAACTTTTGCTCAAATGCTTTCTGGCGACACAAAAAACATCAGCTCTGTCGTGAATAATTTTTCTCATGCCCCAGTGTGTTTAAAGTAATATGACAGACCTGCATGCCATTAGGAGTTGGATTTATGTGCATAAGGGTGTTCTATAAATCGACTGACTGACGAGCTTACATGTTGTTGGTATTTGTTGAGAAAATCTCAACCTCAATTCACGTTTATGCTCTCTGTTTAGAAAAGAAAAGTAAGCCTACAGTGATAGAAGAGCATTGAGAAATGATCTAGCAGTGTGAGAGAGAGAAAGAGAATGGAATGGATATGAACCCCTGATCTATAATAAAGTGATATGAACAGATGAGGTGTCACGGTCAAAAAGTCATTGTGACACAGTAACACTGGCACAAGTAATACACACTGTTTCAACATCACACAACAGATATGTAAAAAAAAAAAAAAAAGATATATTACATATTATCTCCAAAACAGCTCCACGTGAGGCATTATAAGGCATATAGATCCATGTTTAAAAATAAATAATAAAAAAACATCCCCAACTCTACACCGCTGCCTACCCCTGGTTGCTATTGCTAGGATAATTTTGGACTTTGTCACTGTTCAGTAATGCAGTTTAATTACAAAACAAAATAAATAAATAGAAATTCCCCTCTGTCTGAATGTTTGACTAGTTAAATTAGTGATGACTAAATGATTAGTAGTTTTAGTTTATATGGTTTTACACCTTTAAAGAATTGCCGTATCTCTTTACACCAGTTCATTTACATACGTAAATTTAACGTATTACTTAAAAAATGACTTCATCATGTGATTTAGCTACTTTTAGCAACATTTCAGCGAGCCTTTGGCAACTTCCCATGAGAAATAGTTGGCAACACTGCACAGTGCTGAACTGCAGTATATTTCATGTTCTACAGAACACAAGTAGTGTTAGCTTGAAGACGGAGCACACTGCCACCAAACAGATTCAAGCTGTGAGATTGTGGACTCTTTAATGACTTGAGGTAAAAGTGCCCGACGTTGAGGAAAAACCAATATAATTTATTCTGAATATATACAATTCATTAGATTTATTGAGGACAATAACATTGAGGATAAATAGGAACATTTCACTTAATAAATGTTAAAAACAACAATTCTTGAAGCATGAATTCTTGAAAATGGGATGCACAGTGGATCTGTAGTGGGTGAATCTAACAAATACATTTCCTAAAATCATAAGGAAAAAACAAGATTTTTGCATTTTCATAAAGAAAACGAAGCCTATTCTAAGACCCTTGAAAGTTTTGCAATGGGACATTATTTTCATGATAATTAATCACATTTCCAACAAAAAAGCTCATTACTGTAATGTGAAAAAAACCCATCTCATTACTATAAGGCAGTACAACAAATAATTTTTTTTTTATTTATTTTTTTATTAATTGTATTTATTTATCACATGTTATACATTTGCACATATACAGTGAAATGTTATGGATATTTTTTCACATATCCCAGCTAAGCTGGGGTCAGAGCACAGGGTCAGCCATGATACGGCGCCCCTGGAGCAGATGGGGTCAAGGGCCTTGCTCAAGGGGCCAACAGTGGCATCTTGGCAGTGCTGGGGCTTGAACCCCCAACCTTCTAATCAGTAACCCAGAGCCTTAACTGCTAAGCCAGCGCTGCCCCCAAATACTAACAATAAAAAAATGGGCATTACAGTAGGCTACTGAGAACTGGTGAGAAAAGTCATTTATTGTCATGAAAATAATGTGACAACGCATGGTCTTCTTTATGCAAAACATAATTTCTTATTTGGTGATCTTTGATAGAAAGTGTTTTTTGACCTGGTAGTGCTCAGAAATACTGCAAACTCACAGGATCGTGTGCGTCCCCATTGCCGTCTAAAGCGCCGGTGCTGTTGTTAAGTGCACAGGGCACGTTGTAGTTTGTCAAATCTCCCCAAAGCAACAGCGTATCATCATTCTCTTCCCACGTCAAACTGTCACAATCATCATCGATGTCGAATGTCTCCTTCCTAGCAACAAATGAGTTATCTGAACAATGTCTGCATGTGAGGACAAACAGAGAGACAGAGAGAGAGAGCAGGCAGTGAAGACCATCACAGATGAGAGTTAACAAGACGAGAGCAAAATAAAAGGAGCAAAAGAACAAAGATGTAAATTAAAGGTTTAAGGCAGAAGTGATGAATTGCTCAGTTTTAAAGGAAGAATTTACTTAAAAATGAAAACTGTCAACATTACAGCATGTCGTTTCAAACTTGTATGATCTTTTTTTTATTTCTGTGGAACAAAAAAAGGAGTTTAGTAAAATGTTAATGTAGAATGCTACTTTTATTCCACATACAACGAGTGCATCCAGTGACCAGTGGCTTCCCAGCTCCAACAAGGACAAAAAATACCATTAAAGTATTTTTAAGTCATTATTCACTCATGCGGTGATATATAGAAAAGTCTTTATTCACATGCAAGAACCAATGGCTTTTGATGTCAAAAACATCAAATGCAGATTAGATTTGAAAGCTGCGGCAGAGGGGAAGGTTTTCAGTGAATAATGACTATGTCTTCATAAGACTTGGAATATAGTTCACAATGTCATATAGACTAACTCTTTTGTGATGTTTTGTTTTCTTTTACAGAACGTGACTACTATGTTCACTATGATTCCTCAAAAATCTCCTTTTATGTTGCACAGAAAGAAATCACAGAATATGAGTTACCTGTAATTCATTGCATCACCACTGGTGGCATCAGAGCATAGACATGAAATAATCTCAATAAACTGGAATCTAAATCTGTCTCTACACCGGCGTATAAGTGCCATGGGGAATTTTTTTAAATCTAATATTTTGTGAATAAAGTCAAAATATAGAGAATAAAGTTTTAGCATTATAAGATTACAGTCGGAATATTTTGAGAATAAAGCCAAAATTACGAGAAACAGCACATCATTATCACAACGATAGAATGCCGAGCCAGCAGCTTCACCAATGCAAGAAATGGATGTGGATGAGTTAAATCATACTTTAGTTTAGGATTTTGCAACAAAGAAATCCTTTGTCATCTTTTGGCACATCAGCACAAAGTTATTATTGGGATCTGGACGCTGCAGCGGTTGTGTATGATTTGAATTTATTCAGGAGAAAGAACCAGACAGATGTTCGCACAGTCCCGCTCGGCGTGGGTGATGTTTGAGCTGGGTTTCCAGAAGATCTAAGTCAAACGTAGTAGCAATTAAATTGCACTTACTACAGCACGTTTCCCAAAAGCATCGTTATCTAAGTAGCATGTAAAAATGCTCGTAAATTAACTAAAGCTATGAACCGCTCTTAAGTCCATAAATTACTACATGTATTGTTCTCGCATCTTTCACAGTTTATCAGAAACAAAGGGACATTTAATAAATTATATTAATATATTTTGATCATTGGAAAGCCATTGTACACGGTTTCAGAGGATAAAAAATGTGTTGGAAAAAATTGCATTGAAATCAATAGGCAGTCTCCGCAGTCTAGAGATAGATCTAAATTTACATGACACATAATACAGTATAACGTTTTATTGGACTTCTTTGATGAGCATAATTGTAATGGCAACAGAAAGATATGTTCTTATTGAACAGATTTGCTTAGAAGACATATGTGAATAATGTGACCCCGCAGTTTAAAACTTAAATACGCCAAAATATGCTCGTTTTGGATGAGATTAAAATCAATGAGAAGCTCTGGCAATCATAATCAGCCCCACATAAAACGAATCCCGTCCATATAGGGGTTTATGACATCACATGGCTTGTTGATACAGGGTTGAGATTTTACTGATGGTATGTCAGAAGATGTATATTAGGATGGCCACACGTTTTTTTTTTTTTTTTTTGCTATTTGATTACCTTGATCTTTACTATTATCATCTCTCCCTCCCCGGTTTTTGGCTTCAAGCACATGAGTACACTTTTCTTATGGGCTGACAGACAGCATCAGAGGTGGGAGGGGGTGATAATTAAGGGGGAAAGTTTAACACAGCGGACAAAAATCACAGCTGATTCTGAGATTGCAGGAATGAACAATTCTCTCATTATTCGTCACAAGTTTTTCAGTACAGAAAAAGCACTAAGCACAGCAATGATAATTTTTGTAAAATATTAGACTAAGACTGATTATCGAGACAAAAGGCGTCCCGGCGGGACACGACTCGTAAAATCGGGACTGTCCCAATTTTTTCGGGACGTCTGGTCACCCTACGTGGGTTTTTAAGAGCCACACATAGCACTGGCACAGTGTGCAGTGGGTGTTCTGAAAATCGATTTTTTTAACAAGTTTGTGTAGGTTTCAGCGATAGTTTTTTCATTCTTTTTTATTTATTAATTTTTTTATTACATGCATAATGTCACCTTGTAATATAACACAGGCTACTATGTTACTGTAACAATCACTGTTAATGAACGAGTGCAGTCATTCTACTTTTCTGAGATTTATTCTTGGCCGTACAACAGGTAAGAGGCAACACGAAGCTAACGAACAATTCTCTCTCAAAATCTTTCCCTCACTTCTGCACATGCACACACACCAAAACCCCCGGGAAGGTTCAGCTTTCCCATTATCATCCAACACAAAAGCACAATCGAACTTAAGTGCATTATATTATCAGTGCATTCATAACACTCACACATAATCTTTAAACACGCTACAATATCAATCAAATGAATGCCAGTCTTGTAAATACCAGGTCCCTTTGCGCACAGCAGACAAGAACATTCAAAAGCCCAAACTACTCAGCACACAAGAACATAGCAGATTACATTTTTGCAGCAAGAGTATAGCCTTTCAGTGTATTGTTAAAAGGTACTGAGAACTGTTAATAATAAATTGCTCGGTGGGAGCTTATAATAAACCAAAAGCGTTACCATTTTATTGTTATGACACTATTCAGTGTTGTAAATTACTTCTCAAGACTTCCTCAAGCATACAGTTTTTAGGAAAACATGTTTTAATGTGTTTATTAAAAATAAGACAACAACCATCATCTCGACACCAGGGGGTGCTGCAGCCTGCCCACAGCCTTGGCTTTAAATATAATAAAGTGTTTCTTCAAGCATGTGTTTTTGAGTCTATAGTTCAGCCAACTGATATCCGTCATTTTAATCCTGTTCTTTGTGCATCTGTCCAGGTCCCAGCCAAAGAAACAAACCTTTAGGCTACGTGAGAGCTTGTTTCATTAATCTCTATGAAATAAAGCCATCGTTATTTCTGTAATTAAATTCTGTAATAGTTCATACATTTCTGCACCTCAACAAGGTTACAAACAACTTCCATGTGACATTTATTTATAATTTTCTTCAGATCTTAATTTGTATTAGTAATTTGTTGATGATGTAATCGGATATGGCGATATTGTTTTCGAAAAATATCATGAATATATTTTTTTCATATTGCCCAGCCCTACTGTGCACTTGTAGCCTTACTGCCATTGTGCAGCATGCAGTTTGTGACTGCCATGTAAACAGACTAGGACTATTTGAATCATCCACTGGAGGAAGGAAGAAGAGGAGGAGGAAGAGAGAGAATTAATTGCTCATTGCACACTCTCACTCTAATCTCTTTTGTTAACCATATTTTAATTATATATTTTGGCATATTTAAGTTTTAAACTGCAGGGTCACATTATTCACATATGTCTTCTAAGCAAATCTGTTCAATAAGAACATATCTTTCTGTTGCCATTACAATGATGCTTATCAAAGAAGGCCAATAAAACGTTATATGTGTCACGTAAATTTAGATCTATCTCTAGACTGCGGAGACTGCCTATTGATTTCAATGCGATTTTTTTCAGCAATTTTTTATCCTCTGAAACCGTGTACAATGGCTTTCCAATGATCAAAATATATTAATATAATTTATTAAATGTCCCTTTGTTTCTGATAAACTGTGAAAGATGCGAGAACAATACATGTAGTCATTTATGGACTTAAGAGCGGTTCATAGCTTTAGTTAATTTACGAGCATTTTTACATGCTATTTAGATAACGATGCTTTTGGGAAACGTGCTGTAGTAAGTTCAATTTAAGTGTTATTAACGTTCAACCTAGAGCTTCTGGAAACCCAGCCCAAACATCACCCACGCCGAGCGGGACTGTGCGGACATCTGTCTGGTTCTTTCTCCTGAATAAATTCAAATCATACACAACCGCTGCAGCGTCCAGATCCCAATAATAACTTCCTGCTGATGTGCCAAAAGATGACAAAGGATTTCTTTGTTGCTAAATCCTAAACTAAAGTATGATTTAACTCATCCACATCCATTTCTTGCATTGGTGAAGCTGCTGGCTCGGCGTCCTATCGTTGTGATAATGATGTGCTGTTTCTCGTAATTTTGGCTTTATTCTCAAAGTATTCCAACTTTAATCTCATAATGCTACAACATTAATCTTGTAATTTTGACTTTATTCTCTAAACCTTAGATTTAAATTTGTTTCCCCATGGCACTTATATGCCGTAGTGTGTCTCTAAGGCCTGCTAAAGCTCTGCGTTTTCTGCTGTTAAGTGTTGTGGAGACTCACAGCTGGTTGAGCATGCGTTTCATCTCATCTGTGATGTTAAAGGGGACATCTTCCTCAGACGTGCTGGGATCTGCATCCATCTCAGAGCTTTCCTCATCAGATAACGGTTTATTTTCCTTCTTTCTGCATGCCACAGCCATCTGAGATACACAAACACATACAGATACTCTTAAAGAAGGCATGAACATGAACTGGATAAAGAATCCCTCGAATGTTGTTTGCCCGCAATACAATATGATAACGTTGTGTGCAGAGCAGAGAAATATTTTGCATCAGCAGTTTTTTTTTTTTTTAAGTATTTGTGTGACAGTATATGACAGTAGTCTTATATTTCACTTATCTTTGTTCATTCCTATTATGCAGTACATTTTAATGTTCACATTATATATGTTTAGTACAGTATATAAGATAAAATATTAAACTCACAATTTTTAAATCATTATATTGGCTTGACAAATGGCTAACTTTAGCTCTTTATTTCCATCATGAGAGGCATCCTGTAAATTTTCTTGCCATTGTGTAAATAATCAAGTAAAGATGCTGACTACCAAACCTGGAGTCGCAAGTTCGAATCCAGGGCATGCTGAGTGACTCTAGTCAGGTTTCCCAAGCAACCAATTGGCCTGGTTGCTAGGGTGGGTAGAGTCACGTTGGGTTAACCTCCTCATGGTCGCTATAATGTGGTTCTCGCTTTCGGTGGGGCGCGTGGTGAGTTCTGCGTGGATGCCGCAGAGAATAATGTGAAGCCTCCACACGCGATAGGTCTATGTGGTAACGCGTGCAACAAGCCACGTGATAAGATGCGTGAATTGACCGTCTCAGATGCGGAGGCAACTGAGATTCGTCATCCGCCACCCAGATTGAGGTGAGTCACTACACCACCACAAGGACTTAGAGTGCATTGGGAATTGGGCATGCCAAATTGGGGAGAAAAGATATAGTTCCAGACCAGATCATATTTCTGAAAGTCTTTTATAGAAATAATTAAAATTACAACACAAATGTTACCCAGTTCAAAAGATACTGAATAACAGGAATGACCTGTGTATGTACTGTATGTGTGCATTTATGTGTGGTACTCACTCTGTCTGCTGGTGCTCTGGACGGACTGACGTTGAACATCTTGGACATGTCTTCTGAGTTCCGCTGCTGAGCTACGTCACACAGTTTGGCTGTGATGTCAATCCTCCTGCAGATGTCCATGTCCACCTTCATGGCTTTCTCCTGAATCTTAGAATCCAGGTCGGACATTTGCTAAACAAATATTCAAACCCCAGTGTAAGCAAAGGAAAAGAAATAAATTTCTATGCAAACAATGGCTTTATGATGCTGAAAAAACAATTTAGTAACTGCAACATCATCAGATTCTTTCAGATGTGTTTGTCTTGAAATCTCCAAGCCTAGCCTATGAAAGTCAGTAGTTTTAAAACAGCAATTGTCACTTTCTTTTCAGTCCCATGCCTCTATCAACAGTCAAACTGAGACATTTCATTCTCTTTAAAAAAAAAAAAAAAAAAATTATTCCACATGATCATTGCAAATCAATTTAAAGAAATGTTTCTTGGCACAATACAAGTTAAGCTCTGCTGACAGCATTTATGGCATAATGTCAGAAAACAATTTAAACTCAGTCCTCAGGGTTTTTTCCCCTGACCCCTTTGTTTGCCTTGTTTTCTAGTTCCTCTCCCCCACCTGCCCTTCTTGTTACCTCCCTGATTTCCATCTCTTTATATTGTGAGTCTTGTGCTGTTTCCTTCCTTCATGCTCCCTGGGTGGGTCGGTCGGTCTGTCCATCCAACCCGTTTTACCATTCAGTCACTGGCTTCTGATTGTTTTCGGTTTGTCAGTGCTTTCTGTTTTTCTCCCCTATTTTTCATTTTGTCTTTGCCTTGGTCAAGTTGTTTTCTTGTTTTGCCAGTGTTGGCTGTTTGCCTGAGCATTTTTTTTAGCTATGTTTTTGGCCCAGCTTTTGTGTTTTTGATCCTGTTTTCTGATTTTTTTAAATATAAAGTTTAAAGTTGATCTGTTGAAAATGTTGAATCAGTTGAGCTGATAATGACTAACCTTAAATTTAGTTCTGTTAGCACTACCTGACAGAACGAAACCCAGAAGAAAGTTACTCCAAACCATAGGTGTTTTTCTGCACACAGTCTCGATCCAGCAGGAGTCATACTCCAAAGACTTGTCCTTGGACACCAGGCTGCGTTATTGCCATCAGGGCTATCTTCCTTTTGGGGTGTATGCCCAGTCACTCCTTGATGGGGTCCTGGGGCTAGTTTTTTGTGAAGCCAGCCTCATACAACTTTTTCTTGTTGGACTTGATGAGCCCTTTGATTGGGATATGCAGGGTGGCCAGAAGAATAGGACCTTCTTTGAGGTGGTTGACCATGTCTGCCAACTTCTAGAGATGGAGCTGCAACTCAGGGAATGGGACCCCATCTCTGACTGTCCCTCCCGCAGGGCTGGTGCAGGCGAGGTGTCGCCACAGAAAGAGGAGAAACTCCAATGCACCCCCCACAACACCCACCTCTGCTGCTGCTACCCCTGAGATTCCCGTCTCAGTTGCCCTGGTTCAGGATGGTCTCTTTATAGCAGCCTCTACTCCTAAAGCCTCAGTGCTCCCAGAGAGCCCTGCTACGGTGATATGCCCATCAGGAGGAAAGCGGGAGAAAAGGATGCATGCTAAGCCTTTATGTCGAGCTGCAGCTTCCCCTGAGATGACCTCCACCACAGCTCCCCTAGAGGCGCCTGCCCTCGGTGCTGCAGCTCCCCTGGAAGCACACGCCTTCGGCACTGCAGCTCTCCTGGAGGTGCCTGCCCTTCCCTGCTCAGGAGCCACCCAACCCTCTTACCGCCCCGGTGCAGCCCAACCTCATCTCTGCTCTGGAACCGCTTGACCCTCTTCCCGCTCCTATACTTTCCAATATCATCCCTGCTCTGATGCCGCCAGTCCCTGCTCTTGTCCCATCGCTGCACCCTTGTTTTCCCCTTCTATCCTCCCTTGGTCTGTTCCCTGACTTCCTGCTCCCTTGGCCAGTATTGGGGGGTAGTGTCAGGAAACTCTTGTTGGTTTTCTTTTTTTTTTTTTTTTTTATTAAGCTGGAATTACACTAATCTGAGATTGGGTTCGCATTACCTGACACATTTTCTGTGCAGTTATAATCTAATATTTCAGCTAATGTCATTACCATGTAAAGCCGGTAAATCAGGCAATTTTGCATGACCCATTCATCCAACAGAATTTCCACAACAACAAAAAAACACACATTTTATTCAGTTTAAATATTCAAATTATAAACTTTTAAGGAAGAATTGATGTGTTCCCAAAAACATGAGCTTCACATTTATATTTTTAAACCATTGAAATGCATGGCCCTGTTTACTTCTACTGTAAGTAATGTATTTCTGTTACTGCAATATTTGCTTAAAATTATTTTTATTTTTTTTAATAAATAAAAAAACACTGAGGGAAGAGTCAAACTTGTTTTCTAAGGTAATCAACATGTCACAGATGCTGCCGGTAGTGTGTTGAACCCGAAATGTTCCTTTTATTCATTTCATGCAGAGCATCAATTATAAGCTACAAACAAACACACTACCAGATCTGCCATAAATCAATGTCATAGCACACAGATAAGACTAACAAGTTAGTCTTGTGGTAAATCCACAGGCACGCAACAAACTTTAGCTGTTAATTTTGCCTAAAGGCCACATGGGAAACAATTGTTCTGACTCATTTGCTTAATATTGAAAAGAGGAGGCCAGCACCGAACCCTGAGATGGTTAACTGATGCGACACCCCTCCATACTAAGATGTCTTGAAGAATGTGCACATTTAGTGTTTAAAAAAAGAAGGAAATTAAGAGCCAAACGATCCAAAAAATGAATCAAAGCAATTGATTTCATTTATTAATTTCAGTAAACTCAACAATTATGTTTACAGATCATGTCTTGCATTCTCTCTTACTTTCAGGTTCAGGAATTTCCTCCGATTCTCTACAGCTCTAGAATGGTGCTTCTTGCTACCCTTTATGATAAACAGCAATTTCTACATCAGTTGACAATATTGAGAGACTTTTATAGCTCCAAAAACAAAGTCTCCATCTGTTTTGATAGAACACAGTAGCACTCGTGTGAATTACTAGCTAACAGGTGAGGGAATCCGAAGGCAATGAATTGTGAGGAAGTTGCAATTAAACATGATTAACCGTGAATCTAGACGACATCTGGATAAACCGTTTATTTATTCCTCACTGTCCAGGTCAGCTGTTCTAAATCGAAGGTGTGTATGTGTAAGATCATGACAAATGAGACCCAAAACAGAAGTCTCAGTGTGTGTTTGTCATTTTCTTAGGCTTGTGTTCCAGCTAAAGGGAAAAACAGCCAAATCGAGTCGTTTTCTCTGTTGTCATAATACAGAAGTCAAGGAAAAGGATTTCTAACAGAAAGTTTGGAATTAAACTGATAAAGATCTGGTTGAAAAGCTGAGATCCTTATCAGATGTAGTAAAAACATCAACCATATGACATACTATTTGGACTTAGTAATTAGGGATGCACTATTTGTTGGCGATTTTATGGTATTCGTAGCGTTTCTATAAATTTGGTTATCCAAAACAGTTAGACATCTTTTATATTGTACATCAAAATATTTTGATGCTTGATTTCACTTGCAGCATGTCATTTTATTATGTGATTTTAGTGTGTATTTTTTGTTCAAAAACAGGCAAACTGTATAAAGTCATAATTGGTCATCATATTGGTTAACATAAAAGTTCAAACTGAAATTATAAATTATCGTCTAGGCTAAATTTTCTATTATTGTAGTAATCTTTTAGAAGTGTAAATATTCATCTCCCCAATTTGTGTTTTTAATAATACAAATAATTGTTAATCATGAAAAATATCAAATTTACAAAAATATAAATAATAAAATATAATTTGGGGAGATAATTAGTAATGTGCCCCCTCTACTTAAAATTGTTTCTACATCTCTTCTGAAAACACATTTCTGTCTGTTTATCTGCAATACAAACATGACCAATATTTAACTGAAATGTTGTATGAACTTAAAAACTTCAGTAATAAAAGCATAACACAAAAAATGTAGACACTTTTTGAGATAAATACAAGAAAATACTCACATCACTCATGAGACTCTTGAAGACCACCAGTTCAGATTTCAGTCTTTCTACATTCTCGTTTAACTCGTCCTGAATCGTTTCTGACTCCTGAACGTTCTAAATACACAAACACACATGCGAACAACATAGTATGACATTAAACAGTCTGTATGTGATGACGCTTTAATTAAAGTCTGTCTGTTTGTCTGTCTGTCTGTCTGTCTGTCTGAAAAAAACCTAATCTAATCCCCACAGAGGTGATAGAGAAGGCTGGAGAGGAAATCCATACGGCTCTGGGCAGAATTTAAACAGCAGGCTCTGATCGGAGCACGTTAGCACTCTCTGGGGAAGCTTCTCTCCTCGGCAGTTTTGCTGACCCATAATCCAACCCAAACACAGATGCAGGCATTTATTAATTTCTCGCTGCGTCAGCACTGGACAGTAGAGTGGCTCTTTACACCTGCAGCAGATTTCTGGGGTGGATTTAAGACATTTGGATCTAACATGGTTTATTACAGGGCTCTCATTCTACGGTCAAACAATAATTTAACATTTTCCCAGGGAACTGATTTCCTGCATAACTGTGCTGGTTTCATGTGCCTCTTTTCACTCCACAGCCTCTGTCTTCTCTCATAATAAAATCATTTTAACTCAAAGCAATATTTCATGTCCTTTTATTAATGTATTTTGTAAGTAGCCATGAATTAAGTGGGATAATATATAGTAAAGCTGTTCTCATTGAATTAATATTATTTTGTGATAACGACCAGCTGCCTGTACATTATCCCTTACATACAGTAAGGCGCATGCTGATGCTCTCTGGGAAATGGAAACTCTTGCTCTGTTGCTCTATTATAAACGGCTCAGGTCAGTTATGATGTTATGTTTAAACACTTCAGTGCTTAAATACATCCCATTTAAAGCCCTGACCCAGATTGTTGAGGCAGCACACAATAGTTTATATTTGCTCTGATCATATGTGTGGTAAGTGACTCATCATATATTTTAGCTAAGCTAAAGCTTATGTGTACTCCTGCGCTTTAAAGAGATCATATCATGGATAGGTTCATGATATTCTGCTTTCTAGATATGGCTTGGGTTCCTCCTTCGATGTAAGTGTATCTGTTCCTTCTCGACCCACTCCAAGAGGGATTCGGCATCAGCCGGCATGGAAGGTGCTAACGAGTAGGCTAAAGGCTACAGCCCCTAGCGTCAGTCGCTAGTGCGCCTCTTGAGGCCATGGGAGTGAGGTTTACACATACCGCACAGCTCCCATTACATAAGTACCAGCTGTTTCTTTTTTGGCCATTTTATCGACTGGCTGGCGAAATTGTAAGTATGATCAATTAGAAAATTAATATACATTTCCTCAACAAGCCACATGCATTGACATTTAAATGCTTATTCAGCTTTCAGCAACTTATTCTGCCCTGAATTAACTAAAGCTTGAACTACATAACTGAGGTCATTTACATAAAGAAGTCATAAAAGTACAGTAGCAAAAACAGCCTTGTTTAATTCTAAGGTTCGGAGAGAGGGTGGAAAATGGTCAGGAAAAACTAAAATAAGCAGCCTGATAGCATGAAAATGATGTAACTGTGGTGATATTTTTGCAAAGTGATATTATATGGTTCATTATCTGGATTGCGGCAGTTCCAAGGTTAAATGTCCACTGTGTCGTGCTAAAAGCGAGTTATATTTTTAGGTTAATTCCCTATTAAGTTTTAAATCAACAAAACCTACCTCCCTACACTAGAACTTAAACCTAAACCTAATCGATTGTGTCTGAAAAAGCCAATGATATATGACACATGCAATTGCTGAAGCGACCACGTCAATTTTGTGCTGCTTCTATGACACTTTCAGCTCACGTGTCGACTCACGTCTCACGACTCGTAGCACGGTCCTTTGCATCACAAGTGTAACGCTCTATCAGTTGAGCAATTTGATCGCATTTGAACAAGCTTGTAAATGTAGTTGGTTATATATGTAATGCAAATGTTAAAATGTATTGCCTTACAAGTAATGCACTGTCATAACAGTGGCATGCACTCAGCCCCAGTTGGGAAGGATTGAAGGGGTACCCGGTTTAGGCACCGCACGCCAAGATAAGTAAGTGTTTATTAACTGACAATCTGCCGTTTCGTAAGTTGTGTGAAAGTAAATAAAAATAATTGTTGTTGTAGCACCTCTAGTGTCACCAGAAAACTGCTGCGTTACATACAAAGAGCCACATATAAATAATTTAGTAAAAATGTAGGTATAGTAACGTGATTCTATGAGACCAGGTTGAAATTATGACTTCAGGCGACAAAAATAAAATGCAAGAGTTGAATATGGTGCCTTTAACTGCATATGGACAGTATTCTGCAATATGAGCATGAGCTTCAGAGTCAGCTACAAGGTTACAAAGTGAGAATCATAGATCATAGAAATGCTAAAACTAATTATCTTCACAATGGGAAAGTCTAGACTGCTCTTGTGCAGGTGGGCTCACCTCCTGCAGCGTCTGGACCATCAACTCCATCTGTTCTCTCCTCGAAATCTCCTCCTCCCATCTGTAACACACACAACACATCTTTCATAAAGATTACTGTGTGTTAGGGGTGGTATGACTAAAATCTTATATGAAGAGTCATTTTAAATAACGGTAATGGTATATATATTGCAAATAGTTTTTATTTTTATTTTTTACATAAAAAGTGGTCTACATATTAAATAACATGTGGTAATGCTGCTGTTTGGATAACCCAGTGAATTAAACAACTTTAAAAATGAAAGGTGCTTCATCTCATTTGATAATGTCAGCTCTTTTTATTTGGAGCTTGATGAACGGAAAGCAAACGATGTGATTATTCATAACAAATGAATGATAAGTTTGGCAGATCAGTGCAAACACAGCTGCACATTATGTAACACTTTAGTTAAAACCAACCTGGTCTCACAGAATCACGTTACTACAACTACATTCTTTTTTTTTTTTTTTTTTTTTCAATTTGGAATGCCCAATTCCCAGTGCGCTTTTAAGTCCTCATGGTCGCGTAGTGATTTGCCTCAATCCGGGTGGCGGAGGACGAATCCCAGTTGCCTCCGTGTCTGAGACCGCCAACCCGCGCATCTTATCACGTGGCTTGTTGAGCGCGTTGCCATGGAGACATGTGGAGGCTTCACGCCATCCACCGCGGCATCCTCGCCCAACTCACCACGCGCCCCAACAAGAACGAACTACATTATAGCGACCACGAGGAGGTTACCACATGTGACTCTACCCTCCCTAGCAACCGGGCCAATTTAGTTGCTTAGGAGACCTGGCTGGAGTCACTCAGACTACACCTACATTCTTGCAAAATGATTTTTATGTGGCTTGTTGTATCACAGCAGTTTCCTGGTGAAATGAACACTAGAGGCGCTACAACAACAATATGTGTAAGAAACGACAATCTCATTTTTCAAAAATGTAGCCATAGTCATGTAATTTTAATTAAATGCATTTAATTTAATGCAAAAAATATTTTTCTAGTATTTTAGTCTTGTTTTCAAGTAATAAACATCCTTAAAACAAAATACATTTACTTGAGAAAAATAATGACATAAGATATAAAGTCTTATTTATAGATAAATCATACAAACTTTTTATGGTTTTAAAAAAGTTTAGGTTTATGCTTAAAACAAGAATGGGGTAATAAACTTAATTCAAAGGGAAAATAAGTGTATTTTTCTTACCTTATTGGCAAATAATTCGTGTTTTCCTTAAACCCTTAAAGATATCAACGCAGTAGCAAAATCTATATGGGTTAACACATATCTACTGTAACACATTAGACCTATATACTGTATGTTGGTATAGATACATATATGAGCACATACAGTACATAACAGCACATTATCTGTTGATCTGTTTGCTCAGAAATACTCTGATAAACCATTGAGATCTGTTCTGCTGGCGTCTGTGGTCTGTGTGCCCACCCTGAAGTGTCTGGGACAGGGCAGCGCTGTAATCTAATTCCACACTCGAACTAACAGCTAGAAACCAACAGAAGGGTTCACCTGTGTCTCAGTAATGATAGTCACGTTATTGATTCTGTATTGATGTGAATTAATATGGCAGCCAACACTGAATTTTAAATCAGTTCATTCCTCGCAGACGATTAAATATTGGATCAAACTGCCTTGTCTTTTACATACTGAGAAATGAATCACTTAAATATTGATCACCCTGATCAAAAGATAATCTGTTCTTTATCATCTGAAATAGCACACTTAGTAAAGGCAAACTTTTTTCTATAATACTAAAAATCCTACAACAAGTTCAAACCTAGAAATTATGGATAAAACGAGGATTACACTTCTATTTTTAAAATCGATTTGTTTTTCCATTGAGGCTCAAAAGTATTTCTAAAGCAGACACAATATAGATTAAAACATCAAATCGTGTTATTATGTGGTCTCTCCATTTGGTTTATGGTCAATGGTAAAGTAAAATACAGTCTGAATCAATAACCACAACTTCTTAGAGAACAACATCTTGAAGCACTGAAACCATTAGTTCCATACGCTGCTCTGCTTTTGTCCGGAAACTATGACTGACAGCTGCAAAGAGACAGTTAATCATGGTTGTAAACATAAATGTTGAATGAGTACAAATGCTTCAGGGTGTCTTTCAACAGAGCTGTAAATCAAACCATGTCTGAGGCATCACTCCCTGTTTCTGTCAACCTCAGAGATCACCACCAAAATAGTGCATTGAGCATATCAATCCCTCTATCACATTTACAGCGTCCTGTGAGTGGTAATGGCTCCGGGCTGGCATCACTGTTACCACGGTGAGGTACACAGTAAACATCTCTCCGTGTGGAATGAGAAGCTATAGTGTGTTGAATGGACAACATGTCTATAAAGGACACGGACTGATCTGATGTCAGCATACTAATTACACTGCTTGTGTTCACTTTATTATCTCAAGTGACTGAACTGAAAAACTGCACTTAAAAACTCTTTCAGCGATCAGATGCCATCCTGAACAAAACAACCGCAGACCTTTGATTTTCTGTTGCTGTAGAAACTGACTAACAACTCACCTAAACCAAGTAATGCTCTTAAAATTTGCAAAACACATGGTTGTTGTCTCCTAATGTTTTTGTGATTGAATTTTAATTTAGATTGCATCTATCTATCTATCTATCTGTCAACTCTGACTAACTGACACAGGTACTCAAACTAACTAACCAACCAAACAACCAACCAAACAACTAACTAACTAATTATTTCTGTAACCAAATAATCTGTTAATCTGCGTTTCAGTAAAATACATGATGCATCTTGTGTCAAGCGGCTGCTCAGTGAATTCTCTCTGTCTGACTGGAGCATAGGAGACTTTGGCTGGAATCACGGTGACTGAACACTGTTCTTGATGTGCTGGCATGTATCGCATTGCTGCTGCAGAGCTATGCAGGTCAGGGCAGTTCATCAGCTGCATCACTTCCTCTGCAGACACAGCCAATCACAGCAAGCAAATCAAAAGCACATCAATTCCTGCTGGAATGCGGGGTCACGTTATCACTGATGCAGAGGACAGAAGGACACAATGTGATGTTATAGTCTTAATCTATCATCTGAAGAAATAAACTATTATGCAACAGTTAATCCCATCCACTAATCTGGTTGGGCGAGTGGCATTTCAAAAGTGCTAATATTTTTCTGTCATCAATGGAACGTTTTGCTGTTTGTATGGCATAGAATACTTTTGGGACTATTTTGGTTGGTAGAGCAATAATAAACAAAATACAGTATATGCTCATATGTCTGAAATGTCATTTTCTCTATATTTCTGTTTAAAGAGGAACAATCAGCCAACATCAATAACACAATGACCCACATTTGTCTCCATAGCTAATGGTGAAGAATGAATTTAGAGAACAATCTAGAAAACACTGAATTAATCTTATCTGGTCAGTCAGCAATGACAACAAACTGTGAACCAGAAACCAGGCCACGAGAGAGGCTCTAAACTCAATTTATAAGGACAACTGGACTAGTTTTTCTGTTTGTTTGAGAGATGATTATAGATGCCGAGTAGCCTTACAAGGACAGACAGCAACAGATGAGAATCATGGTGAGATAAAGTCACTTCACAGTTGTCTGGCTATTGGTGACCGCATGCCCTAAAATATAGCCCCATTATTCACAACACAAGTGACAAAAAAAACAAAAATCAGTGTTGGGCATTTTGAAATGTTCTTTTTTTAAAAAATAAAGGCTGCAGCACACTTCATACGAAATTGAAAAACGAACAGGTGTGTGGTAATCTCACCAAAATCTCGTGTTTTTGAGTTAATTTCGATGGTTCGTAACAGCTCTTAAGGGCGAACTTTCAGAAAAACTTCTTACCAGCTGCTAAACACCTTCTTACTGACAATGGTCCACGTGATAGGTAGGTGTGACCTGAAGCTCCACCTGCTTTGTGGCCAACAGCCAATTCCCGTTCAGTCAGCTAAGATCAGTCAGCATGAACACACCGGTGAGTTATTAGAGAGCTGGTGCAAACTTACCTACATCTGTACGATCGTTCACGTGGAGACATTTTCAAAGGACATGTCATGTGATTTTTTGTTTTGTTTAATTTGTCTACAACATGAAATCTACTCAAATACTCTTAATAGCGCATTCACTCTGTTGTTTGATATGCTACTTTAACACATGTGCCGTCTGCAGTCGAAAGCCATTCACACATCTGCCCAAAGTAAGATACTGATCTCGTGTGAATTCATTGATAGCACATTTTACTATCATATTAGTTGATGTTTTACATGTTGTCTTGAGCGTCCTCAAATTTAAATGCTCCTCTAAATGCCTCCCCCAGTGGTGTGGCAGATGTCTGAATGTTTGCAAACAGTATGTTGTTGCTCAGCTGTTTCGAACTTCACCGTGAGTGTGCTGGGGCCATAAGAGGGCTTAGTTACATTAGACAAAAGGAAAAGTCATCTCAGAGGCAGAGCAAGTTACTTTTGATAATATATTACAAAGACTAATGTTTTTTAAATGTGCAAAATGTGCATCAATGAACTGTGCACAATAAGACCACAAAGGTGCAATAAGTAAGGAAATAGTGTCCATTTCGATTCCATGTTTACTTTAACTGGTTTTTCCATACATACTGTATGGTTTTATGACATAGGCATATGCTAATTTTAACACCAGCTGTTTGCATCTACAGTAATGAAGCCATGTTTCTTTGTTATGGGCCTATGTCCCAATTTCCCATGCTTTTTACACTTTGAATGTGAGCACACCTAACCCTCATCAAAGGCTCCTACCCCTAAACCTAACCCTAACACAAACCTTTCTGCATTTTTACACTTTAATTAAGAAATGATTAGTATGTTTATTAAGCTTCCTCGTGTGGACTGTTGGCTGCCACACAATATAGGTTTTATTATCATTGTGGGGACATTTGTTCCCTGCGATGTAGGCAAAACCCAACCCACACTCATGCTGCGATTTATTGCTAATACTCTTTCCCTGGCATGTTCACTGGCTCCCCCGTGAAAGTCACCAACTTCTTCACCATGCAAGTTTATGGCATGTTGTGAGCAAATATTTCACACTGATACACTGGGCTCTAGAAGAGAGAGAAGCTCTCTTAAACGAGAATCACAAACCAACATCCTACCCTCCTCTCTATGGCTATGTTTGGAAAAGCACACTACTACACATCCTACTTATACTATTTCTGCAGTATATTGTATGTATCCTGAAAATTTTGTATCAGTGTAGATTTTTACCAACTTATTATTCTGTTTCACATACTATTTTTTTTTAAATTTGACATTATATTTAAAAATCATGGCAATTTACGGTATTTGGGTTGCTATGTGGTTGCGAAGGTGCTCTGGGTGGTTGCTAGGGTGTGGCTAGGGCACTCTGGGTGGTTGCTAACTGTCAGGAGTCAAAAGACTCCAAGTCTCTTTAAGTCTATATTCTGGTATTTGGCTCAGATCCCTTCTTAAGTTTTTTTTTTTTTTTTTTTTTTGCTTGTTATATTGTCTGCCAGGAACAATCATAAGTCCGATTGCTTAGTAAAGTAATAGCATACCTCTCCTCAACAGGGGTTTGTACAAATCCATAGCAATAATAAGAGTGATGTTTGCCTTAACAAGTGCCACTAATTATTACATAAATGCTGCTATTAAAACATCATTGTAAGTGTTGTATGTGCAGATAGAGGCACAAACCAGAAACCTAAAGAACTCTATGGCTGCACTGAACAAATGATTCACATGTTCCTTGAAGTTGTTTTAAATTATAATTGTGCAATTATAAAGAAAAAAAATTGAAATTGAAATAGTTGCAAAACTGATGAACACTTACATAAGTGTGCAGAAGACAAAGGCAATACAATTTGCAGGAGATATGTTCAGAAGACCAGGGACAGTACAGTAGATTAATTTTCACTTCTACCAAACCCAATCCAGCAGCCATAAGACACTTGATGTGATATTTGTTCTGCATAATCTATTCCCCAAGAAATCATGCAACACAAACATGTCTTGATGGAAACTACAGTTAAAGATACCACGAAATGGTTTTGTGAACCAAGGAGGTCTATAAAACCTGGTGAAAGCAACCTGTTAGCATTTCCATTCATCACAAAACTCCCATTGCGATTTCATTGGGTCTTTAATATTAGTATAATAATATGCCACATTAGCATGCATGGTTATTATCATTAATGTGAGTCCGACTCCAGACAGAATAAATACATGACTCAACTGATGGCCATGAGTCCTCTCTTCTTCCTGGTGCAATAGACCACATGTCGCAAATACAGCACTTTAAATAGAGTGAGTGAAAATATCCAACAACTTGAAATGAGCTCTGAGCATATCGGTAACATCTGACCGTAGGGCACAAAGAGGACAACCCAGGGTCTACATGGACCCTTGGAAATGGCCACAAGAAAATGTGGGTTATGGAATATTAGTAAGATATAAAAAGACACAAATCATAACACCCAAACTGTGATAACATTTATACTTCGTATAGGCAATTGATAATAATCTGTGTTTTTGAATATTGACAGTGTGTCTATAAACAACCAAAAATATCGGCAGATCTATACATTTTCAACATGATCACATGGGAAATTGATATGCTGCTTCCAAATGTTCATGTTCTATTAAATTGACTCCATACTGCCAAATTACTGACAAGTGCATCTCCCATCACATTTTTGCAACAATTCAATTTAGAGCTAAATCGATATATCGGCTAGGCAGATTAATCAGCCAATACTTGGCCATTTTGCAGTTATCAGCATTGGCTGATCCCAGTGTTCGCTTGGTCAATTACGCAACAGAAGTTTCAACTTTCCCTTGCGTCAGTTCCAAAATCTACCAATCGATTTGCCAACGGATAGAAAAAACATTCTGTTTTCAATTTGTTGTTGTTGTTTTTTTTATTTTATTTAAGTGAATTTGAGTAAATATTGTATAAAATAAGTGTTCATTTCAGAAATGTTGTGTACATCTGATTTGCTGTTGTGGAACTGTATTCCATACAATCTCTAGATATTTGTTTTCGCCACTGAAAAACCAAATCAGTCGACTACGAATTTAAATGCATTTACCTTTCACCGTGGTGCTATTGGGTATGCATTGTGTGCGTAAAATCTAAGAGATGGGTTCTGGTCCCAGTGTGATTTGGAGATTGCATTTTTGCTCTTAAGTTTAATTTTTACACACCACTGATGGTTAAATATTAGGGTTGGGGTTTGGGTTAGGGGGTATCATTAATAAAATATTCCTCTTCTTTTCCTTTCCATTCCATTCCATTTGGAGTTGCAGTTTTGCTCTAAAATAAAAATTTTACTCCACTGATGGTAAGGTTTAGGGTTGGGGTTTTGGTTCAACATGATCACACAGAAAGTCGGCATGCTGTTTCCGAATGTTCTGGTACCCTAGGATCGGCAAAAGTATGCTGATTCACTGACATGCGACATTTCCCACCAGCCATTTTTGTATCGATTTCAGTGTGTTTACATTCCCATGTGCGTCAGCAGCATGAGAGACCCGGGTTCATATCCATGTTGAAACTAGGAAGTAATCGTGTTCGCTTAACCGGTGACGAGCTTGAATCAGAGGTTGCACTTTTCCTCCTAACAACACATCTTTACTCCACTAATGGTTAGGTTTACGTTTGGGGTTTGTGTTGAGGGGTTGAGTCCATAAAATATGCATTTCTCTTCACTGTATTACATCCTGTACAGCTGAAAGGAACTCGCTTCACAACTAGCTTTTGGCGACCTCTCCTGGACATAAATAGAGCTCACACGTGCCTATACACCCTACAACACTTACTGTTTTGGACACTGGGGGCAGTGTTTTACATTTCGGTAAGCATATACCAATTTTTGCTGAAGAAAAAATGTATGTACTCTTTCCGATTTCCCTTTGAGATCAGGCTGTTGGGTTAGGGGGTATTGTTAAAGGAATATTCCGGGTTCAATACAAGTTAAGCTCAATTGGCAGCATTTGTGGCATAATTTTGATTACCACAAAAATTCCTTTTCTTAAAAAAAATTATAAATGGAGGTTACAGTGAGGCACTTACAATGGAAGTGAATGTGTCCAATTTTTGGAGGGTTTATAGGCAGAAAAGTGAAGCTTATAATTTTATAAAAGCACTTACATTAATTCTTCTGTTAAAACTCATGTATTATTTGAGCTGTAAAGTTGTTTAAATTGTCATTTTACAGTCATTTTAGGGTTTACAGTTTGTTGACATTACATCGTCATGGCAAAAAAGTTTTAACTTTAACCAGAAAAGATTAGTAAGTGATTTTATTACGCTAAAATCATGTTTACATGCATACTGTTTATGTCTTGTGGCTATACTTTTGAAACAGTGAATATTTAACGTTCAAAAATTGGCCCCATTCAATTCCATTGAAAATGCCTCAATGGCACCCATATTTTTGCTTTTTTGTTTTAAGAAAATGAGGGGCAAGTCAAAATAAACTTTTGTAGCAACCAACATTATGTCACAAATGCTGCAGATTGAGTCTAACCTATTTTGAACCCAGAATATTCCTTTAACAGCATTGTTATGTAAAGCAATCCTGTTGACTGAATTACAACATTTACAACTAAAACTACAACTCACTTTTGGAACCACTCTGTGGGAATTTAGCTCAACAACACTTCCAGCTTCGGCAGTTGTTTGAATTTTGGTAAGACCGATTTCAGCACCCACTCACTGAATTAGGCAAAAAATGCAAAAAAGTAATGAGACAACACTGGAGCAATGTAGAAATATTTATTGTCGCATAGTGCATACTGTTTTCCCAAACAATTTATTTTTAAATAGCAAGCATTATATAGTGCATACTGCGGGATATATAGTAAACTAGTATGCAGTTCCAAACAGAGCCGTTGATAACTTTTTCTTCTACTAGGAAAAATCCATGATTTAATGCTCGAACTGTGTCTTTACTGCAGCTACATGTTTTTTTTTTTTTTATGCAAAATACTCAAAAACAAAAAAACATCTAAAAATACGATAATATGTTCAATATAAACATAACAGAAGAAGATAAAAGAGCAAGAAAGTTACAATGGTGCCAGCTAGAAGACGCTACACAGTCTCAACTCAATTTTCACAAGCTCCGTCCAAAACACAGGGTGTGATTTTATGACAACCTGACATGATGAACAAGACAAGAAGGGATTTGAAGGCACACGTGTGGATTTAGTGAGTAATGGCGCAGTAATGAAACAGCTGTAACCCAGGCATGTGTGAAACAGGTGTGGACATTTAATACAACACCTGGCAAATTGAGCAATTGGGGAACTGGGGAAGAGAGTTATCCATTCCAGTGGTACTCAACTAGTGGGATACTACCAACAAATGGGTCACAGGTCTGTTCTGATCAAAATCAATGGTAAAAGGCAAATAATCAATATAAGATAACGCAATTATCCATATAATCAAATACTTTTAGCACAGCATAATAAATAAGCTTATACATTTTTAAAAGGGATGAGAAAACGCTTCCAACATATTTTGTTGTTGACGTCAAATGCTGTATGGTCAATAAAACTCTATGGTTTTTTGGCACACTTTCATCCGTCACTTGGTAGAAGCCACATATATTGATGCCAGCATGGACAAGCAAAACCAATTAAAAATCGAATCCCGATTCCAGATGTGACGATGATGGCGGCCTACGGAAAGATCCGGATTAAGTGCAGTCACTGCTACTCCAACTTTCCGCGTGCCCCCCAATAGACTCACTGCACCCAGCGTATTCAGCAATGTGCCGGCATCCAGTGTTAAATAAACTCATTATTTCATCATTTAGCTGCCTGCAAACAACTCCCTCGAGCTAGCGGTCACGTTCCTCATCTAAATCCAAGAGAGCGCTCACACCCAACAGGAGTATGTCCCTGCCCAAAATACACCTCAGTGCCTTGAACATAAACAAGGTGTGGCAAGGTGTAGCCACAAAATACATCGCATGTTGAGTCTAATCTTAATTGTTTTAATAGCTTGATATTGCAGCCAAAATCAGTTCATTCATTCCTGTGTGATAACTTTCATTGCTAATGCTTAGGGCGATATTAATCATTGCGAAAGCTCTATTTACCATAGGTGGAAACCACATATGAAGAGTTTGCACCTTACTTTGGTTGTGCTGGATAACAAAACTTGTTAAGAGTTATTCAAATGCCATGTGAAATAACTTCTGCTGAAACAAACACAGAAGACATTAAATGGTTTGTTTTGTTAGCATTAGCAACAGTCAAACTGCAACACGATTTTATCCTTTTGGTTACCTGCAGTTTCTCAATTCTGCAGTTTCTTTTTTGTGCCAAAAAAATGGTCATCAGGCCTGAACTAACAGTGCTAATTACGAATTCTCTTTACAGGAGAAATCGAGTTGTACTGTATAAGGTCGATAATGCTTAAAAGCACACAAGAAGATCTGTAAATCACCCAGAATTTTTTAAAGGGCTTAAAAGCAAAGCAATAAAGTGGGGCCTGGAAAGACCTGTTCATACAGTATATAACATTAATACATTTCAATGTTAGATTTTAATGGAATAGTTCACCCAAAAATGAAACTTTTGTCATTATTTTCACACCTTCATGTTGTTTCAAACCTGTATGTCTCTTTAAGGACAATTTTACAGTGTTTGAGTCATCACTCAATGTCCTGAAGCAAAACAAGTTGAAACCCACAGCCATAGACTGGCCATAAATCTCAAGACATAACAGGTCATGGGTGAAACATGCCCTGTGTCGTCATGGTAATTCCCAGAGTGGACGTGTGCCAGCTTGGCAGAGAACAGTGAGAGTGAATCAGAGTGCAACAAACCCTAGATGTCATCCACATCCCCATTCCATCCACATGAGAGAGACACACAGAACTATTCATGAAATACTGTCTCTCAAGCGTTAATGCTCTTTTAATTCTGCCCGGCCATCCCAGAAACATAACAAAATTTCATATTGTCCACACATACCCAGCACTTCTGGACAGACGGAGGGACGGACGGACGGACAGATGGATCGATGGACCAACTGACTGACCGACTCAATATAGATTTCGATATCGATATCAATAAACACCAGTATTTCTCATTACATGGCAAAATTGTTCTGCAATACTTCATATACTGTAGTCATAACATCCCTCAGGAAAAGCTGCAACTAAATTCAGCCGTGACTCAATTATTAATGCAAGTGAAAGTGTCCCGCAGGTGTGTCGAGAAACTGATGGTGGTAAAGGAGGCTGCCACTGGAAGATCTTAGTCTGGTTTAGTCAGTTTACTTTATCATGATTGTTGGGTGATCTTGACGCTGGATTTGTGTGAAAACAGCAATATCCCACCTTACAGGAAGATTCCATGAAATTATTTGTTGTATGCAATTTTTTTCCTGTATTGACATATTTCCCGTTGAAACAGGAAGCAGGGGCAGGACATCTCAAAGCGCTTGACCTTTTTTTAAATAGCCAATAGGCTTTAGTACGGAGAACCTTAGAGGACACAGAGGGAATTAATTTTCTGAAATAGTTTTGCTTTCCCTCACAATTTTTGTGCTTTTCCTTGCTATTATTTTGGGTTCCACTGCAATAGCTTTGTCCATCTCTTATGAAAATTAACTATGGTATTACTACATTAACCATATTTGAACCTTTATATGTGTAGTAAAACCATAGTAATAATATAGGAAACCACAACTATGGTAATAAAAATCATAATAGTTCTGCCAAAAAAAAAAAAAACAAACAAAAAAAATAAAATAATTACTACCATGTGTTTTTGGCAGGAAATATAGTTTTAAAAACCATGGTACATTCACCACAAATTTCCCATGGTGTTAGTACAAAAAAAACTGTAGTAACCGTGGATTTTTTTTTTTGTGGGGCAGAAAGATTATGATTTTTATAACCATAGTTTTGGTTTTCCTATATTATTACAAGGAACTAAAAATTAAATGTTTTTCATTTCGGTTTGTTCTTAGGAACAACTGTATTTTTCCGTTCCGGTTCAGAAGTTCCGCAGCCTCCTTTCCAAATGGTAACAGGTTAGAGACAAATTAGTAACAGGCTATTACTAACTTATCTTGAAGGAAACTGCTGCATCATTTCTCTGCTTAATTACCCATTGTAGATGTGGCATTCTGTGAATGAAGACCTTTTTAACAACTATGTATAATTATTACATATACTGTACATGCACAGCTAATTCAGATAAAAGGTATACATTATTAGAGATAAAAAGTACATTTCTCAGCTGTTTCCAAGTCTTCACTGAATTATTGTTAGATATGATACATTAATACAGATTTGATGCTGCCGGGTTTTAACTGAGAAACAGATCTGTAATTAAAATTATACTTAACTGTTAATTCACTGTATGCTTGTTATGATGCATTCTATGTTCTCCACACAAGAAAAAATATTAATTGCTTATGTTTGCTCATTTTGGTGAGGCAAGTTGCTTATTTTGGGCTTATTTTTCCAGACCAGGTTGCTTGTTTCTCTTGCGAGATCTGGCAACACTGCAATTGGTATTTCACCCACCCCTTAGTGCAGAGTACTGTCATTTTCAACGTTATTAACTTTTATTTTGTTCTAACCTGTAACCATTTGGAAAGGAGGCTGCGGAACTTCTGAACCGGAATGGAAAAATACAGTTTTTGCTCAGAAAAGGGTTAAGTTAGGTCATTAAGATATTCTTATTATATATATATGGTTACTGTAGTAAACTGTAGCTACTGTAGTAAAACTAGGGTTTATTTTCATAAGTGGTGGCTATTGCGTAAAACTATTGCGAGGGAACCAAAACAAATATTTAAAGGGAATGCAAAACTTGTTGAGAGGGAACGCAATACTTATTATGAGGGAACGCAAATCTTATTGTGGGGGAACTCAAAACTTATTGAGAGGGAACACAAAATTTATTCTGAGGGAATGCAAAACGTATTCAGAGGGAACGCAAAACTTATTCTGATGGAACACAACACCTATTGTGTACAGTAGAGAACGCAACACTAATTGTGGGGGAACTCAAAACTTATTGAGAGTTTTGAGTTAGTAGTGCCTCTGATTGGGCTAGTAATAACCAATCGTCGAGGTAATTCAAAACACGCACACTGTTCATTTTCAATGGGGGCGAGGACGTGAAGAAGCTCCTTGTCCGTGACATGTGCACGTTCTTCACCCTCGCTGGGGGATGAGGTGGCAACATCCTCCATGAACCACTTGCCTGAAGCTGCAAGTGACACAGCATCATCCCCATCGTCAGAGCCGCCAAACATAATGAGGCTCCAATAGAGGGTCAGAGCTCATTACCCGAATACTCCACAGGACGTTACATCGGAAGTTCAGGGGGCTCAAAGGGCTTGCAAGATCCTCCCCTTATTCTTCCAGAAGCAAGTAGGAGTCTTCGCTGAAGTGCCGTGTTGATCAAGCGTCTGAAGCAAAGAACCTGTTCACAGAGAGCGTCTTTGACGGCGATGTGGAGAACTCTTCACTGGAACACACAGGGGAGCAGAAAGCCTCTTGGTGCAGGCACTGAGCACAGGTGACGAGTCGTCCTGTCCACGTCTCACTAAGAAGTTCCTTCCGCTATAAGTGTTTATTGACGGTGAAGCAGAAAGTGTTCCATGACGAAGATGTTTGCAGTCTTGAAGGAAGAAAATTCTGAAGAAATGGTGACCGAGCGCCTGCTTATATAGGCCAACTGCGCGCCTGAAGGGGCGGGGCTCAGACACCATTGCCAATCAGAGGATTGGCGTGATTGTATAAGATTTTCAACCAGGTCGTTTAGAAGGACATCCCAATAATGCTTACGACAATGTCGAGTGAACTGTATCGATAGGGAACACTAAATTATAAATTGAGTGCCTTTTAAGTTTCACTTACTAACTTCATTTATTGACTAAACGGTTATTAGATCACAAATAATGTCCTGCATACCACACAAGAGAAGACATGTGAGTCTTTATATTACATATTCCCTTTGACTTATTTGAATTTTTGTGTGATGTCATAATGGTCATTGATAAAACTCCCACACAGAGGTGAGCCGAGAAACCCAATCGTTTTAAAGTGGGCCAATGAATCACTCATATGATAACCAGGATGTGATACATACAAGCAATTAAAGGGTGAAAAGATGGAAATGAGCTAGTTTACTCTCTGTTCTCCTTCATTTTGTGCACATTGTTGGTTTCTGGAGGGTAAAGCAGCAGTATTTACTCGTGAGTCAGCACACACATATTCAGACATCTCCTCTGTGGCCAGAATGGTTGAAGTCATTCAGAAGTCATGCATTAATAAAAACCCATTCAACATCCAAATGAAATCTCATTCATAAGGGCTGCTCGCTTCATTCGGTTCAATCCCACGAAGCCTGTCAAGAAATTTCCCAGTCAAGTTACACCCCAAAATCAAAAAGGAAAAGAAAAGAAGATTAGAAACTAGTTTTGTTGTTGTTATTATTTTTGAAGAATTTGTGATTGGTGTTTGTAACAAGGTTCTTAAGATGGGCAAGGAGGAGGCAGGAACCAGCTGAACAGTCAACATAAAACTTTAATAATAAATTGAACTCAAACAAAACATATACTGCAAAAAAAAACAAAGACGCACACACACAGCTTTGTGCGTCTCCTCCCCCCCCCCCCCCCATATCTCTCCTGCAGATTAGTCAACTCAGTGCCAGGCATGTCCCCCTCCTCATCACAGTGTTTCATTATTTAGTTTTCTGGCTGGTTGCTAAGGCATCCCTAAGGGGTAACTAAGCTGTTACTTTTACATTTTTTTGTTACTCCTACTGTTCTTGATGTTTATTCTCATTAGATTCGCAATAGTGTACTGTAGTAACTTAACTCTGTTGAAATAAAACTACACTATACAATAACTTTTTTTTTTTTATAAAAATAGCATAAATAGCATAATTGTACCCTACAATTTAAATAATAGCCTATAGGCTCTATTTTCGTGAGCTACACGCAATGATCGTGCACTACGTCTTATTACATTTTCATGAAAGCGCTAATTCTAAGTGCAATTTTCCTATCAGCGCAAAGTGGAAGTAGGCGTGGGTGGAGGTGTTTGCACTATCTGTGGGTGTATGCGCACAAACTGTGTGTGTATTGTATGGTAATGAAGTGGTGCAAAGTACAAATCGCTATTTTCCTGAGGAATGGGTCATTGTACTAAGATGTTTTAATAACACCTGTGTTTTCAGAGCAAAGTCCAAACTCAGTTCCTACATTTGCAGGTTGGAGATTCCACCAGCAGGTGGTAATAAAGTTCATGTCCGAACTCAAGATTTGTTAAACTATCTATAGGTCATGGTTTATTTTTCAAATATTATTATTATGTTTATATTTACAATTGTATATATGATCAAATTTGTATTGGTATATTTCCACCTGTTGTCGTAGAGTGATTAAGTCACTGCAAAAGAAGCAGGTGGATGAAGGTGGAGAGAGTTTTTTTTTTGTTTTTTACCATTTCATAATTTTGATTATATTTTCATTTAATTTGAAGTGTAATTTGAATTTAGAAATATTTTTGGTTACATTTTTTCATGTTTCAATAAATTAATTTAATTGAAAACATGAATTTCGACCAGTAGAAGTAAAGAGTGCCAATACAATCACTATTAATACTAATAATGAAAATTATTAATATTGCTTACATTCCCTATAATTTACCGGACCGTACATCCAAATCCTGATGAGAATAAAATTTTCTAAGCATATAAAAGGAGCGTGTCCATATTGTTTATTCTTCTTATTAATTGTATACAGTCCATTTACACTGCCAACTTTTTATGAATGGGCTGTCTTTGTTTATATCACTGATGCTTGAGTGAACAGATTATATAAGCTAATAGGACGCAGACGCTGCAATAACCGGAGAAGAACCTCCGAATTAAAATGCACTTAACCCAGCCCATTAGCGCATTGTGCACACAATTTTGTGAAACCCACTTGCGCCTAGCCTTAGTGCATGCTTGCACAAAAAAAACAAAACTTCATGGCCATGCCCACAGACTTTGTGCTTATGACTTATGGCATAGCGCTGCACTTAGAGCTAGCGCTCTTAAAATAGGGCCATCTTTTTATATATCTTTTTTCACATAATAGTAATGAAAGTAATGGTAGTATTATTTGCATTACGGTAATGAGAATGTCATGAATGTTTTAATGCAACAAACATCTTAATGGTCGTAAAAAAGGGTTCTTTTTCTTTAGTTTTTTTATTTTAAATTTATAGTGATATTTTCTTGACAAGTTTCATGAAATTCACCGATAAAGGCAATCTAATGACAGAATCTTCCAACAAAAAAAAAAAAAACTTGTCAGACAGCCATGCAACTGATCTCAGATCTGTTTAATGCATCAACTCGTGTCCATATGTCACCTGGAATACCCCAGTACTGTGCATCTTGTCTGATGTTTAAAGCAATCATCACGCTGGAGGCAATCATCCTTCCAGAGCATGTTTTATTCATGGTCACTGTTCCTTACACTGCAGTATTTCAGTACATCTGAAGCTGACTTCTCAAAACATTCTGTCTCAACTCAAAAACTGATGAAAACAGAACGGATGAGTGCAGCCAACTTAAAGGAAGCTTAAAAAGACAGGAAGGATTTTCTCTTTTGAGATTTGTGTTGATCTCATAAAAACACAGTTATGAAGGCACGACTGATTAACAGTAAACCTCCCTACCCTGTCTTGTATATTCAGGTGAATTGTACAATAATATGTACTTTTACATTTCATCCCAAAAGAAAACAATTTTAAGAATGTATTGAATTATCAAGACATGTTCTGGACAGTTTTGCATTGCTGTGTGCCCTTCTTAATAGCAAATAAACAGCATATTTTTGAAACAATTACCATAATAAGTAGCTGTGATTAAAAAGGTTATCCTATCATATTTCAGCTGCTAAACTTATTAGAGAACGTCAGCTGCTCAGCAAAGCAACACAAAAATGTTATATAGTTGTGTAATTATTGTAGATCAAACAGATGGAAATTTCAAATGTGGCCCAAGATGATTGCATAACTGCACCCACCTTGTCAATCCCTTAAAATTAGCTTTGTTGGGGTAACCTAATGTGTTCAGGTTGATTCAGTGATGTTAATAACATTTTTGACTTGAATCAAAGTAGTTAAAGGTGCAATATGTAATGTTTTTACTGTACTAAAGCATACAATTATCATAATATGTTTATCAGAGATTTAGGAAACATGCTAAGTTGAAATACTGGCTTCTCCAAAAACAATGCTACACCCAGTATATTCTACTATGAAATGTCAGTTCCGGGCCGGAATTTCTGTTTGTGTTTTGGCCTATGTGATCCCGCCCACTGCCCATTTCCCAATAGTATTTCGACACCCCGGGTCGCCAGATTTGAAACAAGCAGCAATACATCTAGCTAACACTGACAGGGTTATAAAAAATCCACATGAGCTGGTTTATAATTTGCAAACAATAAAAACATCGCAAACGTATACATTAACTGATCAACTTACAGTATAAGGCTCTTCACTTGCCATTGTCAGTTTGCTCATTCCTGCTGCATGTCCTCAACCTGTTAACCTGTGTGAGCTTAGAGTCTGAGGAAGAGGGGGCGGGTGAGACAGCTCTCTCTAATATTTTGAATTTGGACTGCAGTACACATTTTAAACGCTTGATGTCAATGTTGCATATTGCTCCTTTAATTTAGATGTTACCACAAGAAGCACATACAGTATTTTAGGTAAACACTTTTGTCAGTGTACACTGTAAGAAAGATTTTGTCAGATAACCTAAAAAATGTGTTTCATGTGGTAACATCTAAATTAACCAATGTTGGGTATGTTACTTTAAAAAAGTAATCCATATTATTGTAATCACATTTTGTTTTTTACTGATTACTTAGTTGGAAATATAATTACATTAATTACTTAAGGGAATATTCCGGGCTCAATACAAGTTATGTTCAATTGACAGCATTTGTGGCATAATGTTGATTACAACAACAATTTATTTCGACTCATCCCTCCTTTTCTTTCCAAAAAAAAAGCAAAAATCTGGTTTACAGTAAGCCACTTACAATGGAAGTGAATGGGGCCAATCTGTAAATGTTAAAATAATCACTGTTTCAAATGTATAGCCACAAGATGTAAACAATATGCAGGTTAACATGATTTCAGTGTGATAAAATCACTTACTAACCTTTTCTGTGGAAAGTTCTATCTAAATTTACAACTTTGTTGCCATAATGCCACAACGCTGTAAACCCTAAAATGACCATAAAAAATACAAATTAAACAACTTTACAGCTTAAATAAAACATGAGTTTTAACATAATTAATGTAAGTGATTTTATAAAATTATAAGCTTCACATTTCTGCCTTCAAACCCTCCAAATATTGCTGCCATTCACTTCCATTGTAAGTGCCTCACTGTCACCTTGATTTTTGCTTCTTTTTTTTTTTTTTTTTAAAGAAAAGGAGGGACACGTCAAAATATTTTTTATGTTTTTGATTGAGTTTAATTTATATTGAATGCGTAATATTCCTCTACGTTACTTTCTACAACAACTTTCCGCTAAACAAATTCAAAATAATGTCTATATATCCTTCCTGTTAATTGACTTGTTCGGGGGCACACACCCTTCAGCTGTCACAGAAATGCAAACAGATAATTATACTATATACTGTAGATATTATACATATTAACGCAATTTTTTTTAAATGTGTTTCACATAAATACTATTATTTTTTAAATGTGCAACCATAGTAAAGTACTTAAAAGTAAATCAATTAAAGTTAGTAACTTTAATCTGATTTCAAGAATTTTAAATGTACACTGCATTTGACTAAAAGTAGGCCTAATTAGATTACAGTAACTGATTACTTTGTAAAAGTATTACAACAAACACTGAAATTAACTGTCAAATTAATCTGACTAAATCAACCTGATACTGTACATCAGGATATACCAACAAAAGTCATTTTTGGTTAGATTTGGTTAGAAGTAGAAATAGCGGCTCAAAGTAACAATTGCAGTTTACCATTTTTTACAGTGTACTTAGAGATGAACAGGCCTGGCTTAAAATAGTTTAATAATCATCCAAGAAGTATTTTGAGGTGGACATGCATGTTGTGATTTTATCTTGAATGCAATCATAGTTTCAGTCTTAATTGTCATTTATGTCCAATGACATCCCCAAAAGAAATTGCTTATTTAATGGTAATGAAACATACAGTATAATAAATCATTTCTCAAAAATGTTGTCCATGCAAACTCACCAACATACTCATAGCCAAATAAACTGGAAACTGTTCATTTGCCCTGCATGCAAAACTGAGGCCTTCAATATTTGCTGTTCAGCTGCCAAGATATTCTGCTGCAATGAATCAGTCTCCCCCAGAAATGTTGACCAGAGACAGAAAAGCTTGCAGGCTTAAGGCCTAAAGAACTTATACAGAACCACGTTTTGCTTAGAATGAATCCAAGCATGAGTAAATGATGTTTTGGATTAATTTACCAGTTCAGCACTCATATATAGGCCTATACAGAACTTTATAAGAAAGAACCAAAAGCTGGTTCTACACAGGCAGTTAATGTACAATGAATCAAAGCGTCAGTAAATGTTGCTTTTAGAATAATTTAATAGCACAAAATCTAATACTCACTTTCTTTTGTACTCTTCCCTCTCCCGTTTGACTTTGGCCAGAACATTATATATGGCTCTTAGTTCTGGGGTGATGGTGTCAATTTGGACTCCAACCCCGTCCGGATGGGTCCAGGTGACCCCGGGCCCATGCACGGTCTCCACGCGCTCTCCCTGTCTCCGAACATGCGTAAAATTCCAGATGGTGCCTGGAAGTCGCGATTCCAGCGAGTCCGTTTGGACAGCCACCTCTCGCGTAAACGAGAAGCCTGGATACCTCGGCTGATCCGAGACCTGCTTCAGCTGGCTCTCAAGGAGTTTGTTCCTTCTCTCCAGCTCATGGACTTTGGCGAGGAAGCAGCGGAACCGCAGGTTGAGGGTCTTGAGAACGTGGATGTTGGAGCCCAGGTCGTTGCGCAGCGCTCTCGGCACCGCGTCCTGTGGCGCACCGCTCACCATATCGCCCAAAAAACCTTCCCCAAACAATATTGAGTTCATCCTTTCATAAAACACGATATCAGTGAGCTAGAATTATTATTATTATTATTATTATTTTCAGAATCAATGCATCCAACCTCTCTGTAAAGTTGATCTGTCCATGCAGTCACATGCGTAAAAACCTCCAAGTAGCCTATCATTGGTTGAGCAAAAATCAACAATGCAGTCACTATCTGTTTATCCGTTCAGCAAAAAGCATTCTTTTCTCCATGTAAATGCGCAGGAATAACGGCGCACGCTCTGCTATGGCGGTGTCCGGTGGCTAGTGTGAATGTCAGCTCATTTTCTGGATGTGATATTCTGCGACAGCTGGCGTTCTGCGACTCATCTCATTCAAAATAACACAAGACGCGCAACGGCAGAGTCAAACTTTCCGTTCACACTGATTTTATTGTCATGGTCGCTTTGTTTTGGTCGGTGTGGCCTTGCAATCACCGTTTTATACCCGACTCTACCGGCGCGACGGGATCACGTTTCATTCTCCTAAAGAGGCAGATACCGCATCAGACTCTCCGCCCTCATGTGTGCGGCGCACACGCGCCCCGGGACGCGGAGACGCGCAAACGGGAGAGAGGCTGAAGAAATTTGGCAAGATCGCCCCCCAACAATGAACTCAGGATCCAACACATTTTATTTTCGTTTAACGGGGCTAAAGCCCCCCAACCCCAAAGAAAATGCGCTTTTTTTCTGGTCGCAAATTGTATCAAGATTTAAAAAATCAAATAATTATATTATTAAAAATAATAATTTTGATTAAAATTATATATAATTATAAATTATATACAACCACTGCTCCATCTATATTTAATAAAAATAAATGTATTTTTTAAATATAATTATAAATATACATATTTTTATTTATAAAGAAAGTGGCGAAGGGGGCTTTTACCCCACACTTGGGTTAATAGTGATGTAGCCTAGTGTAGATATAGGGGCGATATTTATAGGGAAAAATTATACTTTTTAGACATGCTCTTTTTGAGTATCAAATTAAAGAAATATTCCACGTTCAGTACAAGTAAAGCTAAATCGACAGCATCTGTGGCATAATGTTGATTACCACAAAAATTAATTTCGACTCGTCCCTCCTTTTCTTTAAAAAAAAAAAAAAAGCAAAAATCTGGGTTCCAGTGACGCACTTACAATGGAAGTGAATGGGGCCAATCGGTAAACATTAAAATACTCACAGTTACAAACGTATAGCCACAAGACATAAAGGATATGCGTGTTAACATAATTTTAATGTGATAAAATTGTTTAACTTTTCTAAAGTTACATCCAATTTTACAATTGTTGCCATGATGACATAATGCCATAAACTCTAAAACCAAGGGCATAGCCAGGAAATTACCTTTGGGTGGGCCTCAATAAAAGTGGATGGGCCAAATTTTTGCCCAATTTATTTATTTATTTTTTTTACTAAATTCTCCTTACCAACAGAGAGGCAGAATATTCAAACAGTTCTTTCACACTTTCAGAAATAAAAATTTATGAATTTTTTTAACTATTTCATAAATATTTATTTGAAGTCATAAATTATTCTTTAATATTCTTGGTGGTCCTGGGTCTTATTTGGGTGGACCCAGGCCCATCCTGGCCCACCCTTGGCTACGCCACTTCCTAAAACCCTGAAACGACTGTAAAAAAACAATTAGGTGATTCCTTGCAAATAAAAAACTTAAAAACCAAAAGGTAAGTCAGCATTTCACAAAACAGCATTTTAATAACAAATTAACAATTTTGAGTCTTATAGTCACTGAATGTACATTTTTGATTGTGGTTTATTGTTCATTTGTCAGTACCTCTTATAATAGGGCCTTTATAAATATATAAAGAAACAGAGAGGCTTGACTTTAAACAAGAAAGTGAGATGGCCCATTTAGAAATGTAAATTGTTGTAAAAAAAAAAATAATAATAATAAGAAAATACATTAAATAAATAAAAATTGTCGTTACATGAAAAATATCCTCCTAAAATATCAAGCCTATGCACATTGAAAAGGGCAATGGGTTTCTGTTTATGGGTTATAAACTGTACTTCAGCATGCTCTGGCAGCACCACTCTTTCCTTAGTCCAAATGAGTGTTTGGTGAACAGAATCAGATGTTACACAATTATCTACACCTTAAACCTGTCCTGGCTTGGAGACCATTAAAGCAGTCTACACATATGAAGATAACACACCTATTTTTTTTTTTTTTTTTTTTTTGCAGAAATCCCAAGGATTTACAAGGATCATGTATAATTTTGTTTCCCATTGTTCTGAGCAGACATCTGAATTATGCTAATTCTGTGTTGAGGAATGTAGTCATGTCTGCTGTAAATCCCTCCAATCAGGCTACAGGATTTAAAAGAATCCATCTTTTCTCATATGAGTCAATAACATTTGTTATTTTGTCATAAAACAGGGCAGCTCCTCGTTAAGGATTTTAGGTGTCTGAGGAAAAGATGTGTTGTAGAAATAATCATTTTTAGTCCAGGTAATTTACAGCCCTGTCTTACAGCAGATATTTTTGTTGTGTTCTTAACAGGGGTGTATAATATACAGATAAGGTAAGTAAATTACAATTACATGTAAGTTAAAGTTTGGGAACTGTGACAAAATATTATTCAATTAAAAATAAAAGTATCTTGCCAAAAACATACTTGAGCAAAAGAGTATGTTTATTTTATTTATTTATTTATTTATTGAGCGAAAATAATAATACTAGTAAAGTTTCCAAATTTATATTAAAGCTTACACTAGCCTATTAAAAAGTACAAAAAAATCTTAGCTTTAGAAATACTGTAGACCAATGGCATCAAGTAGGCCACAAGTAATCCATTTAAATATTCCAGGAATGTACAAATTCCACAAAATAATATTTAAGAACTCGCTTACTTTACACACCTCTGGCTGTGACCACTGATTTAAGACTTATACATTTTTTTTATGGTACTTTATTTCCACTTTGTTACATTTTCAGTTTATTGATGGAAATGCTGTACAGTTTCTTTTGAATAGTGACTTAAGCGTTTAGTTAGGTTCATATCCACCTTATTTTTAAATAAGCAGAGGCTACATTTCAGGCGAATGTGACAAAATTCCACTGGCATTGACTGCAATGTTAATAACTAGAAGGTTATAATACCAGAATCTAGTGATATGGGCTTATAAACTATCACACAACCAAAGGATGTACAGCAAAATTATGTGCCAATGTTGGATAATTTTCTAACGTCAGCATTTATAGTAAAAGAGTAAGTAAATCATTCACTTGTTGCTCATATGTACCTGCATAACTTCCGATGAAGCCTTTATTTATTTCCAAAGGCGATGTTTCATAAGCCATGCTGAATTGTGTGATCTGCGTGTCTGTTTACTATACACCGGTAAGAAAGAGAGAACGCTCTCTGACAAGAACGGAGAGTAAAATGTGTTTATTAATACAACAAGATGCAGTTCTGGTGCAAAGAAAGTTGAAGCAGCATTTTCCCGGCAGCTTTCTCCTCTGCTGGTTGTGTAAAGTTTGTGGAGGCGTGTCAGATGGCGCAGAGGGCTGTCCTGTCAGCACCTGATCTCACTCATTCTGCCTGTGCAACAGTGTGTGATAAAATGATGGCAAAATGCGATAAATGGTAAAACTATATGCGCTTAAAACCAATGAGTTTATGAAAATCGTAATTAATTTTAATAATATGTCAACATTTATTGTAAAGCAACATAATGTAGTATTTTTGTATAGCTAAAACGGAACTGGCTTATACCGGAAGTGGTCCACATTCAAGCTTGATAATGGCGGCGCCCTAGTTTTGCTGAAAAATAAGGTGGATAGATCTGTTGACTGTAAAAATGTGGCAAAAGATCTTTAATACACTGCTGATGTTTTCCACTTTGCATATGCTATGCATTCGGTTAAAAATCTATAAAATACCTTTAAACTTTAGCATAAAAATGTAAGTGAAGTGCACAAAAATCCATCAACCTACTTTGCATAGTGTATCTTCATAGTTTTATAAGTGACTGTAAATTCCATCATATAAAATGTAAGTCACTATTTAAAGGTACTGTAAGCGATTTTTTTAAAAATGACAAGCAGAAAATGTTCCTATTCCCTGAAAAATATCAATGAAATAGGTGAACTAAAATATCACACCTGTCTCTTTAACAGCGCTAGTCACTCGCGGTTTTGGTCTTGCCTACTTACCCACTTGTCTTACGTATTTCCGGTGTTTGGCCACTAGTGTGCAAGTAGACGTGAAGACTGCGAGCACAGGTATAACTTTTGATTGCACCTTGGGATACTCATTATGAGTCACGGCACTGGACAAAAGTGAAGCAAACGGTGCAAAACAGTTTGGACATGCGCTAGAAAGACCCAGCACGTCCGTGAAAAAGAATTATGTGCGCAAAAGAGACTGAACCAATGCCAACCGCACGAGAGAGACCTGGTGTGAGCGCGAGCGATTGAAAGACTCTGCGAGAGAGCCCGAGTGTGTCTGCGAGAGAGACCAAAAGTGCACAAGAGAATGTGAATCTACGCGAGAGGAATTGAACTTATATATACAACGATCAGACACAACATTAAAACCACCTGCCTAATATTGTGTAGGTCCCCCTCGTGCCACCAAAAGAGCACCAACCTGCATCTCATAATAGCATTCTGAGATGATATTCTTCTCACCACAATTGTACAGAGCGGTTATCTGAGTTACCGTAGATTTTGTCAGTTTAAACCAGTCTGGCCATTCTCTGTTGACCTCTCTCATCAACAAGGCATATCCATCCACAGAACTGCCGCTCACTGGATGTTATTGGCACCATTCTGAATAAATTCTAGAGACTGTTGTGTGTGAAAACACCAGGAGATCAGCAGTTACAGAAATACTCAAACCAGCCCATCTGGCACCAACAATCATGCCACGGTTTTCCCCCATTCTGATGGTTGATGTGAACATTAACTGAAGCTCCTGACCCGTATCTGCATGATTTTATGCACTGCACTGCTGCCACATGATTGGCTGATTAAATAATCGCATGGATGATTGTTGGTGCCAGATGGGCTGGTTTGAGTATTTTATATATATATATATATTGTAATGAATTTGGGGGATATTTTTTCCCTTTTTGGACATTTTAACCCATGAGTTCTAGTTTGGACAGTTAATTCTGTCCACAACGTTTCTCCAATCCCCTCCCCTTGCGTGAACGTGAACTTGATTGAACTCACCTGTAACTGATTGCATCTGGGAAGCAAGACTCGAGAGGAAACTGGTAAAAAGGGAGTTTTGCCATTTGAAGAGAGGGGAGAGAGTTGTCACGTTGTACATCAATATCAAACATAGTTGAAAACTATTTGGTTTGTTAAATGAAGCTTAACATTGTCTTTGTGTTTGTTTTTGAGTTGCCACAGTATGCAATAGACTGGCATGTCTTAAGGTCAATATTAGGTCAAAAATGGCAAAAAAGAAACAGCTTTCTCTAGAAACTCATCAGTCAGTCATTGTTTTGAGGAATGAAGGCTATACAGTGCTTGAAATTGCCAAAAAACTGAAGATTTCACACAAAGGTGTACACTACAGTCTTCAAAGACAAAGGACAACTGGCTCTAACAAGGACAGAAAGAGATGTGAAAGGCCAACTAAACAAGAGGATAAGTACATCAAAGTGTCTAGTTTGAGAAATAGATGCCTCACATGTCCTCAGCTGACAGCTTCATTGAATTCTACCTGCTCAACATCAGTTTCATGTACAACAGTAAAGAGAAGACTCAGGGGTGCAGGCCTTATGGGAAGAATTGCAAAGAAAAAGCCACTTTTGAAACAGAAAAACAAAAAGAAAAGGTTAGAGTGGGCAAAGACACACAGACATTGGACAACAGATAATTGGAAAAGAGTGTTATGGATCTTAACCCCATTGAGCATTTGTAGGATCAGCTAGACTGTAAGGTGCGTGAGAAGTGCCCGACAAGACAGCCACATCTATGGCAAGTGCTACAGGAAGTGTGGGGTGAAATGTCACTTGAGTATCTGGACAAACTGACAGCTAGAATAACAAGGATCTGCAAAGCTGTCATTGCTGCATGTGGAGGATATTTTGATGAGAACTCTTTGAAGTAGTTTAAGAAGTTCTGAACATTTCTTCAAATTGTAATAGTCATTTTTCACACTGTTTAATTCTAAGATTAAATCAGGGCTTTTATGCACATACCAAAGAATGATGCTTCAATACCATGAGATAAATTGGAGGGAAGTTTGAGTAGATGCACCTGTATTTCGAAGAACTACCGTATATAATCTTATAAGCACCATTTAACCTACATTGAAATTGTCTGATATCGTTCATGAGTTTATATTAGTTCACTGAAAAAAATTGTGGTAAAGACACTGGCTATCACCCCTGGAGTTCGCTAGTTCGAATCCCACGGCGTGCTGAATGACTCCAGCCAGGTCTCCTAAGCAACCAAATTGGCTCGGTTGCTAGGGAGGGTAGAGTCACACGGGGTAACTTCCTCGTGATCGCTATAATGTGGTTTGCTCTCGGTGGGGCGTGTGGTGAGTTGTGTGTGGATGCCACAGTTGATGGCGTGAAGCCTCCACACACGCTCTATCTCCACGGTAACGCACTCAACAAGCCATTTGATAAGATGTGTGGATTGACGGTCTCAGACGTGGAGGCAGCTGAGATTCGTCCTCCACCACCCAGATTGAGGCGAGTCACTACACCTCCACGAGGACTTAGAGCACATTGGGAATTGGGCATTCCAAAAGGGGAGAAAATACACATTTTATAATGTGTATTTACTTTTTTTATTTCATAAAATAATTTAAATGTAAAATTGTGTAAAATGAGGGCTAACAAAAAAAAATTCAACATGCAAAAGGTTTTAAAACACTAAAAATATCGTGAACGAGTAGAGAAGCATTAGATTCTTGCTTCTATAGTGCCTCACATTGATCAATTAAACTTCAACATACTGATTTATTGATGTGAACTGTGAAGCTAACTCAAATCTGCCATCTCCTTGTTGCGGACTTGTGTTGTAACATCGGGGAAGTTGTTATTGTATGCCAATTTACTGTCAGAAATTTGGCATGTTGATTAAAAGTTTAATCCAAAGTAAAATACCAGTAGACTATACAGGTCTGGAAAGCAGATGTTTTGAAGGGCTTGTGTGATTGCTTCATACAGATGAACAAACGGAGTGGATTTACAGATGCTAACGGGCTACAAAAAAATCAGAGTCAGGTTGATGATCGTTAAGATGCAGACATTTTATAATCCTTTTGTAAATTGTTTTAGTGCTGTTAGGCTTCTGAAATGTGTAGTTCCGTGATTGAGGAAATAAACACAGTCCGAAAATATCAACCAGTTTCCCCCAAAAGGAATCAACTCCAGCTCTGGAGTACATTCCAATGTTTCGAGTCGATTCTCGATTCCCAACGCTTCGGAATCGAGGGATCAATTATTTTTGGAATCGATTCCCAGCCCTAGGTGTGGGCTCCTGAACGTGATGAACTCTGGGATACACTTAGTCTGAAAGACTGCTCCGAAGCGGTATTTGTGCTAGTGTGGATTTAGTGTAGGTTAAGTGCATTGAGTTTAGGTATGTTTTAGACATGGGACAGTCTTGAACACTTACTTCCTGTCGCATGCACACGCACTCAAGTGGCCAAGACCGCAAGTGTGGGTATTGGGACAGGGCCTTTCTGTACACAGCGGTTGACGGTTTCAGTGATGCCACTTTTCCCCACAGCCGCCACATTTGTGACCATCAGCGGAAGAATACAATGACAGTAAATGAAAAACACCCGAATAACGATATCAAGAAAAACATCAAAAATTCCATTTGATCCATGCCAAGTCCCAGGAGAAGTTCATACAGGTCTGCAGACATCACAAATATTGCCAAATTGAACTTTCCCAGACATTTAAAGGTATTTGATCCACAATTAACCTTCATATGCTGGTGTCATGACAGGTGTCATGATAAACCGAGTCCCCCCTGAAAATCTGGTCTCGCTCTGATATCACAGCAATTCTGTTGGCTGAGGGACCTATTAATAGGTACTATATTCACTGCCTGAGTAGAAATCCTTTCAAATCATTTTATGTATGTCGATATAACTTTGTAAATACAACATTTAATGACGTTTAAACCATAAGTTACACATAATAGTATATAACTGAAGTTACAGATTGAGAAATTAAAGATGTGTTGTTGTTTGTGTTTTTCAGTTAGCCTAGACTTCAATGACATGCTATCATGATAACATGATTGGTGTTTGCTCAGGCATTACAAACGGTTATCCCCATGGGGACTCGATTTACCGGGCGGACTCAATTTATCATGACACCGTAACACCGGCGAGTGTGATGTGTGACCGGCGAGTACACATGCCCACCAGTACATCACCGTAAACATCTCTCATTCAGAAGTTTCATATGTTTTTTGTGTTGTTTTCTGGTCTGATTTAGTCACAATCTTTGATGATCCTATCTGTATGAATGTAGGAGCTGCTTTTAACTCCTGAACAAGGCTTTTGTCGCATGTTACTGTTACTTTTTGCTACGTTAAGTTCTAGAACTGTTAAAATCGCTTATAGCACTTTTAAATAAATCTACTCATCTCATACAGTCTGCAAATACTGTAATCTTACAGGTGTACTGCGCTCCTGATTGAACGTGGAAACTTCTGCAAAGTGAGGTGCAAGCTTAGCTTATGAATATTACATGTATTTTTTTTTTACAATCGCTTACACACTAAAAGTGGTACTTGAGGCACACTCAGTGAAACCATCAACTCATGTACCTAATCTTCAGACCAAGTCTGCAAAACTGCAAGCACATTACTGCTTTGCACTGAGTTTACAATTGTAAAACACACTTTTTGCAATACACTAAACACAGTTGTCTACATTAGACACATCATTCAAAACTAACAGCTCTTGTGTTTCATTTGGAAAACACTGCCATTCAAAATGCCACATTTATTTACCGATTACCTACACCCAGTGCTCATGTGTGAAAACACTTATAGCTGCATTTCTGTTTATAGTGTAAATATATACTGAATATGTATACATAGTGTTTAGACTGGGGATAATCACATCCAGGACCCTCAGTATTAGCACTGGTGCGCCTCAGGGATGCATTCTCTCTCCACTGCTCTTCTCCCAGTACATGAATGACTGCCTGCACTGTCAAGCTCCTGAAGTTTGCAGACGACACCATGGTCACTGGCCTCATCCGTGACGGTGACGTGTCTGCATACAGATGGGAGGTTAAACAGCTGGCTGTCTGGTGCAATCACAACATCCTTGAACTGAACATGCTCAAAACAGTGGAGATGATAGTTGACTTCAGGAGAAATCCCCACCACCATCCTGAACAGCACTGTGGCAGCAGTGGAGTCATTCAGGTTCCTGCATGGGCTCTACTATCTCTCAGGACCTGAAGTGGGACACCCACATAGACTCCATTGTGAAGAAGGCTCAGCAGAGGTTGTACTTCCTTCGCCAACTGAGGAAGTTCAACCTGCCACTAGAGCTGCAGACACAGTTCTACTCAGCTGTCGTTGAGTCCTATGTACATCTATAACTGTCTGGTTTGGTTAAGCCACCAAATCAGACAGAAGGAATCTACAACGGACAGTCAAGACTGCTGAGAGGATTATTGGTGCCCCCCTGCCCACCCTCCAAGAACTGTACGTCTCCAGAGTGAGTAAACGTGCAGGTAGAATCATTCTGGACCCCACACACCCTGCCCACTCCCTTTCTGAACAGTTGCCCTCTGGCCGGTGCTACAGAGCACTCAGCGCCAGGACAACCAGGCACAAGAACAGTTTTTGCCCTCAGGCCATTTACCACATGAACAATTAAACTGCCTTTAGGACTTCCATAGTGCAATAATGTATAAATTCACTCATATTTAATTCAATAACTGTACATAAGCCTACCTTGCACATATATTACCACTTGCACATGTACAAACGCCATACTATATGTCCTATTTTTTGTATATCTATTTGTACTCTTACCTCTGTCTCACTGTAATGTTCTGTATGTGTGCACTTGCTTGTTTCTCCTATCACCAAAAAATTAAAAAAATTAAAAATTCCTTGTGTACGTGAGCACACTTTGCAATAAAGCTCATTCTGGTTATATTTGTGCACATACATGTACTGTACGTGTGTGTGCTATGACAAACTGTGCACTCCACTGTGCACTGAACATGCAAAAGACTCAAAATAGTAGTGTTTTACATTTGTCATATCCGTGTGTAGTTGCCGTGTATAAGAGCTCATCATTTGTGTAGAGTTTTGATGCAAAAACACCATTTTGAGAAGAGTTCAAATATTTTTGAATGTGTTTGCTTTTGCAAGATATGTGTGACGTTTTGCATGGTTTGTGTGTGTGTTTTTGGGGTTTTGTGTGTAGAGTTTAGAGAAAAGGAGCTATAGTTTCAGAAATCGTGTGTAAGCAATTGTCAAAAACTGTAATTACGTTATGCCATTGTTGTTCAGGTTAACCATGCTAATTTATATTCATGAGCGTCCGGTGAGCACCAGTAGGTGGCGGTGTGATTCCTCACTGTTTGTGAAGCGCTCTGAGATCATCAGACGAGGAAGAAAATATAGCAGACCACGTGAGAGCCATGCCGAAATCCAAGAGAGACAAGAAAGGTACACACTTATTTTGGTTTTAATTTTACATTACTGTTTTTCTTTTATTTAGCGTCACCAGAAATTAATTTGAGACATTTTGTCTTGCGTGGCGCAGTTATAGTTTATAAACGGACTCACATTTTAATTCGTGCAATGTTATAGTTAAAGCATGATTGTTATGTTGTTTATTTTGTTGTTTTGTATATGTGGTTGACATGTAGTCCATCTAAGATACATTACTGAATGTCACTAAAGCACTTGGATATATGTCGTTATGATATCTTAATATTATCTTAACTAAATATTTATGTTGTCTATTTCCAGTGTCTTTAACCAAAACAACAAAGAAAGGGTTGGAATCCAAACAAAACCTCATTGAAGAGGTTAGTATGACTTTCCCCCCCATTGGTCCTCTGTTGGATGACACTAAATATTACAATGGTATTACCATGTTTTTATTTATTTATTTATTTATTTTATAGACATGTACCATGGTAATACAAAGGTATTCTTTGTTGAGTCATGAATATGGTAATCATTCATTACAATGGCATTACTATCCAATACCATCGCTGTACTTAATTTCCACAATACGAAATAAACTTTTCCTTCTCACCCTCTCAGCTGCGGAAATGTGCAGACATCTACAGGTATGTGTTTGTGTTCTCAGTAGAGAACATGAGAAACAACAAACTAAAAGACATCAGGACAGCCTGGAAACACAGCAGGTACTGTTTATGTTTACCTCTTTTTATGCTTTATTTTTAAATGAATATCTAAAAGATGTTAAAGTAGAGTTTGGGTTTGTGCATTTCAGGCTTTTCTTCGGAAAGAACAAGGTCATGATGATCGCGTTGGGAAAAGGACCAACCGATGAATACAAAGATAATCTGCACAAGGTACATCAGCATTTGTCATCAGTGATTTACTGACATTCAAACAACAATTTACACTGCTTGCTTATAGCTTAACATAAATAGTCAGACAAGTAATAGCGAGCAAGACTGAACTGAGTCCGTCATAACTCCGTATTGTGGTTTGTCTCACAGGTGAGCAGGTTTCTAAGAGGAGAAGTTGGCGTGTTATTCACAAACAAAACCAAAGATGAGGTGCAAGAGTAAGTGTTCATATAATTGCAATTCAGACTCCAATTTATGTGCTTTAGTAATCTTAAATGAAACGCAACATTTTATTAATTATTACATTCAAGAGGTTTGTGCATAGATGGATTTGTTTTATGCATTCATAACGAACTTGGCACTGTGCGTTTTATTAGGTATTTCAGTAACTTTAAAGTGATGGATTACGCTCGTTCCGGTAACATAGCGACCATTGCAGTGACGCTGGATGAGGGGCCGCTTGAACAGTTTCCACATTCAATGGAACCACAGCTGAGACAGCTAGGCCTTCCTACGACTTTAAAGAAAGGTAAACTAGTGTAAAAGCTTGTTCACACCTAGAACAAATCTGAAAAGGGGGGGGGGGGGTGGTGAATAGGTCTTTAGGAATGAATGTTTTGTGGAGAACATTTGTTCTCTGTGTGAATTTGTCTTTGTTAATTATTTAAAATGCAGAATGACAGGCTGCTTCTGGGGAATAGTCCCTGTCTTGAGTGTACTGGAATCCTCTTTGGCTAAAAAAAGCATTTACAAAATTACATAATCTATTTCAGGTGTGGTGACGCTGATAAAGGATTTTGAAGTGTGTAAAGAGGGAGACACACTCGCTCCCGAACAGGCTCGAATTCTGGTGAGTGTAGAACAATAAATATTATTTTCAAGGTGCACTCAGTAACATTTAAGTTTATGATTGCTGACACCTAGTGGTGGTGTTCTCTGTTAAAGCTGAAGTATGTAACTTTTTAGTTTTAAAATACTTTTATCCCAGCTTAATATGCTGAGACAACTTTAAGTAAGCTATTCATCAGTTAATTTAATCAAAAACTATAAACACTGTCTCTCTGTGGCACTATAAAATTCCTCTTGTTTTAAGCGACCCGCTTAGACCTGCCCCTAAAACATTACTCAACCAATGGCGTGAGTTGGGGGCGGGATCATCAAACGGTTTGAACAACAGCAGATGGGGGGGCCTTGGTAGCTCAGCGAGTACTAACGCCAACTACCACCCCTGGAGTCGCAAGTTCAAATTCAGGGCGTGCTGATTGACTCCAGCCAGGTCTCCTAAGCAACCAAATTGGCCTGGTTGCTAGGGAGGGTAGAGTTACATGGGGTAACCTCCTCATGGTTCGCTATAATGTGTGGTTCTCGCTCTTGGTGGGGCGCATGGTGAGATGTGCGTGGATGCCGCGGAGAATAGCGTGAAGCCTCCACACGTGCTACGTCTCTGCGGTAACGCGCTCAGCAAGCCATGTGATAAGATGCGCGGATTGACCGTCTCAGATGCAAAGGCAGCTTTATTCGTCCTCCGCCACCCGGATTGAGGCGAGTCACTACTCCACCACGAGGACTTAGAGTGTATTGGGAATTGGGCATTCCAAATTGGGGAGAAAAAAAAAAGAACAACAGCAGTTGAGGGGCGTATTCTGAAAGCTGTTTTGAAAACATTTATTTTTGCAATTCCGTTAAGTGGCGCTTGATGGTTATTGAGAGAAAGCGAGTAAAATCAAAGTCCCTTTCAAGGCAAGTCAGTCCACTCGGCAGCCATCTTTGGAACTCTCCCGGAAAGCTATTTTTTTTAAGGATAGAAGCAGCATAAAAGTGCAGCCCCTATCTGCTTTATCGATAAAAGACAGAAATCTCCAAATAGTTGATCAAGATTATGATCAAAGAATATTTTTCAAATCAGTAGTAAAATCTGACAATAGAATCATAAGTAGTGCCTCTTTCGCTCGGATTACGCTAAAAATCTCTGTTACAGGCTGGTCCAGCTAATGTGGAAATACTCAAACCAGCCCGTCTGGCACCAACAATCATGTCACGCTCCAAATCACTGAGATCACATCAACCATCAGAATGGGGAAAAAAAATGTGAACATTAACTGAAGCTCCTGACCCGTATCTGCATGATTTTATGCATTGCTGCCACACGGTTCCCTGATTAGATAATCGCATGAATAAGTAGGTGTATATGTACCTAATAAAGTGGTCACTGAATTGTGTAACAAATGTATTTTTATTTTTTCCTGGGTTGTAAGTGTTATTTCCTAATTGCTTATGCCTCAAAAGTATATAAAATGGCTATTATTCCCCACAAACTTTGATTTTGTGACCAGGACAGTGATATTTTGAAATGTACCTATTTCTAATGAGAAAACGGGCGAGTTTGTGTCTTTTCGTTCACATAAAGTCAGAATAAAACAACATATGAATCCAAATTAACATGTATTTATACTAAAGTAATATTCAAAGCCGTGCTGGTCCATAATGGTAATAAGTACCCGTCTCTTCCCCTGGCTCACTCGGTGCACCTCAAAGAGGATTACAACAGCATCAAGACCTTGCTGGACGCCTTGAAGTATGATGAGTATGGCTGGGAGGTCATAGGAGACTTCCAAATGGTGGCATTCCTGATGGGTCTCCAAGGCGGTTTTACCAAGTTTCCCTGCTATCTTTGCCTCTGGGACAGCAGGGACACCAAAGCGCACTACCACAGGCGGGACTGGCCACAGCGGACCGAGTTATCTGTGGGGAGGAACAACATCAATTGGGAGCCACTGTTGGACCCCCGGAAGGTGCTGATGCCACCACTGCACATCAAATTGGGCCTTATGAAACAATTTGTCAGAGCTCTAGATAAGGAGTCGGCAGCCTTCAAGACTTCTTCCCTAAGCCGTCTGAGGCAAAGGTCTAAGCTGGTGTCTTCGTCAAACCACAGATAAAGAAGTATTTTGGATTCATATGTTGTTTTTTTCTGACTTTATGTGAACGAATGTAAAGACACATTCACCTGTTTTCTCATTGGAAATAGGTACATTTCAAAATATCACTGTCCTGGTCACAAAAGCAAAGTTTGTGGGGAATAATAGCCATTTTATATACTTTTGAGGCATAAGCAATCAGGAAATAACACGCTACCCAGGAACAAAAATTGTGTTACGTATTATGGTATTACTTATGATCACTATTAAAATATTCATAAGCTAATGCTATTATGTTTTATTGTTTTTGTTGTTGTCTAAAAGGTATAAATAAAACAATTATTAAACATTGATTTTGCATATCGGTTATCGGACATGTAAACATTAAAATAATGTTTCGACTGGGGAAAAAAAACTATATAGGTAAATCTTCACTACGATCGGTATTTTAATTCTGTTTAAAAGTTTAGCAACTAGCAGAAATATTACTAAGTGCATCTTTACAATAAACAAAATGCTCGGCAAGTTTATATTGCACTGAAAATCTCTTAAAACTTAAATGCATTTAAAGAACAAAGACGTCCTGTAAGGTTGTAATCTAATTTAAAGTCTAAATGTTATATCTTTCATTAATACTTAATATTAATATTTTGCATTCATAAAAATATATTTCATTTGGCCTTTCCATACAGAAACTCTTTGGAATCGAGATGGCGGAATTCAAACTGTCGATTAAGTGCATGTGGAACTCCGAGTCTGCCGACTTTGAAAAGATGACGGAGGGTGAAGATGAAGAAGAGACCAGGAAAGAGGAAGAAGACTTAGAGGAAGATGATGAAGGAAATTAATAAAATCTGGAAACAGGAAAAAGACTTTCAATGAACATTTTCTTTATTTGTGTTGATCCGACAAAGACGCATGAAAAGTGCGTTTTCTCAGTGATTTGTGAGTTCTTTTACCCAGCGACGGTCAAAGTCACCTGAACCCTCTGTGTTCAGTTGTGTGCCTCTGTTTTTGGTTTGTAAACACCACTGCCAATGTCATACTAGTTAGGCATTGTATAGTATAAAAACAAGGTGTAAGACAAGCTACATCAGCTGTACTGAGGCAAACAGGTGATTGTGTTATTCTTACTGGAGAAGTTATTTCATCTCTGTAAGATGGACATAAAGCAGATCATATTGCATCCTAATGTCAGCATTTACGGTGCGGAGACCAGTAGAGACCTGTCATTTGCATGAGTTTATTAGTAAGATGAAGGCTGATCCAACTCAATTCATCACTGTTCATTCATCCGAAAAAATAATTTGTCCATAAAAAAATTAAATGATCTGTGTTAGTTCTTATAAATCATGGTTCATATAATTGGGGATCCTTTTCTCTTGTTGCTATGGTGCTGTCTAGCGGAAGTAGTTTGGACAGTCGTGAGCTACTAAATCCCAGGCATGTTTGAAAGCGTCCACGACTTCCTGTTTGAGTGGACCTTCTGCAGCTGCCGTCAGGTTCTCATTCAGCTGATCCATGGTGGACATCCCTATAATGACGCCATCACCCAGATCTCCCTGAAACGATAGACCACATCAGCACAACAGAATTAAATACCTAAATCGATTCCAATGTTTGGAATAAAATACTAACTGCATACTGTGTGCTGCCGAGTAATAGACAAATAGAATGTGAAACAAGATATCAAGTAATAGGATGCTACGTTGTTGAGTGTCCATCTCGAATATAAAAACAATTATTTTACATTTTTAACCCAATTCTTGTGTAAAAATGCTGTAACTTTAAGCAGTCCAATCAAATAACGAGTCAAGAAAGTGTTGTGGCAGCTATTTCAGTTTATTCTGCACAATTTGCAAATGTTGTGGATCATCCAAGGATTCATATACTCTATGCAAAGGTGCATCCTGTGCACAATACTAATGCACATACTATACACTGCAGAAATCGAACAAGTAGTATGCTATTTCTTGTGAATCACATTTCTGTATTGGAACAAGTGCTCGATCTAAAACAATAAGCAACAAGATACCAGGGGGAAAGACAAAGATCTAAAATACTCACTCGTTAGGCTTTTCATTAGGCTCATCAAAGGCTTTCAAACAGTAATTTAACACTGCAATTGTAAGTGGCTTGTGCATTATGTAATTTCCTGATATTTCTCACCTTGAGTTGAGAGTGATGATACATCCAGCGTATAGCAGCTGACGTAAGTGTCGGTTTCTCCGAGCCGTATGCTGCTTCCAGAGCTTTCTGAACAACATCTATGGCCTGAAAATGACTTTCCTTCCAGTATCTGAAACCATAGACCATACAATCAGTTGAGAGAGCTCTTCAATGTTAACTTTAGAGCATCATGTTAGGTAAAATATCACAAACATTACACTACACATTAGATCTAGAGATTAAGGTTGCACAGGATTGAAAAATCAACTATTAGTTTCAATATTAACAAACTCAATGGACTAATATTTACACACCTGTCCCTGTAGGCACCAGCCCAGTTGTTGCCAAAGAATCGACCTGCAGGCTGAGCTCCATCTTTATCTTCATAGTGATACTTCCCAGTGAGCAGCCCACCTGTGTGAAAATCATGACAATGTATGTGGACCATTAATGAGCAATGAAATTGCCTTTAGCTCTATTAGACTGGCATAAGCAGAATATGAATCTCACAATACCTGCCAGGGGATTGTATGCAAAGAAGCGCATGCCATAGTATCTTAAACATGGCAACAGTTCTGTCTCCACTTGCCGTGTGGTTGCGTTGTACATGCCCTTTAGAAGAAAACATTTGTACAACCAATCAACATTATGCTATTGTTTTATGTGACTAAAGTCGACATGAAATCAAAATTGACCTTATTTACTTTCTTAATACTCTGGTTGGGAACTTGGGAATCGAGAATCATGTTTAGATCCTGTTCCAATTTTTATAAATACAGCAACCGTATGATTTTCTTGACTGTTCCGTTAACAGTCCTCGAATGTGCAATATTCCATCGTTGTGGATGGAACACCGTCCTGAAATCAGAGCCCGCACTAGAATGCGATCTCTCGTGGGGCGCTTGTACAGGTGCATCTCAATAAATTAGAATGTCGTGGAAAAGTTAATTTATTTCAGTAATTCAACTCAAATTGTGAAACTCGTGTATTAAATAAATTCAATGCACACAGACTGAAGTAGTTTAAGTCTTTGGTTCTTTTAATTGTGATGATTTTGGCTCACATTTAACAAAAACCCACCAATTCACTATCTCAAAAAATTAGAATACATCATAAGACCAATAAAAAAAACATTTTTAGTGAATTGTTGGCCTTCTGGAAAGTATGTTCATTTACTGTATATGTACTCAATACTTGGTAGGGGCTCCTTTTGCTTTAATTACTGCCTCAGTTCGGCGTGGCATGGAGGTGATCAGTTTGTGGCACTGCTGAGGTGGTATGGAAGCCCAGGTTTCTTTGACAGTGGCCTTCAGCTCATCTGCATTTTTTGGTCTCTTGTTTCTCATTTTCCTCTTGACAATACCCCATAGATTCTCTATGGGTTTCAGGTCTGGTGAGTTTGCTGGCCAGTCAAGCACACCAACACCATGGTCATTTAACCAACTTTTGGTGCTTTTGGCAGTGTGGGCAGGTGCCAAATCCTGCTGGAAAATGAAATCAGCATCTTTAAAAAGCTGGTCAGCAGGAGGAAGCATGAAGTGCTCCAAAATTTCTTGGTAAACAGATGCAGTGACTTTGGTTTTCAAAAAACACAATGGACCAACACCAGCAGATGACATTGCACCCCAAATCATCACAGACTGGAAACTTAACACTGGACTTCAAGCAACTTGGGCTATGAGCTTCTCCATCCTTCCTCCAGACTCTAGGACCTTGGTTTCCAAATGAAATACAAAACTTGCTCTCATCTGAAAAGAGGACTTTGGAACACTGGGCAACAGTCCAGTTCTTCTTCTCCTTAGCCCAGGTAAGACGGCTCTGACGTTGTCTGTGGTTCAGGAGTGGCTTAACAAGAGGAATACGACAACTGTAGCCAAATTCCTTGACATGTCTGTGTGTGGTGGCTCTTGATGCCTTGACCCCAGCCTCAGTCCATTCCTTGTGAAGTTCACCCAAATTCTTGAATCGATTCTGCTTGACAATCATAAGGCTGCGGTTCTCTCGGTTGGTTGTGCATCTTTTTCTTCCACACTTTTTCCTTCCACTCAACTTTCTGTTAACATGCTTGGATACAGCACTCTGTGAACAGCCAGCTTCTTTGGCAATGAATGTTTGTGGCTTACCCTCCTTGTGAAGGGTGTCAATGATTGTCTTCTGGACAACTGTCAGATCAGCAGTCTTCCCCATGATTGTGTAGCCTAGTGAACTAAACAGAGACCATTTTGAAGGCTCAGGAAACCTTTGCAGGTGTTTTGAGTTGATTAGCTGATTGGCATGTCACCATATTCTAATTTTTTGAGATAGTGAATTGGTGGGTTTTTGTTAAATGTGAGCCAAAATCATCACAATTAAAAGAACCAAAGACTTAAACTACTTCAGTCTGTGTGCATTGAATTTATTTAATACACGAGTTTCACAATTTGAGTTGAATTACTGAAATAAATGAACTTTTCCACGACATTCTAATTTATTGAGATGCACCTGTATGTTTTGGGGGGGGGGGGGGGGGGGCACGTTGATCGTTTCACCGTCAGTCTGGGGTTGGCATCAGACGTTTCTAGGGAGGGGCTCAAGGCAAATCTAGGGGGGCAATGCCTGATTTGCTGAAATACACTGACAACAGAACAATTCAGTGATAGCATTGCCCCTCTACTAAATCTACAGCACGAAACACAGCTCAACCAGTGTAGTTCAATTCAAGAGCGAATGACTCTTATGAGCCAGTCCTTTTGAATCCGAAGTGCGAAAAACTCAGTGTGACCAGTGTAGTCTGATTCCGGAATGAATGACTTTTTATGAGCCGGTTCTTTTTAATCTACAACGTGAAACATACAGCGCAATCAGTGTAGTCCGATTACTGTACAAATTGTTTTTATTAGCTGGTTCTTTTGAATCTACAGCACGAAACATACAGCGCAACCAGTGTAGTCTGACTCCCGAACGAATGACTCTTATGAGCAGGCCCTTTTTAGTGAATCAAAATTACTTATACACCAGTTGGAGAGATTACTGAATTATTCTTACTAATGTGCAAGTTGTGACTTTTCGTCATGCCAACTCAAAACTCAAATTTTGTTGTAATCAGTGGAATTTTATAAAAGAATGAATGAATAGAATATTAAGAGTGCATTTTGCCTCTAAAATGTCTGTGAAAACATGTTTCTGATTTGTCGAAATAATTTTTCCCAAAAGTACTAAAAGAATTGTTAATAGAACCGTTAAGGGATCTGAATCATTAGGAGGATTTCGATACGATTCCCATCCTTACTTAAAGCTGAAGTGCATAATTTTTGAGCCACCAAACGGAATTGCAAATATAAACATTAAATAAATTCCAAACAGCTGTCTGAATACACCCATCTGCTGATGATCAAACAAACAGATAGTCCTGCCCCCAAGTCACACCATTGGTTGAGTCAATGTTGATGTATGAGATGCTCAAAACAAACAGAGGGATTTTCATAGCACCACAGAGACACAGTGTTTAAAGTTTTCAATCAAATTAACCAATGAATGGTTTATAATATAGTTGTCTGCGTATTAAGCTAGGATAGATGATCCAAAAAACACCGAAAAAGTTACATACTTTAGCTTTAAAGGGGCCTTTATATGGCTTTTTTTTTTTCTATTTTAAAATGTTCCTTGGGGTTCACTTATAATATTGGTAACTTTTTTTTTTTTCTCCCAAATTTTTTGGAATGCCCAATTCCCACTACTTAGTAGGTCCTCGTGGTGGCGCGGTTACTCACCTCAATCCGGGTGGCGGAGGACAAGTCTCAGTTGCTTCCGCTTCTGAAACTGTCAATCTTATCTCATCTTATCACGTGGCTCGTTGTGCATGAAACCCAGAGACTCACAGCATTTGGAGGCTCATGCTACTCTCCGTGATCCACACACAACTTACCACGTGCCCCATTGAGAGCGAGAACCACTAATCGTGACTACAAGGAGGTTACTCCATGTGACTCTACCCTCCCTAGCAACCAGGCCAATTTGGTTGCTTAGGAGATCTGGCTGGAGTCACTCAGCACACCCTGGATTCGAACCCGCGACTCCAGGGGTGTTAGTCAGCGTCAGTACTCGCTGAGCTACCCAGGCCTCTATATTGGTAAAGTTTTTTTGCACAAAAAACAGTCATGTATTTGTAAAACATGATCATTTTCCATTCTCATTCTGACCCTCTGTCAGAAACGCTCAGTTTTGGTTCTGCTTCTCCTTTAAGACTTGACAGTAAACACCCACTGCCCTGATTGGCTCTCTGCTCTTGACTGACCTGCTCTATCCTTGCAATCTCACTGCTGACTGCTACTCGGCGTGGCTACGAAAGTAATAAGGTAAAGTAGGCACTTATGTGTTGTGGAGTTGGTCAGATGCCAATGTCTACCACAGTGTGACATCACAATGTGTAGGAAGAAGAGCACGAGTCATTTTGGCAGCTTGATTTCAACAAATGCTCTTTTCGTACTTTGCAGTGTGGAGGTAGTTTTGAGTTCGTAAACTTACAGTATGTTTTTATAGTACAGTGACATCTTACATGTCAAAAGACTAAGGAAAATGTAATTCCTCATGTCATAACCCACATTCATAATCTTCTGATTGAATACCGTTTCAGTTGGAAATATGTCACATTATGTAATTAAAATGGGTAGCTAATTTTTATTGAAAGATGATCATTTTTATAGCTACCCTCATACTTATTTTCCAACCTCTGTCTGTCTGACAACCAACAATTCATCCACTTACCTGATATACAGTAGGAAGCACCCAGTTATTGTGTTTGCAGATACAGTAGATTTCGGCCACTTCCCATGATGCATAGTTTGATAAGCCCAGCTCCTTGAATTTGCCCTAAAAAATCAGCTTTTGGTTAATTTGAATTCATTCAAGCTACATTTTAGCATTATGTTTATTCCCTGGGAATCAAATCCGTGGGCATTCTGGCATTGTTAGTGCCACGCTCCACTAGTTGAGCTACAGGAATACAACAAATATATTTTATACTATATATTATGTATAGTCATGTCAGTATAAAAATCACATTTTAAAATGTACAAAAATATCAAATGTTATGTGCATTTTGGATAATCATACTGATGATATAAGTTAGCTGTAGTTCAATTAAGACCCGAAACATGTCGGCCGATTCTATTAGCATAATGTTAAATGAGTTGCATAATTCTTGTGCAATAAATATGATATAGATAGACAAATCCTTCTTGTCTGTTCAGTGGTCCTTGCTGACGTCTTTATGGCTTTTAAAAACATATAGGTCAAACAGGCCGAAAATATCAGTAACTCAGCTCATTGTCAGGCATTTATCAAAGTGCATGTCTGTACAGTCTCTACAGTTGCTATGTTCTAACAGCCCTTGTGTATCTGGACGTGAACTGACCTCTTTATAGAGTTCATTGCAGGCCTGTAATGTGTCTTGAATGGGGTTTTGGTGGTCTGGCGCGTGCAGGTAAAAGAGATCCACACACTGAGTGCACAGTCTCTTCAGGGATGTTTCCAGCTGATGACGAACACTTTCAGGTTTGAGTGTCTTGCCGTCCCAGGGGTTTGCTTTAGTGGCAATTCTAACTGATAAACACAAATGGATGCATTATAGCTGAATATTAAACATGTTAAAAAAATATATAATCTCCTTTTAGACTATGATGTGATCTTCCAAGAAATATGTTACAAAAATTTAAGATAAGTGCAAAAAGTACCATTGTACTAAAGAGTGCACTGTCTGGAAATCATTGCATTGTTATATTGTGTTCAAACATCTGATAAACATCTTATATAACACAAAGAACCGATTCACATAGATTTCACATTTATAAACACGCATTAAACACGTCTGGGCAGGTACATCAGTTTCAGCTATGATTATTAACTGATTTAGGTAGTTTTCTTTTTTGGTTGCATTTATTGGAGAGTCTTTATAAAGGAATGATATGTTTGGCATACTTCTATATCTATACTATTCTAACTGTTGTTACAGTTTATGGTATATACTGTACATATATTCTGTGCACATTATGCAAATGTTCTGCATAGAATAATTACATTAAAAATAGAACACAACTTTTACTGCGAAAATGATAACTGGAACCACTCAAATGCAATGTTTGAAATACACTGTATACTGCGCAGTATTATGTACGTTAGTCCATACTTATCAAGTATTCTATTTCCAAACATAATCCTATATTAGAACAAGTATTTAATTATTTACCTTATTTTGCATTTTTGTTTACTTGCATATTTTTAATTCCCCCCGGAATTGAATTGGTCAGAATTGAAATGTATATTTCAAACATATATTTTTTTTCTTGTTTGTTATCTGTTAGCCTATATCATTGTTCTTTGATTAAAAAAAGCATATGCAGTAGGTTTTCCGGGTAGTCTGTATTATTCTATACATACAGGCTGAATTTGGAATCGCAAACTTCCGAAGTCCAAACTACTCTTTATTTCTGCCGTTTAAAGATATGGCAGAAATAACAAGAGCAGTACGATATTTTGAATTCAGAAAATTCCATGCACAGTATGCATACTATATGCTTCAAAATAGTGAGTAGTTGGTTGTATGCGATTCCAAAAAAAAAAAAAAAAAAAACATATTCCAAATGACATATTTGCTACAAAAAAAAAAAAAAAGGCATATGTACAGTAGTAAGTCTTCCATTCCATGTACTGTAGTACAATATTGTATGTAGTATTCTATTCATGTAGGCTGAATTCTAAATTGCATACTACTATTACTATTTCTGTATGGTAGTATGCAATTTAAAATTTAAAAATTGCATATTCCAAATTACATATTTTCTGAAAAAAGGCACATGTACAGTAGTAAGTCTTCCATGTAGTATGTCGTATTCTATGCATGCAGGCTGAACTCGGAATTGCATGCCACCACACTACTATTACTGTTTCTGCCATTTGAAGATACAGCAAAAATTATTAGAGAGGTATGGTAGTATGCGATTTCGAATTCAGCTACAGAATATGTGCATACTATGTACCGTATACTATATACTGCAAAATAGTAAGAATAGCACAGTAGTATGCAATTCCAAATTAAAATAATTACATATTCTGAAGTACATGCTCCGAAAAAAGGCATACAGCATGTAGTAAGTCTTCTGGGTTGTATGTAGTTTTTTATGCATACAGGCTGAATTGGGAATTACTACCATGCTAAGTATGCTATTATACATTTAAAGATATGGACGAAATATACAGTATGGTAGTATGCAATTCCGAATTCAGCCACAGAAAATTAGCATACTATGCACAGTAAAATAAATAAAGAAATAATAAACTGTATACAGAAAAATAGTAAGAATAGTATGGTAGTATGCAATTCCAAATTTTAAAATTGCATGTGTCGAATTACACATTACGAAAAAAGGCATATGTAGTAAGTCGTCCAGGTAGTAGCCTATGTAGTATTCTATGCATGTAGGCTGAATTTTGAATTGCATACTACCATACTACTATAATAACATTTGTTTCGGTACAAATTGTAAAAATAGTATGGCAGTATGCAATTCCAAATTCAGCAGCTACAGAAAATTTGCATACTATACATAGTATACATACTATATACTTCAAAACAGTATAAATAGTATGGTTGTATATTATTGCGAATACAGCCAGAGTATGAAACTCTTTGGTCTCACAGAGAAGCATGACGTAATAACCCCTGCAACAGTATCATGTGATCTACTTATGTCTATGATGACAAGAGTGACTATTCGGTCTTTATATAACTCTTCATACCTGTTTTGGGGAGTTCCAGACCTCCTATGATGGTCTCTGATTGTCCATCATTGTACATGTATGCAGTGTCCAGCTCCTTGTGCCCGCGCTCAAGAAACACCTGGACCATTTGCGCGCTCAGGTGCGCGTCCGCGCGTCCACCGAACGCCATAGATCCGAGCAGAGTTACGGGGAGTTTAGAGTGAGACATGTTGCGGAGCTGTTCAAAGTGTGCTGTTTTGAACCCGGTAAGAAATGTATGGTGAACTGCATAAAGGCCTACTCTGGCAGCTGCGCACAGCATAATAGACTGGCGGTAAAACACGGCAGTTAAGTTGTAAAACCGGGTCGAAGGACATGCGTGGACTGAGGGAGCGGTGTAAAAGTGCTGAACACGTGCAGAAACGTAGAGGGGCTGTGTCGCGCGCGGGAATGCCATTGGTCAACATATGGAGGTGGACATTGGGAGGTTCAAAGTTTATCGGTTACCTCTTCTCTTTGGTTAAAAACAGAGAAAACGGGATCTTGACGCTTAGATGTTTTTTTAAATTCACTTGGGTTCCTGTAGCTCAACTGATAGAGCATGACGCTAGCAATTTCAAGATAATGGGTTCTATCCCAGTGAACACAAACTAATCAAATGTATAGGTCTACCTTGAATGCACTGTAAAAGCGGATAAAAGCGTCTGCCAAATTAATAAATGTACATTCCAGCACATGTAATTCCCATTATAACCAGAAGATGTCGGCAGAATACAAATAATTTTCACATGACCGCAATAAGTGGAGTTGAACAATAACATCAAGATTTTAGATTAAAATGTTTAAGTTTGGAATAATGTACAGATTTTGCTGTTTCGGAAGGAAATTGGTACTTTTATTCACCAAAGTGGCATTCAACTGATCATAAAGTATAGTCAGGACATTACTGATGTAAAAAACAGCACCATCACTGTTTGAAAAAAGTCATTTTTTATCAAATCTAGACAGGCCTCATTTCCAGCAGCCATCACTCCAACACCTTATCCTTGAGTAATCATGCTAAATTGCTAATATGGTTCTAGAAAATCACTTGCCATTATATCAAACACTGCTGAAAGCTGTTTGGTTCGTTAAATGAAGCTTAACATTGTCTTTGTGTTTGTTTTTGAGTTGCCACAGTATGCAATAGACTGACATGTCTTAAGGTCAATATTAGGTCAAAAAGGGCAAAAAAGACACAACTTTCTCTAGAAACTCATCAGTCAATCATTGTTTTGAGGAATCAAGGCTATTCAATGCTTGAAATTGTAATTGAAACTGAAGATTTCATACAAAGGTGTACACTACAGTCTTCAAAGACAAAGGACAACTGGCTCTAACAAGGACAGAAAGAGATGTGGAAGGCCAGATGTACAACTAAACAAGAGGATAAGTACATCAGAGTCTCTAGTTTCAGAAATAGACGCCTCACATGTCCTCAGCTGACAGCTTCATTGAATTCTACCCGCTCAACATCAGTTTCATGTACAACAGTAAAGAGAAGACTCAGGGGTGCAGGCCTTATGGGAAGAATTGCAAAGAAAAAGCCACTTTTGAAACAGAAAATCAAAAAGAAAAGGTTCGAGTGGGCAAAGAAACACAGACATTGGACAACAGATAATTGGAAAAGAGTGTTATGGATCTTAACCCCATTGAGCTTTTGTAGGATCAGCTAGACTGTAAGGTGAGTGAGAAGTGCCCGACAAGACAGCCACATCTATGGCAAGTGCTACAGGAAGTGTGGGGTGAAATGTCACCTGAGTATCTGGACAAACTGACAGCTAGAATAACAAGGATCTGCAAAGCTGTCATTGCTGCACATGGAGGATTTTTTGATGAGAACTCTTTGAAGAAGTTTAAGAAGTTCGGAACATTTCTTCAAATTGTAATAATAATTTTTCATGTTATTAATGTCCTGACTATACATTGTGATCAGTGTCATTTGCCACTTTGGTGAATAAAAGTACCAATTTCTTTCCATAAGAGGAAAATCTGTACATTATTCCAAATGTTACATACATGTACACTACCAGTCAAAAGTCAAAAACACTTGACTGAAAAGTTTCTCATGATCTTAAAAACCTTTTGATCTGAAGGTGTATGCTTAAATGCTTGAAATTAGTTTTGTATACAAAAATATAATTGTGCCAATGTATTTATTTCATTACAAAACTAAAATTTTGTAAAAATAAAATTAAAATAAAAAGTTTTGAAATGGATGACTTGGACTGAATAATAAAGAAAAGCTCTTTTAAGCTTTATCATCATTTTGATCAACTTTTTTCTTCCCTTGTTTATTTAAAATCTTTCAGTGTGAGATATGAATTTCTAAAATTACAAATATGTAGTCTCTCATTTAATATGATGTCATTAAAATACATTATACACAAAAATACACAAAATACAACATTTTAAAAGAATAAAAACAAAACAAAAAAAGTTGTAAATCTAACAAATTTGACAAAAATTATTGAAATTTCATGTCAACTACCCACATACAGTTGGGTTTACAAGTTACCCAAGTGACTAGAATAATTTGGAATTATTTAATTTAGAACCAGTATGTTTTTGGTGCAGGAGCCTGCTTGCATTCACTTTGAGAGAAAAATGGAAACTTAGAAAAAATAACATAAAAAAACCTTCATGTTGTAGGGATAACAAGTTCAGCATCAGCTAAAGTACAGTGGTGTACACTTTAGTCTATTTTTAAGATTTACACATTTCAATTTCAAAACAAAATAAAAAAATGAATTGTGTCATTTTTAACAAAATTAATAAAAAAAAACATTGTGTGTGTGTGAAAGATTACTACATTTAATTTGATGGAATTTTATTACGAAATTAAAATGCATAAATCCTATAATTATTTTTTTATTTTTATGGTAGAATGTTTATTTTCAACAAATGGACAATTATGAATAATTAGGTTGGGTTTCCTGGGATTAATATCTTGCATTCTAGAATTAAATCTAGCACAGTATATAATTGACATTTAATTGATAATAAATGCAGTCAAACATTAAATCTGCATGCTAAGAAACTAGTTTTTGCATCTGAGGGTCAAAAATAAGTAAATCAGTAAATGTAAAAAACTGAGTTGTGTAATTTTGATTTAGAATCTTGCATCTCAGAAATACTGTAAGCCCCTCGTTAAACCATAATGATTTATACTGATATTTCTTCACTTTGGGAACCTTTTGAGCGTACCAAAATAAACATTTCCTACATGAATGACCTTTGCACATGAAGTCTGACAGTCACTGTGTGACAAATCTAATGAAAAAAGGAACAAACAGATTTATCTGGCTATTCAAATTCTTTCATAGAAATGACATGATGAATGATCTGTGAAAAACAAAGAATGTTAATGTTTTGTTCTGCACTGTCCTAAGAATTTATGTTTATCGTCTTTATACCGAGTGAGTTTACATGCACACCAATAGGCTGATAACTAGCAAAAATCAACTTATTCAGAAAATCAGTCCTAAAGGTGTTTACATGCAACACAATATAGGGGTAAATGGGCAAAAATCTTTTGTCTGCAAATCGTTTTATTCTTAAGCCGCTTATGACCTTACCTCAATAAAGGAAAATCATCTAAGGTGTTTACTTGACCAAACATGTTGTCAGCTTATTAATCATAATCAGTGTAAGATTGTGCATGTTATTGATGAGTTCTATCAAACAGATATCCCTGGAGTGACACGTCCACATGTCTCAAAATACCAGCGGATGTTTTTGTAGGTGTGTTTTACTGTGTTTACCACATTCTGATCATGGCAGGGATGTTGAACCCTGATTGGCGTTGACCCCTAATAGTAGGATCAGTGGTGTTAGGGAATGCATTGCATGTTCTGTTACCACAAAATCCCTCACCCCTGCTGTGACCTTTTAAACCGGCCTCCACGACAACGACCCATCATCTTCTGCTTTTAGCTATGGCCCAGTAACCCCTGCGCAGTCCTGTCCTGTAAGGAAAAACTGCCTGTCACTCATGTAAGGATGTAATCAAAGCATTCATGCAACACAAGCAGACTGATTTACACAGAAATGAGTTCTGCTCGTGTTTCATGAATGAAGCCCAAAGTGTTTATGGTGTTTGTTTGGATGACATTTAGTCATTCCCTAAAGCAAGTGCTCTTCCTTTTGATAATTTCACATGGATCACAAACAGGAAAAAAAAAAAAAAAAAAAAAAGGATGGGGAAGACAATTAAACAAAAATGATTAAAATAAAATCGTATTCTTTTCTTACTAGGATGGCACAGACATAGAGGCAACAGGAGTGCAAAATGAATGAAATCCCAGATGCTGTTTATTGTTCTACCAAAATCCCAGTAATAACCAATAAAAGAAAAGTAAGAAGAAGAAGAATTGGTGCATAACACAGGACTTAAACAAGCCCATAACACACAAGGGTTTCTTCTTTTGAAACGACGTAGACTTGGCTCTGTTATAATGCTCTATAAGAAAGTTGTATTGCCTATATATTCACCGGATAAAGGGTTTATATATACATTTCACCAGATGAGGTTTATTGAGGAATAAGGTTTATTATTATTCACAAGATGTGAAGTTGGAGATGGGATGTACAGTATGTGCTGACAGGGACGTTTCCATATAGTCACATTGTTCTTTGCATGTTAATTTAGAACATTTAATTATCTAATCAAAATAACAAAATATGCTTTGAAGTGAGTAACATGGCCAATGTCACAAATTTACTTAAAATTGATTAGTGACCTAGAAATAGTACAGAATCTTTAATACTCTGTAACCTTACATGCAGGTATTCTGTTGTCATGTAACAAAATAAAAAAAATATCCAGAGAAGACTCCTTTAGACACTCATGACTGTGAGTGACATTTTAATGAAAATGCATACTTTGTTCAGGTCAAATGGAGTAATGCTGACAATATATTTAAATTCATAAGAATATGATAAAATACCTTGAATTTGTACCTTTACAATATGTTTGAAAACTTTTTTCTACATTAATGATTAAGTGTACACTCACCTGTATTCAATGTGCAAGGAATGGTTACACCATTTGACATCTTGTCAATAAATAATTTGGTGTTTATAATAAAATGTAAATTTATATTTAAATTATAAAACTGTAGTTGTTTACATTAACTTCATTAGTTAACAAGAACTAACAATGAACAATACTTTTACAGCATTAATAGGCTAATCTTGGTTAATGATAATTTGAACATTTACTAATGCATTTTTAAAACTAAAAGTTGTATATGTTAATATTATTTAATGCATTATAAAGTAACATGAACTAACAATGAACAATTTCGTTTTTATAAAGTAACATTAACCAAGATTAATATATGCTATTAAAAAAATATGTAGAAAAAAAATCTGTTTTTCGAAATATTATTAAACATGGACAAAATAATTGCATTTCTAGGAATACTAATAATACTTTAATACTGATATATATATATATATATATATATATCATGGCTCCATTGTTGGCACATTGGAGATAGTCGGTGTATCTTCTAACTTGTGAACAGCAAAAAAGAAAGAAAAAAGAGTGAGTTTATTAGAGACCTTTATCTGACTCAGAAGTGTTATCCTTTGAAATGTTGGCACTTTGAAGTAAAGCAATAAATCAAGCTGAAATAGCTTTACTCTTATTTGTAAGTGATCCGGTAAGAGAGGCAGTCACAGCTATTGTAGGGTCGATTTGAGGTTCCTGGATTTCCTTTGTGCTTCTCAAAGGACATTCCTCTCACTGGAGCTCCTGCAGGAAAGCAGAAGTGTCCTCGGAGTGTTTGGATGTCAGCCTCTCTCTCTCTCTCTCTCTCTCTCTCTCTCTCTCTCTCTCTCTCTCTCTCTCTCTCTCTCTCTCTCTCTCTCTCTCTCTCTCTCTCTCTCTCTCTCTCTCTCTCTCTCTCTCTCTCTCTCTCTCTCTCTCTCTGAGGTGAATCTGAGTGTCTTTTTCCTCCCGTCAATTCCAGCTGCTCTTACAATGAGCTCCACACAGCGCGGAGTTCCCACTGCTCTCCAAACATCTTAATAATGACTAATCTGGACTAGTTTCCATTTTATTTTGGTGCAGAATTCAGTTTGAACCATTCAGAACATTATTTGAGGATGGATATGATCATTTATTTATTAATTATTCTAATTCGTGGAATAAATGCAGGATCCCGTCATGGAAAAGACCTCAAGCCGCACATGTGAGTAACTTTGAAGCAGAGTAATTGCGGATAGGCTACTAATTGGCTCATTGATTTAATAAAAGCATACTTTTTTGCTTGTTAAAAGGAATATTAAATGTTTACTTAGTTATTTCAATTAAAGCAAATTAGTGTTGGTGGAGACGCACTTTGACGCGTATTTACGCACCGTTACTGTAGCGAACATGAAACGCTTGCTGTGTCGGAACCAAGTGAACTACCTAGACAACATCTTTAGGCATCGTATACACTGATTATAGCCTGTCTCAGAACTAACTACACTTTTCTGAGCCATTTTAATTACTTTTTTAACCAAGTTCCCTCAAGTTCACACAGGTGTACTAGGTTTGTCACATTAGCTTTGGGCATGTTCCACTAACATGTGCCCACATACTATGTCTATATTTTGTACTATATATACATATATATATATATATATATATATATATATATATATATATATATATATATATATATATATAATTTAAAATTTAACAAACCTTTGTGAAAGGTTTTGCTTAAAAAATGAACTTGAATATTTCTTTCAAATAAATGCTACTAGATTAGATATTTTAGCCTATATTGGCTACAGTATAATACAATGATATTCATGTAATAGTGATTTGAGTTTCCAGATAATACATTTTGGGGCCACTGTATGCATGTATATAAGTGTTAGCTCATAATATGAACTTTAAATTACTTTTCTGTAACATAATCTGGGGCTAATATAATATATAGAATATAATCCTGAAGTGCACTGTCTGGTCTAATCTGATTCTTGAGGCAATAGAACATTTTTACAGAGTGACTAATGTATTAGTGTGGGAAGTTTAACTGTGTAAATCATGTTGTCATCTGAAGCAGTGTGCAAAGGTGATTAAATTGATTTATTGGAATTGACAAAACTGCAGAATTTGACAGGGAGTGTGATAGTAAATGACTATCTAAAATAGTGTTGCCCTGTCTCTGTGCTTTACATTTATTTCACTTGTTGCTTAATGGGCATAGTACTTGGTCATCTGGAATACTCGGTTCTGATATGGTCTATCCCACCATCTAGTGGTTCGGGAATTAAATGACGCTTTAACGGTCATCCGGGTATTGCGACTCATCTTTCCTACTTCTGGTTTCACTCTGCGATCTTTACAAGTAATCTAATTAAATATTTTCAACTTTAATTTAAATTTCATGTCTATTTAATTATTTATTAGGCAAGTAGTCGTTTAATAAGCGAGATAATGAGCAGTCAGACAGTCATTGTCGCAATATAAACACCAGCAGAACTCTGACGCAAACCAGAGTTGGACTTCAACTGTTTCTGGATACTCTGCATTTGTTTTCTCACTATATAATATAATTTCAACTCATATCATTATTTCATGTCCAAAAAATTGTTTATTCAAACTGATCTCATTGTGAAATCGGAAACAGTGGGTTGACTTTTCTTAAGCTAAAATCGGTCTGTGCGTACCAAAATGTGAAACACTGCCCCCAGTGGCCAAAGCAGTAAGTGTTGTTGAGAGTATGCATGTGTGAGCTCCATTTTCCGGGTCAAATGTCCAAAGAGTGGCGCCAAAAGCAAGTTGTACAGGCTTTAACACAGTGAAGAGGAATGCATATTTTATAAACTGTACCCCCCGCCAACCCCAAACCTAAACCTAACCATCAGTGGAGTAAAATGTAATGTTAAAGGGGAAAATGTCTCACTTAAGTGAACCCTTAAGTCACACTTAAAATGTTTGAATGTAATTACATTAGACATACAAAGGGTGCTTTCCATTCCGAAGGGCTCATCCCTATGCCCTAATCTCTTGAAAGGATTTACCCTCCAGAGTGATAGCTTCAGAGGGATGAAGGGTGTAGGCCTCAAAAATATCAGCAATTTAGAACGCACTTCAACGTCAGCTATCCAAACCAAAGGAGCCGCTGCGGTCACACAAAGGCTGATGCTAATGAACATAAAATGTAGCGAACATCCTTTTTTGGGACCACTGTATGTTTGGGGTCGTGTGGACTAGTGGTTAACTATCTGGGCTGGTACACCAAAATGTTGCAGGTTCCAGCCCCACAAGGGTTGATCCATAAACTTTCACCATTGCATAAGATATTTAACTTCAGTTTGCTCTATTGATGCTGAACCTGTAACATTTGTATAGTAAGTCTCGTTAAAAGTATCTTTTAATTGGTGTGCCCATTTTATCTGGCAGGCCAAATGTGTGTTCTGAGCAGGAGGTGAAACTGGTGACCCAGATGCAGCCATGTGTCCAGGCCTTCACACGGATGGTTAAAGTTTGGAAGCAGGGATGTCAAGGACAGTCTTGGTGTATGGGCTACGAGAGGAGGTGAGTCTGACTTATTCATTGCATTAATTAATTCATTGCAAAAATTGCTGCACTCATTTTTAACCTTGGGTTAATGTAGTCCTGGGTGTTCTTATTCCACATTTTACACTGATCATAAACTGGTTAGTAATTAATCCTGGGTAGTGAGGTTTTGAGATTTAACACTATATATTTTCAAACAATGGGTTAATGTTCTTATTTGCATATTTACAAGGTTTATAACATTGATTGGACATATTAAGCATGCAACCTGTTTTAATAACTGCTTTTCTATCTGTGGTAATGTCGACACATAAATCCGCTCTGGTAGTCTTCTGAAATTTACTACGAAAAATTGAAAAACAAAGGCAAAAAAATCAACATAGTCTCATGACAACTTGTAATAATTCATACCAGATGGCAAAATCATAAGATATCGTATGACTTGGCTCATAAGAAAAGGTATGACTTTTATTCCTATGGAGACCAACCAATTAAGAAGCAGAATTTTAAATTGATACCATATAGGCATTACATTTTGGCTAGCGTCCAATCCAACACTTAATTGTTTTTTTTTTTGTTGTTGTTTTTTTTTATTAACATTTTTTATTGATTCAACCTTTAAATATAAATACCGGAACACACAAATACAGAATCAATATACAACCCCCACCATCCCCACAATCCCCCACCCGACCCCCAATAACATCCCAGTGGTCACACAACCATAGACACACAACAATAATAGATAAATAAATTAATAAATTAAAAAAAATAAAATAAATAAAACAATCACACACATAAAGCCCCTACACCTCTCTCTCCACTGTTCCTCCCCGAGAGCCCTCCAAAAAAGACAGATATTTGCCCAACTTCTTTACAAACATGTCCAGACTCCCCAGTCTTCTGGATACCCCCTCCTCAAGAGCTGCCACTCTGGCCATCTCTGAACACCACTCCTGAAACGGGGGCGCTCCAGCTGACTTCCAACTCCTCAAAGTAATCTGTCTGGCGATCATAACACTAGTTAGGACCCAGTTTTTCACGTGCTTATTCTCCAAATTAATGACTGCCCCATCTCCCAAGATACAGAGTCTGGGGCAAAATAAAATTTGTGAGGCCGAAACCTCGCACATAAAAGTCTGAATCCTCATCCAAAATTCTTGCATCTTAACACATCCCCAAAAGACATGGGTTGTGTCTCCATCTTCTGATTGACATCTCCAGCAGGTGGGTGTGTCTTTAAGACCAAGCCTATGCAATCTAGAGGGGGTCCAATAGAATCTATGTAAAATCTTAAATTGCATGAGGCGAACCCTTGCATCTCTGGATGCAGATTTGACATTTTTTAGAATCCCAGCCCACTCTCCCTCCTCCAATACCAGATTTAGATCTTTCTCCCATAATCTCTTAAGAGAAGTTGAAGTTCCGTCTCCCAGACTCTGAGTTAGTAGGGAGTAATACACCGATGCCTCATGACCTTTTCCAAAAGCAGTAATCACCTCTCCCAGAGTGTCTGCCGCTTTAGGGGGGTGTAAACCACTCCCAAAAATAGTACAGAGCAGGTGGCGCAGCTGTAAATACTTATAGAACTGAGATCTAGGAATCCCAAAAAGTTGAACCAAATTTTCAAAAGATCTCAACACTCCACTCTCATATAGGTCACTGAGTGTAGCAACCCCCCTCCCAATCCACTCTGACCAGCAAAAAGGGGACTTGTTGATGCATAGTTTGGGGTTCAGCCATATGCTCGAGGCAACATTTAGAAAAATGTCAGAATTAAACACTCTGGACATTTTTGTGCATACCGAGTTCAAGTGCGAGATAACGGGATGTAATTTAGCTTCTCCGATTAATCTGATAGAAAGGCTCTGCAGTGGCGAAATAGGGGCAAGAACTTCCTGTTCTATACAGAACCAGGGAGGGGCTCTCTCAGGTGGAAGCGACCAATGAGCCAAATGTCTGAGACCGAATGCATAATAATAAAACAAAATCTTGGGTAGGCCTAGCCCACCTTTGTCAATCGGCCTATGTAACTTATTGAAATGTAATTTGGGACGCTTACCATTCCAAATGAAGGACTTTGCTATGCTATCAAATTGCTTGAAATATGGGAGGGGGACATCTACAGGGGAGAGACTGCAGTAAGTAATTGAATTTTGGAATACAATTCATTTTAATTACATTAACCTTCCCAATCATAGTTAAATGTAAAGAAGCCCACCTGCCCACATCGCTCGAAAACCGTTTTATTAAGGGGTCAAAATTAACTCTAACTAAATCACACAAATTTGCTGGAAATAAAATACCCAAATACTTAATGTTTGGGCCACTGGAAAGCACCCGGTTGGAAAGCCGTTTCTGGGCAGTACGCTGTCAGAGCCAAAGCTTCGGATTTAGACCAATTGACTCTGTATCCTGAAAACTTAGAAAAGGAATTAATAATTCTGTGGAGGCAAGGCATAGATCTACTGGGGTCAGAGACAAATAATAAAATATCATCTGCGTAAAGCAAGAGTTTATGCGCCATACCTCCCGCCACCACCCCTGGAAAATCATCCTCCTTTCTTATCGCGGTTGCTAATTTTTCCAGGGCAAGACAGAACAATAATGGGGAAAGAGGGCAACCCTGCCAGGTGCCCCTATACAGAGTAAAATAATCTGAAATGAATCCATTTGTTTGTACTGCCACTACTGGGTGTCTATAAAGTAACTTAATCCATCCAATAAACGTACTCCCGAACCCGTATATTTCCAAAATCTTAAAAAGATAATCCCATTCTACCATATCAAATGCCTTTTCGGCATCAAGTGAGATGGCAGCGACCAGAGATTATTCATTCGCTACTGACCACATGATATCGATGAGATGCCTAATATTATCAGAAGAGCTGCGGCCCCGAATAAATCCCACCTGATCTATATGTATAAGAGATGTCATAACTTAATCAGTTAGCCAGAATTTTTGACAAAAAGTTTTACATCTAACTCGATCAGGGAAATTGGACATTAACTTTTACAGTCGCTTGGATCTTTGTCCTTTTTAAGAATCAGACTGATCCGGGCTTGTGTCATGGTTTGCGGAAGCTTTCCATTCTTTAATGATTCAATATAAACTTCTAGAAAAAGTGGAGCCAGTTCTGTAGCAAAAGATTTGAAAAACTCATCAGCAAAGCCGTCAGGCCCCGGAGCCTTGCCTGTAGGTAAGGCCTAAATAAACTCGCCAAGCTCCTCCATGGTTATCTCAGAATCAAGAGAATTTTTTTGCTCAGTCGTCAGTTTAGGGAGATCTAATGGTTCCACAAAGTTTCTAATATCTTCATCAGTAGACGAAGACATGGAACTATAGAGATCAAAGTAGAATTCTTTAAAAGCATTATTAATATCAATGGCCAAGGTAAATATTTCACCACCAGCAGGGAATGGTAGAAAAAGACTCTCTCTGCTTTATATATCTAGCCAAATGCTTCCCTGCTTTGTCCCCCGACTCAAAGTATGACTGTCTTGCCCTGAATAGCCAAAACTCCACTTTCTGCGACAAAGTAGTATTTTATCTTTATTTCAATCGAGTCAATTCTCTGAGGCCATCGGATGACAAACGGCGCTTTAGCTCTGCTTCAGCATTTTTAATATTTCCTTCCAACGGCACGAGTTCTCGTGCTTTGGATTTTTTAATGAATGAGGCATACTGTATGATCCGACCCCTTAGAACCGCCTTAAGTGCCTCCCAAGCCACGCCCACAGTGGATACTGAGGACCAATTGGTCTCCATATAAACACTGATTTCAGTCTTTAACATTTGTTGGAATTCAGGATTTTGCAAAAGGGATACATTAAGGCACCAATTATATGATTTATTTTTCTCCGTATGTGGCACCACCTCTAAACTCACCAGGGCATGATCTGAGACTAAGATATTTCCAACTGAACAATCCACAACAGATGAAATGAGGGATTTGGATATAAAAAAAAAATCTATTCTAGAATAAATCTTATGGACTGATGAAAAAAATTTATAGTCTCTACCAGATGGGTTCAAAAGTCTCCAAATATCTGTAAGACCAAGATTTTTACACATCCTGTGAAGCGTCAGTGTTGCTCTAGGGGGTTTACACACTTTTGCTTCACTGTGATCAAGGACTGAGTCCATCAAAAGATTAAAGTCTCCTCCTAATATATCATGAGGGGTGCCAGCGACTCACAACATCCCTTCAAGATCTATAAAAAAGCCCTGATCATCAGCGTTAGGCGCATAAATATTAGCCAATATCAACCTTTGCCTCTGAATTTCAGCTAAAACAATAATGACTCTTCCTAATTTATCTTTAATCTGTTTGAGACATTTGAATTGTGGATGTTTATTTACCAATATAATGACTCCCTTGCTCTTACTTGAGCCAGCACTAAAGAAAACATGTCCACCCCATGTCTTCCCAAATTTTTCAGCTTCCTGCGGGGAAAGATGCATTTCTTGAAGAAACACTATATCATATTTCTTACGTTTAATAACAGAAATAACCTTCCTTCTTTTTATGGGGTGCCCCAACCCATTCACATTCCATGTTGAGAGAGATAATCCACTCATATTAACATTTGACATAGTAGAAAAAATATATTGTGTGTCAAAAACTAATTTATACAGACCACATTCCCCATTAATTCAGCAATCAAACCCCAAACTTACCCCGAACAAAACAAACAGAAAAAAGAAAAACATGCGCATTAACCCCGCACACGAAAGCGCTAACCGGCGACAGTCCCTTTAAATTCAAAAGGTCCATGAACGCCCACGAGCCCCCACGACAACTTTGCCATTGGATTGCTCAATTTAGCCTCACAAATTTGTGAAGCAAAATTACATAACAGAAAATACTTTGTAAAATAACCCCCAGCCAAAAGGAATAATTAACACAAAGAACATGTAGATTAATTCACAGAACTGTTTTAAAGGTGTGATCCTCCACAAAACAAATTTCAGCTGATATAAAACCGTTCAGTTTCACGGATAGATAAACAAATGTTCAGTGAGCCAGCTGTTATGAGTTCAGCGGATGACGTAATCATTCCAATGTCCCATAAACGGCACGAGCTCCAGCCGCTAGGTGGAGCCAACACAAACAGAAACAAAACCGGCATCCCGGTTCCCCGGATGGTCGAATCAATTCACTTGGAGGCCACATAAAAGTATATTCCATGACTTACTCAATCCGTCAACTTTATAAAAGACATCCTTTGTGTGAGCATGTAGATATTTTGCCCAGCTTCCTCAAAAGCCAGATTAAGTACAGTGAGTTGACCCACTCACATGAGAAACATCCAACGGTTTACTCACCCATTGATTCAATAAAAGATATTGCCTGATTGGGACATGTAAATACTTTGCGACCGTCCTTCATTTCTATTCTCAGTTTGGCCGGGAACATCAGAGCAAACGAGATATTTTTCTGATGTAAGAGTTTCTTACATTCCTTGAACCGATCGCGTTTCTCTCTTGTCGAACTCGCAAAGTCCGGGAACAAGAAAATATTATGGTTCTTCCAAGAAAGCTTCCCTTTGCTCCTCGCCTGGCGCAACACAAGATCTTTATCGGATGACCTCAGAAATCTGGCCAGAATCGGTCAGTGAGCTGGGACTCTGTGAGCTCGCTCGATTTCCAGCTTGTGGCCTGTTATGTCAAGCAGACTCGGGAAGAGCTCGTCTAGGAATTTCACCATATCTCTGCCCTCCTCATGCTCAGGAATTCCAACAATTCTGACGTTATTCCTGCGACTTCTATTCTCAAGATCTTCAAGATTTTCAAGAATACGTTCCAGATCAACTTTGGTCGCGGGTGGATTAGCGGTTAATTCCCTCTCCGAAGACTCCAAATAATCGATTCGTTTCTCAGCCTCCGACACTCTTTGTAACTAAAATTTTATTTCCATCACCGTAATCGATCGACGTATTACAGCGAGATCCTCCAACTCAGCAAGAACCTTCGTCATCATCACCGATATGTTGGACAACTGACGCTGGATTCCTTCTCCCGCCGCGCCATCCAAATCAAGTCACCAGTCCACAGGCCTGTCTGGGTTTTCATCTTGAACCCGTAAGTGTCTTTTAATGTCTCCAGAGCCTGATGATTTTGACTTCTTTGCCATGTTTTACCTCAAAGAGCGAATGTGTAACTGGGTGTATCGAATTTCCCCATATTATAACACGAAAATAATGAAAAATTCATTCATTCACATTCACACGTCTGCTTCATGGCATCACATGACCTCTCCCAACACTTAATTTTTAAGATAGGAAACATCAGTGAATACATTTGGTTATTCATTCTATTTATGCAATACCATAGACTGATCAATAACCTGTAATACACTTCTCTCATCTTGTTCCAAACACCACTTTTCTTTCTTCCAGTACACAAAAATTATTATCCAATTAAAATCATGGTTAGGTTTGGGTTAGGGGTTAAACTTAGTGAAATTCGTAATAGCATAGTTTGTTGGTTTGTTCATTTTCTGACAGTAAAAGTCAAATGTTTTTGTACGCACTAACTCGTATGCTTTCTTATGTTTTGTATGCCATCTTGTACTATTATTGTGACTTGTCATGAGACGGGGTTGCAAAAACAGAAGGAAAATGTGCAATTATATAATTATTACTGCGGTCAATCGATTAAAAATGTTATCAGAATTTTAGTGCACAATATTTCATCTAATTAATCACAATTAATCACATATCAATATTTACTGAGAAAGTCTCTCAAATAAAGATAAGAATAATACATAATTCAAATAATTATGAATAATAAATATATGTAAAAGATAAATCCATATTTAAATATTTTGTGGCAGACGAGTAAAGCATTGATTAGACAAAACAAAAGTGTTTTTAAAAGTCAATATAGTATTTTTTCTATATTATAGCCTATATTTGTAATATAATGTATACACTGTAAATAAGCCAATGTATTGTTTGTTTTATTCCCATATAAGCCTAGTAGCCAACAGACGACAACAATCCTTTTTGCAATTGAGCTCGTAAATCTGTCATGCTCTCACAGGACACGTTCTTGCATTCATCAGCGCTGATGCGGTTTGTAAAAACACAATGTTTCATGTACTTCAAGCTTGAATTGCTTGAATTTACTTAAGGGTCAGAAGGCATGATTAATTGCATTATGTTTTTTAAAAACATTTTAATTAATCACACTAAATTAACGGGTTAAAACAACAGTTTTTTTTTTTGTTTTTTTTTAATTAGAAGTAACAGCTTTGCGAAGTTGTTGTGACTGTACAAAGCGATTTAATATTCTAGTATCACATTCTGTATACCTTTGGTACTAAAATCAGGGTTAGCATTCTGCATTTGAAACCAGGGTTCAAAAACACATAAACCCAGGTTTAAGCTAAGTGTAAAAAAAGGCTTTTAGATTCTTGATGATTTTTCAAATTTTTCCTCTTTTATTTACTCAATTGAGTTTGACAGAGCATCAGAGAAAATTCAGACAAATTGACACTTAAACTGCATTGTTTTCAACATGGATTTGATATTGTGTTTGGGTTTCCATGCAGCATATGGGTTAAAATTGCAGCAGTAATCTCAACTAGTTTTGTGCTCCAAACGTCTTTAGATATTTCTTTAATCAGCTTTTTGGTGTAGAGTTAAACTCTTGGCGAAAGCAGCAATTTGAAAGGCATCTTCACAGGGTCTTGCATACCTACAAGATAGAAGCCAAGCACCCTTAACTTACCCTGTGACTGACAACTGCCCCCTTCGGCCTCTCAGCCAGGGGGAGTTCCTGTGTAGCACGCACCAGCTCGTTTTCCTCCATCTACTTACTGTGTAAGAGACCCGATCCCTGCAATTAGACTTGATAAACAAAGAGCACAGGGTTACGATTCTGGAGTCAAGCAACAGGACTCCAAACTACAGGGAGCGAGACGCCCGGGAACTAAGTCTCACGTTGTCAGAAAGCATCATTAAAGAGTGGATAAGAGAGAAGCTTTGTTGATTACAGAGCTGTGCATGTTTGCGTTTTCACACATCAGAGCTCATCCACAAACACTAGTCATGGCTTGATCTCTCTCAGTCACTCACTAACCACAAACACGCACAGAAAGGCCTTCATTAGCTCACAGACAGGGGCTTTCAATCAGAGAACACTAATAAACAGAGACCAGGGCTGTGTCTAGTTATAAGCGGTATAAGTGGCTGCTAAAAGCTGCGGGTAAGACTCAGGCAGCTGTTTTGGCACAATTAGATAGTTATAGGAGGCCCCCTTGTGGCCCAAGGGGGAAGGGAGAATGTAACTGCAAGGAGAGTGTTGTAGCTAGATGTGACAGGCACACGCATGCTTAAAGGGTTTTTTGTCATCATGAGTTGGCAGCGGAATAAAGGAAAAGGAAGAGAAATGCTGCCAGACCACTGGTAAGAAATTAATTTAAGCCAGCTACCTGGCTAGATGGTGTTTGTTAGTTGTCATGCATTGAATTGCAACAATTAGTTAGCTAACGTTTTGCAGTTGTGTCCTGTTTTTCAATGGTACATGTTTTCAGACATTTCTGCTAGCTATATAGTGCATTCATAAAGTATTCAAACCTCTTCATTTTTCACATTTTGTTATGTTGCAGCCTTATGCTAAAATTCTTCATACCCCATAATGACAAAGCAAAAAAGAGATTTTTGATAACTTTGCAAATTTACTAAAAAGATAAAACTGAAATATCACATTGACAAGTATTCAGACCCTTAACTCAGTACTTAGTTGAAGCACTGAAGCAGTCTTTTTGGGTATGATGCGACAAGCTTTGCACACCTGGATTTGGGGATTTTCTGTCATTCTTCTCTGCAGATCCTCTCAAGCACTGCATTTTGCTGCGTTCAGCTTTCTTTCAACCCTGACCAGTCCCCCAGTCCCTGCCACTGAAAAACACCCCCACAGCATGATGCTGCCACCACCATGCTTCAACGTTGGGATGGTATTGTGCTGGTGATGAGCGGTGCCTGGTTTCCTCCAGACATGACACTTGGAATTGAGGCCAAATAGTTCAAACTTCGTTTCATCAGACAAGAGAATCTTGTTCCTCACAGTCTGAGAGTCCTTTAGGTGCTTTTTTGCTAATTCAAAGCAGGCTTTCATGTGTCTTGCACTGAGGAGAGGCTTCCATCTGGCCACTCTGCCATAAAGCCCAGATCGGTGGAGTGTTGAAGTGATGGTTGTCCTGGTGCAAGTTTGTCCCATCTCCACACATGATATCTGGAGCTCAACCAGAGTGACTATCGGGTTCTTTGTCACCTCTCTTACCCCCAATTGCTCAGTTTGGCCAGGCGGCCAGCTCTAGGAAGAGTCCTGGTTGTTCCAAACTTCTTCCATTTAACAATTATGGAGGCCACTGTGCTCTTGGGAACCTTCAATGCAGCCAAAAAATGTTTCTAGCCTTCTCCAGATCTGTGCCTCGACACAATCCTGTCTCTGAGCTCTGAAGGCAGTTCCTTTGACCTCATGGCTTGGTTTTTGCTCTGATATGCATTCGAGACCTTATATAGACAGGTGTGTGTCTTTCCAAATTATGTCCAATCAATTGAATTTACAACAGGTGGACTCCAGTCAAAGTGTAGAAACATCTCAAAGATGATCCAGAGAAATGGGATGCACCTTAATTTGCACCTTAGTGTCATAGCAAAGAGTCTGAATACTTACAGTATGTCAATGTGATATTTAAGTTTTTTCTTTTTAATAAATTTGCAAAGTTATCCAAAATCTGGTTTTTGCTTTGTCATTATGGGGTATGGAGTGTAGAATGATATGAAATATATATATTTTTTAAAGCATTTTAGCATAAGGCTGCAACATAACAAAATGTGAAAAAAGTTAAGGGGTCTGAATACTAAACATTCACTTGTTTCCCCAACTTTTTCCCCTCAGGACTGCATACTACACTGCATACAGACAAGCGTATCGTCAGGAATATCAGACTCTTTTTATGTGCTGTCCAGGATGGTCACAGCTCAATGGAGAAGCTGGATGCTTGTATCGTAAGTCTTTTAAATACTGATCAAGTTATGTGACACTTTTAAATGACACAATCTAATGTAACAAAATTGACTCAAATGTAAAACAAAAATGCATTTCATTATAATGACTGCATGTACCTCTGAACTTATTCACTATTTACTGTCAAAAATCTGTATTTATGATGTTTTGGGGACATTTTTGAGGGAATCCTCAGAAAGTATGCAGTTATACAACAGGAGTTCCCAACTATGTTTTCATGAAATCAAAATAGGAGTTTTGTCTATTAGGTTTGAAAGCATCTATAGTGTATCCTCCACCTTAATCTTAAATACCACCTACCATTGACTTGCCATAGCATATAGCAAATCGTGGTTTGTTATGTATCTTTGGATGTGCTAAACTAAAGGCTTTTAAAATAAAGAACAAGTTTATGTCCGACCCCTAATTTTATTACTTCCACCGTTTAGCCATTTCTACTTGAAAAGCAGTCTCGTGGATATCAGCATTTGCCTGGTGAAAGAGAAATGACTGGACAATAGAAGCATGAACCTGTATGTACTTGGACTTACAAAGAATGCACCTTCATGTGATGTTTCCCATTTTGATTTAGTCTCGACCAAGTATGTAGGCACATCTCACATTCCCCAAATATTATTGAGTCATTTTGTGTTTCAGCATTCAATCCCATTTGTTTTTTTATGTTCTTAATTAAACATTGATCGTACAACCAACAACAAAGCCCTGATCTCACTTGATCTGAATTTGTTTTCCAATCTAAAGCAAAAAGATCCAGTCACTAAATGGATTTCAGTAGCTCATGTCATCTGCTGTCTGGTCTGGGTGGGTCCCGTAACTTTCATTGTCCTGGTAACAAGAGCACAAGCGACTCTGGTTTGTCTTTTCTTAAGAGTTTAGCTTTCAGCCTAAATGGACCAGATTGGATTTCTTTGATAGGATTTTATTGGATCTGAGTCAGAGGACTTCCAAAGGCTGCATACCTCTTTCCAAGCATCCCTGACACCAAATTTAATTTGAAGCTAATTAATATTTTATGTTTTGTGGACTTAAAGGAATAGTTCACCCAAAAATGAAAATTCTCTCATCATTTACTCACCTTTATGCCATCCCAGATGTGTATGACTTTCTTTCATCTGCTGAACACAAGTGAAGATTTTTAGAAGAATATTTCAGCTCTGTAGGTCCATACAATGCAAGTGAATGGTGACCAGAACTTTGAAGGCCAAAAAGTCAGTGTAATAGTAATCTATAAGAATCCATTGGTTAAATCCATATCTTCAGAAGTGATATGATAGGTGTGGGTGAGAAACAGATCAATATTCAAGTCTTTTTTTTTTTTTACTATAAATTCTCCTCTCTGCTCAGTCAAGCTCCACTTTAACTTTCACTTTCACATTCTTCTTCTTGTGTTTTTGGTGATTTACATTCTTCATGCATATTGCCCCCTAATGGGTAGGGAGTGTAGAATGATTTGATCAATTTATGATAAAAATGACTTAAATATTGATCTGTTTCTCACCCACACCTATCAAATCGTATTTAATGATATGGACTTAACCACTGGAGTCATATGGATTGCTTTTAATGCTCCCTTTATGTGCTTTGCACCCATTCACTTGCATTGTATGGACCTACAGAGCTGAAATATTCTTCTAAAAATCTTCATTTATTTTCTGCAGAAGAAAGTTATACACATCTGGGATGGCATGAGGGTGAGTAAATGATGAGGGAGTTTTCATTTCTGGGTGAACTATTCCTTTAATGATCAACACCAAGGTACAGAACCGTTGAACAGTTGAATGAAATCTACTTTCATTTGCGTCAAATTAAACATGACATCTGTCCTGATTCTGGGTTATCATTGATTTAAATTGTTAGTTTAGTTTTTATTTCTATTTTATTTTCCATTTGTCATTCCAATTTAGTTGAGTTTTCAATAGTTTTCACTCTTTGACTTTTAGTTTTAGTTTAGTTTTAGTGTTTTCAGTGTTTTTTTAGTATCAATTTAGTTATGTTTTGTTTTGTTTTAGTCTTAGTATTTTTGTAACTGCCAAAGCTAAAGAGTTTATGGATATCTTTTACGTTTAACAATGTTATTTTTCTCAGGCCTGAATCACTTTCAAGTAGCATTTTCATGTTAAAGTAAGGGTGGTTATAAAGGTTTCAAAATGTATATGCTGTGTATCAAAAACTAATATGATTTAAGTTAGTCTTGGAGTCATGAAAATGCATGTTAGTTTCAATTTTTCCCAGCCATGTCAGTTTTTATTTATTTCAGTTAACGCCATGATTAAGGTCAATTGAGTATGTTATTGTCTTTAGACTACAGGGCAGAAGAAACAAGCAGGTTCCCAGATGTGCGGTTTACTGCAAATAAAGCGTTTTTTAGATTCATGGTCATATGCTCCTTATTTTTAGTATATCCTCAAATGAATTTATTTGAATTGATGATGGTTTATGTACACTCCATAATAGAAATTGGCAGCCATGGTCACATTCAATCAAAACTCTGTACCCAAAGCCACCTAAATCCTACCCTGACTGGTCATTTTTATCCAAGACTTGTGGCGACTTGAGTGGTCTCAAGCCAAAATGACAGACATTTGCATAACAGTTTATCCCTCAGGTTGTGATTTTCTCCAGGGTCTCATTTCTTGAGCCAACACAATCCTCAAAGCCCCCATTGTCTCAGAAGTGCTCCTTGAAACAACCACACTGTCTTTATCCAGAGCAGCCTGTATTTCTTCTGAGGTTACCTGTGGGTTTTTCTTTGTATCCCGAACAATTCTTCTGGCAGTTGTGGCTGAAATCTTTCTTGGTCTACCTGACCGTGGCTTGGTATCAAGAGATCCCTGAATTGTCCACTTCTTAATAAGTGCTTGAACAGTACTGACTGGCATTTTCAAGGCTTTGGATATCTTTTTATATCCTTTTCCATCTTTATAAAGTTCCATTACCTTGTTACGCAGGTCTTTTGACAGTTCTTTTCTGCTCCCCATGGCTCAGTATCTAGCCTGCTCAGTGCATCCACGTGAGAGCTAACAAACTCATTGACTATTTATACACAGACACTAATTGTAATTTAAAAAGCCACAGGTGTGGGAAATTAATCTTTAATTGCCATTTAAACCTGTGTGTGTCACCCTGTGTGTCTGTAACAAGGCCAAACATTCAAGGGTATGTAAACTTTTGATCAGGGCCATTTGGGTGATTTCTGTTATCATTATGATTTAAAAAGGAGCCAAACAACTATGTGATAATAAATGGCTTCATATGATCACTATCCTTAAATAAAAGACAAAATTTCACTATTTCTGCCAGGGTATGCAAACTTTTGAGCACAACTGTACCTGCAAGATTTAGGCATCCTCCACAGTGCAGCTTTGGTTGGCTTTTAAACACGCTTAGAAAGTTCCTCAACATGCTTAACATCACTCGGCGTAAGTCATCGGGTTTAGTTTTCCTTTGCAACCATATCTATTCTCCTTAAATTAAGGTATGAGAGGACGCTCCGCTTTTATCTCTGTAACTCAAGACCTGGAAGCACTTTAAGAAATGGAACAAACTAATCACTCTTTTTTCTGAGCCAATGAACATGGACAAAACACGAGTTGAGTCTCACACCAGAAATCCCCCCTCTGACTGGCACATGGACAGAACGTCTGTCTTCACTACTTTTTCGTTTAACATATTTCAGTCGGACAGCTTCAACCAGCTGGGGTGGAATAGGCTGTTGGATTTGCAGCTCTTTGGCAGGACAGGCAGTTTGGGTTGTGGTGTGGAATTGAAAGTTCGTCTCCGAGGTGTTACCGTCATTCAGTGATGAAGTGCTTGTCACACAAAAATAAGAGCATGCAAGAGCTCATCAGTTTGATAAAAGGAAGCATGTAGTGATGACTTTTTCTCAGTTTGCCCGTAGCACACTAACTAATTAGTCTAATGACCACTTATTACCAAGTGCCACTTGTCATGGGCTCAATGACAAATTAAGGTTGTCCGGGATGAAATAAATAAGAAATCTTGTATGTAATAGTTAAAGTGGTGAATCTATTTAGTAAATGCTATTAAATATATATATATATATATATATATATATATATACGTATATAATTTTTTTTTTTTTTTTTTTGAGTCACTGACATCTAGAGGTTTTCTTCTGGTTACTCCGTTTGACCTGAACAATATGTGCCTTTTAATGAAAATGTCAAAATATCTGATCTTTTTTTTTTTTTAACTGCACACACAGTCATGAGTGTCTGACTTTGATTTGGCGGACAAAAGTTTTTCAGATTTTAATAATATTTTATAACAAAATATTTTCACAGTTCTATATATATATATATATATATATATATATATATATATATATATATATATATATATATATATATTTTTTTATTATTATTTATTTATTTTATTTTTTATTAATAACAATAAAATATTATTCCAAATTACTAATTACTTATTTTCTTCAAGAATTTCAGCTTTTATTGACACTTTTATTCATTATTATTTATTGGCAGAGGCTTTTTACACTAAGTGTAAAAAAGCAACATAAAGCATCTTCTTTGCTCTAAGTGCAAATAGTAGCAGATACTCTTACACCCCTGTTTAAATACTAACATACAGTATAAAAGCATCACTGCAGCATTTTTATTGTGTTTATTTGGAGTCCCACAGACACCCTACCCCTAACCCTACCTTACAAAAATAAACCATGGTTTTAGTACAGTAACCATAGTATCACCATGGTATTTTTCAAGTAAAATCATAGTAACCACAAAATTAAACATGGTTACTATTAACTACTATTAACAACATGTTACTCTAGTAACACTACAATATTACAATTTTTGAAAAAAACAGGTTTCAATAAATAAACGTAGACGTTTTTTACCAGAGGTACTTTTGGTAGCTCTGCACCCGTAGAAGCGCTTCACGGAAATCGACGCCATGCTGTTGTGTCACGTGACGCGGTGCGCCAGAAGTTTAACCCTTAATGACAGTCTAGAGTGCTGTGAACAGTATTCAGTTGGCTTAAATGTATTTAAATTATGCATTGCGTATAGAGAAGCCAAAATACAATGTCCGCTCATGTGGACGCGGGGTCGCGCAAGTTAAATATTTTTTTGTTGCAAATGCTATAAATGTTTTTCAAAAATGTATTAAACCAACGTAGACACAAATATTACATATCTATGAACTTGTTACATGCGTTTTAAACTAGATTTTAAAAAGACTTCATATTTGTATCATCTTGGACATCCTTATTTGTCATCGACCCTTACAACAGCTGGACTAGCCATTTGGCTTTTGTACGTTAAGACAGACTCAACAAAAGATTCAGATATTTCAAATTGAAATGCCAATGCACCTGAATGACTTCAAAATAAGATATTTTTAAGAATATCTAAGCTGCTCTTTCACGTACAGCGAAAGCAAACAGTGACTATGGATTGTCAAAAAGGACAAAAATGTACCATAAATGTAGTGTATCCATATGACCTGAACATCAGGTGTGTGCATTTTAATCAGTTGTAAATGGCTTAAAGTGTGAAAAAAGACACTTAAATATCTTTTTACTACTTTCTTGTCAAATGTCTCATTTCTGACCATCATCTTTATTTCTGTTTGTCTTCCTCCGGCAGCTGTGTGCAGCTATGGTGTGTGCTTTAATGGAGGTCATTGTAGAGAGGGTTCGGGCCAACTCTGTGACTGTCCGGCGGGCTTCAGTGGCCCAAACTGCCAGTATGGTAAGTCCAAACAAACTGACACTAAAGCCGGGTTCATACCGTACAGTTTTGGCCACACTTTTGCAAGTGTTTGGGAACGCAAAAGGTTTTGTTGCAGGGCCAAATTGGCAGTCTTTGATTGCTTAGTGTGATATGTTCACAGACGGATGATTAATTGCCTTAGCGATGAATCTTCTGGCAGTGTCGGAAATGTTATGTCGCAGTCGTGCAGTGTGACTACTTCTACGACAGCCAGATAAGAGAGCCTAACAAAAGTTTGCTCTTGCTGTTTGAGTCTTTAGCATCGAAAGCCAAGAATTATATCTTTATCGAGGACTCGTAGCCACTGAGAGAGAGGATACTAATAATGGAGGATGTTGTTCTTTTGTGATAATCTAGACACGACAGGAAATTCTTCACAAATCTAGCCATCCTTTTTTCAGTGACTATAGTCTCCTGTTTGTCTCATAGAGTTGAAGTGATAACAGACGCTGGTTTTGCACAAACATCAAGGGTAATCTGAGAGCAGCTCATGTTTCAAAGTGTTACAGACAGACTTGATTAATTATGATCTTTCAGCAACAGTATGAGCAGTTAAAATGTTGCAGCTTGCACATTCAATTTTAAGGTTGCAGGACACAAACCCCTGAAGTAGCATGACCTAATAGCCTTCGTCTGTCTGTTTTTTGTTTGATTTTGTCTGTTTGTCTCTACTGGTCATATCCTCAAGACAGAGGCAGAGAAAAGTTTGCACACAGATGGTAACCCCACTGGCTGTTTATTCTGGACTTTTCTGTATGTGTTTTGTTAAAAGTGAAGCTGATTAATTCGGTTGGCATGCATAAACGAAAACATGAAAACAGTAACAGCCACAGTCTATTACAGGAATGAATAATGGAGGCTATGGACTTGTTTAACTCCTTATCTTCTATATACGCCTGGCTGGAAATGTAATATAGACACAACCCTGCAAAAATAGAGGTAAATTTCATGTTATGTGTGAAGAACATGCCTGAGACATAATTAACACCAAAATGAAAAGCATAATAAAATTAAGATATTTTTTTTTTTTTTAGGGCCATTTCGATTTTTTTGACATTGTGACATAATTTTAATGATACTTAAGCACATTTTCACACATTGTCAGTGTTGGTCAGAAAAATTTCTATCCAGCCATGAAACTATGTTTTATTTTTATTCTCTCTCTCTCTCTCTCTCTCTCTCTCTCTCTCTCTCTATATATATATATATGTAATATATTTTGTGCCAAGAGAAATTAGCTCATATAGCCAACCTTAAAAAAATAAAAATAAAAAAAAACTGCATTTTCCATTTCCCTTTTTGATTTTTTACTAGTGGCACCTAATAAACATGCAAAAAAAAAAAAATTCAAGAGCAAATAGTTTTCCTAAAAATTGATGTCCACATATGTGGACAGCGGAACTAAGTTGTTAAATTTTAAATAAAACCAAGCTGTAGAAAGTTGTTTATTATGTTTCCAGGAGTGTGGGTTAATCATGTTTTTGAGATGTTACAGACATTACAGCTGATTTTATGTAAAGCTGCTTTGGAACAATTGTGTATTGGGAAAATGCCAAATAAAAAACTATACAAATAAAAATGATTTTACTTTTATGTTACAATGTTTTTTCTACTTTGGCAACAAAATCTCAATGATTTCTCTTTGCACTGGCAAACAAACAAGTGATAGCCAGTGCTGAAGCATTTTACTCATCAGAAATTAGCATAAATAATTATTATTCAAGTAATGTCCAGCATCGTCCAATCACTGCCACCTACGTTAAAATAAAATTATACATTATAAATTCTGCATCTGTGTTCTGATTATCATTGTCCCATGTCTGCCAAACATGTTGATTGGTCCAAACATCATCTGCAGCCTGAAACTGAACTTTTGGTCGGATCTTAGGAGTGAATATACTTGGCTGCATAGGAAAGCTATATGATGCTCCCTTGCTCCCTATTTAGTGAATGACTTAACCTCCAGTGTGCTGTCTGTCTACACTGGTCTCAGAACAGTTCGAAATGCACCTGATTTTCATTCTAACTTCAAATAAAGCCTCTGAAAGCAAAATTTTCCAGCTTTTCGATGAATCCATTGATTCTCAATGTGAGAATGGACTGTAAATATAGGATTTCTAAGGAACAATAGTGCTTTTGTACACTATTGTGTACATTGTGTTTAGCAGCATGGTGTTTAAAAAAGTGTGGTCAAATAAAAAAATAAAAAAGGCATATCGGATGAAACTTTTTTACTCAAACAGGTTTCAATATAAAAACTTAATTAGGTTTCTTACCAGATGTTGACTTGTTGGCATTTTTCTTCCAAAGACAAACTCCACTGTGATCGGCTCCATTTTTTTTTTTTTTTGTCACATGACTTCGTACATCAGAAGTATAACCCTTTACTGATAGCCCAGGAAGCTTTAATGTTGCTTATTGTAGCTTATTCTGTTGTTATGAGCATGACAGCGAATGCCTGAATGTCGTCACGATACGCGATGTATTGAACTCATTTACAGACTGTAGGTGGGGATATTTGATCACTGTGGTTAGGAGGTTAAGCACTAGAAAGCCCAAAACAGGATTGTATTTTGAAAATAAGCCCCTCAAATCCTGAAACTGCTCATATTTAAAAGAAGGGGGAAAAAAACAAGCCTAAAGTCGCTTGTAATAAGAGGACATGGCAACAGTGTTTGGGTGGGCTTGATTGTCCAATGAGTGGCCCATGTCCACCTATGGCATCGCCAGTTATGACGTGAATGTTTTGCTGTTTTTTCTTGTATATTAGTGATAGACAGCACAGGTTATTGTGGCACTCGCGGCATTTAATATGAGATGAGCTACTTTCCAACCCTTGATGAAATTGCACCTGTCTTGAAAATGTCACAAAAATAACGAATCACAAAAGAAGCTGTTTTAATAAACATTGCGGTCTGTCTTTTCAAAGCAATAGGTAGACTCAAAAGACCCAAAAGTATTATAAAAGTCCATGCAACTCGTGCGTCATAACTTGAAGGCATACAGAAGGTTTTGGTGAGAAATAACACATAATTTAAGTCATTTTTTAGCAAATTTGTTGCAAGTTCATGAGTGCACAAAATGTTCACAATTTTATTTTCACAGTAAAAAAAACTTGACATAGAAATATCTAATTAGGAAACCCTAATCAGGCTTGTTCTAATAGTATTTAAGGACATACTTCACTGACACCACTTTCCTTTCACGTTACTTTATACCCTATGCCGGAATTAAAGGGCAGTAAAATGCATCTTTTCAGCTGACTCCCCGGAGGTCAACCCCCCTTTGCATCCTGAGTGTCTCTTGAAGTCAAACAGGAAATAGTAAATCAATGTGGGTTTTCCTGAATGTCAAGACCTGATCTATTTGTGATGCATTATGAGTAATTCTTGTCCTGAATGGCAGAGAGCTTTGAATAAGAAAGTTCCCTCTTATCCCTTGGAAGTCATTAGCTTGTTAATTATAAGATGCCTGTATTGGGCCATAATGGGAACTGAATTGGCCTACGACCTCAAAGCAAATGCAATCTGATTGGCTCTTATTGTGGCTAAGGATGGCTCAGAATGGTTGACTAGTCAGCTTGTCATATAACAACGGATTACTCTGCTTAAAGAACCAGCTTGAAACCAGCCTAAAGTGATGGTTTAAGCTAATTTAGCTTGATTTAGCAGATGATCACGTTTGACTTGTTTGACATGATGTGGTTTTTAGCACATTATGAACTGAAGCAGATAGAACAAGTTTAGCATCCCGTGGAGAACATCTTTTTCTGTTTGAGATTTGCCATCATAACTCACATTTACATTCCTTTGTTCCATATTTTGTTGATCATCACCCACCAGTGGGACCACAAGAGAGAAAAAAACTGAATTTTTAAGCTCTTAACCCTTATGTTGTATTCTAGTCATTTTGACCCAGATGACTTTATTTTCTTTTTTTTTACTTAATCCAATTGGAATAAAATTTGTTGACATTGTTCACATGTTGGTGTGGCTATCCTTATGAGGATTCTCCATAAACATAATGATTTTTACACTGTATGAACTATAGATTCTATTCCCTAACCCCGCCCCTACCCCTACCCCTAAACCTAACCCTCACAAAAAATAAGAATAAAAATCTGCATTTTTAAATTTTCAATAAAACATCATTTAGTATGCTTTTTTTTTTTTAAGCAATTTGAATTATGGGGACACTAGAAATGTCCTTATAAACCACATTTATAGCATAATACCCTTGTAATTACCAGTTTGTAACCTTAAAAATTTTCCTGGCAAACCACCCAAACCCACCCACACACCGTGTGTTGAGCTCCCTCTTGTGCATCATCTTTCCATGTACACTCTTTGAGGAATATATCAAGATTTACTTATCATATTATGTTGCGTTTGGGCTCGTTTGAATTGGGATAGTTTGCTATAAGTGACAATATGTCATTGTCTATGTTTCATGTTTTTTTTTTAGAAAATAATAAGGAAAATCATGACAAAATGACACTTCAGTTTATTATATTTATGTGATTCTATGGGAATTTCATACACTGATACTCACTGCAGTTTGGCCTCTGAGTGAAACAAATGCTCATTGAATTCTACTAATTGAGACCTTTCCAATGATATATAACACATGGCTATCTCATCTTTTTTATGGTTTTACCAACTCTGAATATAATTGTTGTGATAACACATTTGCAATTGATGATGACGAAACAGTCCTTATTTGTCAGCAAATTAAAAAGCATTATTTAAGAATTGGTATCAGCTATATGCATTGTACAGTCCAGATTCTGGGCTTTAAAATGACACCTATTTTGTTCAGATCAAGCAAGTGGTTGTTAATAATTTTTTATTGTTTTTTATTTTTTATTGTTTTTTATTTTCACTAATTTTTCTCCCCAATTTGGAATGCCCAATTCTCAATGCGCTCTAAGTCCTCATGGTGGCGTAGTGACTCGCCTCAATCTGGGTGGCGGAGGACGAATCTCAGTTGCCTCCGCGTCTGAGACTGTCAATCCACGCATCTTATCACGTGGCTTGTTGAGCGCGTTACCACGGTGACATAGTGCGCTATTCTCCGCAGCATCCACGCACAACTCGCCACGCACCCCACCGAGACGAGAACCACATTATAGCGACTACGAGGAGGTTACCCCATGTAACTCTACCCTCCCTAGCAACTGGGCCAATTTGGTTGCTTAGGAGACCTGGCTGGAGTCACTCAGCACGCCCTGGATTCGAACTTGCGACTCCAAGGGTGATAGTCAGCGTCTTTACTCGCTGAGCTACCCAGGCCCCCCAAGCAAGTGGTTATTAATTTATTATGTAATTATTAATTTATTTATTTTTGCAGGGGGTGCCCCCACTGGCCCCCCCAAACTCAGTTTAATTAATCTTTCTATTAATAAAAATATATATATTTTTTAAATATGTTTAAAAAAGGAGTACAAAACCTGTCATAATTGCTAAAAAGAAGTTGATAAAATGATCTTATGCAGTATCTTGTGATAATATATGCAATATGAGGGATTTATTAACAATCATAGTGGTCGGTCATTTTGAACCAGCAGCACAAGGAGTGGTAGCCAATGAGGTACACAGCACAAGGGTTAACGTTCTCCTTTTAATCGAAGTACAACATCTGGTATTTTAAGGTAATGTGTGTTGTATAACTAAGAATCTTTTAAGAGCTACTGATTTGGTGCAAGCAAAGGTAACTGTAGGAATTAAAACATGTCAAAAAGGATTTTACGGTAGTTTAAGGAATCCTGTAAGAACTGAAAACATGCAGCATGTCAGAGACTTTGAATCTGATTTAATTACTTCAGTGTTTGGAGTCATTTTAGTTGTGTTAGGAGTCAAGCAGCATAAAAGTACAGCCTCTATACACTTGAATGCGGAAAGACTAAAATCTCCTAAACGGTTGGTCAGCAGTAAAATCTGACGTCAATGGTATCAGAAATTGTGCTTCTTAAGCTCAGATCACATTAAAAAACACTATTTTTCCAGCTGGTCCAGCTAATGCACATGCACGTTTTTGAGTCAACTGACAGGCGACGTCTATATCTAAGAGGTGATTGGCTCTTTTACCTGTAAGGCGGGACTTTATTTTCTACATCCGCCTTATTGGATGTTCCAATTTCTCCCATTCATTTTAATACAAATGCTCCATCTCGGGCTAAACAGCCTCTGTTCCACTGTGGACGAGAAGCATGAATGTAGCAACATCAATGCATTTTTAAATGAAAATGTAATAGTGTGGACGTGGCGTTAAGGGGTGTTTCATACAGAACGAGAAAAACAGCTTGATGTAGCACAACGGTATGGAACAGAATGCAAGTTTTTAGATGTGTTTTTCAAAGTTGAACTACTTTTAACTTGAAACAGCATTTTAAAGATGCAGAACTCATTGAGCAATATGCCGGAAAAACCCAGTAAGTCCGCAACAGCCAAAATGTCCATAAAAAAAAATAAAAATACAGACGGACTACATCCTGTGTAAACGATCTTTAAATGTCTGGAACGCAAACATATGTGAAGAACTTTCATCTTCCCGTCATCTAAACCCATCAACTCAACCTAACCGATAATGTCTTGAAAGCAAATGTGAGATGAAAAGGCAATAGCTGAAGCAACCACGTCATTTCGTGGTACTGCTATGACACTTTCGACTTGCGTGTCTACTCACTTTGCTGGACTCGTACCCAATCCTTTGCCAGTTGAGCCACTGCCCACTGTGCAACTTTATCATGTTTGAATAAGCCTGTAAATTTTGTTTTTTATGTTTTGCAAGTGTTGCAAAATGAATCGTCCATCAAATCGTGCTTTATAGTAAAAGTGTTACGATGTCAAAAGATACTATTAATTGGAGAACAGAGTGAAAAATAAATGTTAATCTGCCGTTTTACTCATGATTTGTGTGAAAGTGAGTAAAACTCGTTGTTGTTTTGTTTATTTTACCGGAAAATCGCAGCGATTCATAGAACGATCCACGTAAAACTCTTTTAGCAAAAATGTAGTCATAGTAACGTGATTCAATGAGACCAGGGCTGCGTTTCACAAAAGCATCTCAAGCTTAAGTTGAGCGTAGAGACCATTGCCGCCAATGGTTTCTACAGTCAATTTAGGTTTAAGATGCTTTTGTGAAACTCAGCCCAGGTTGGTTTATAAAATTAAATGGATTAGTGTGGCAAGGGCCTCAGATTGACCTCTTAGCGAGATGCGAAAAAGAAAAATTTCAAGGATGCTTGGTTTGCCGTGTTGCGAGAAAAGTGGTAGATTAATAGCAGATTAGTCTCAAATTCCAGAAAATCTCAACTCGCGTATGAGCCGGAGCCATAGTCCGTCATGGTTGAATTTTCATTATATTCCTGTTTGTCAATTTACGAATTCATGGCCCTCCAACAAAATCCAGCCTTGAAAGGTCTCTTTAAATGTATAATTGTGGCTTTTTATTTTGATGTAAAAAAAAAAAAAAAAAAACATATATATATATATATATATATATATATATATATATATATATATATATATGTGTGTGTGTTTTTGGACCATTAGCTCATGTCTTGGCATAGTCAGTGGTCAGAACTTCTTATGGGGTTTGTCTGTTGTGATAGGACACAATTATCAATCCTTTAGACTTTAATTATTTTTCTTGAAAAAAAAAATTATTTCTTTTTTTTATTATTTAATCCCCTTTTCTCCCAATTTGGAATGCCCAATTCCCATTACTTAGTCGGTCCTCGTGGTGGCGCGGTTACTCACCTCAGTCCGGGTGGCGGAGGACAAGTTTCAGTTGCCTCCACTTCTGAGACAGTCAATCCACTCATTTTATCACGTGGCTCTTTGTGCATGACACCGCGGAGACTTACAGCATGTGGAGGCTCATGCTACTCTCCGCGATCCACGCACAATTTACCACGTGCCCCACTGAGAGTGAGGACCCCTAATCGCAACCACGAGGAGGTTACCCCATGTGACTCTACCCTCCCTAGCAACCGGACCAATTTGGTTTCTTAGGGGACCTGGCTGGAGTCACTCAGCACACCCAGGATTCGAACTCGCCACTCCAGGGGTGGTAGTCAGCGTCAGTACTCGCTGAGCTACCCAGGCCCCTTGGACTTGCATTCTTGAAAGAGTACCAGACATGGACGAAATATCAATTTATCTGTCTGTTATCACTTATGGTTTGAAATCATGGCACAGTGTTTCTAGATCAGTCACACACAGCATATTTAGTCCTTGTTTTGGGTTGAAGTCCTTTGGGAGCCACCTGGTCTGTGTTACGATTGTAGTCCCAATACCAGTGTTGTAATATTCCAAAGGTTTCTTGCTTAAATCAAGGAAAATTAAATCATTGCTAGCACAATTTTGCCAGATACTGTATTCATAGCAGTTTGTAGTTAATTTGAGGATTATTCTATTTTACTTCAGCAGTCATATATTAATTTTATTGAGGTAATTCTATAGTCCATCTGATCTCTTTCTTGATGCTCTCGGTAGGAGTGTTTTCCTGTTGAAAATATGATGGATGCAGTGATATTCTGACATTTTGAAGTGTGTCTTAAGTGTACAAATATTTTTTTATAGGCCACTGCTTGTCAATCCATTAGATTAGCACCTAACTAGTACTAACCAGGCTTTAAATATTCAAGCTGGTGTTTTCAGCAGGGTTTCTTCCCTTTTGATTGAATTCACATGAACTGCTATGACCCCTTTGCCAGTTCCTTGGAGTTTACACTTATTTTCTTGTTCAGTCATAAATTGCAGTAGAGAAGGAAGTCCTGCATAAGGTCAAGGTGTCACGTTCAGAACCTCCTTAGAAGATGCTGGTGGGCATGTGTCAATCTCCGCAGAGGCTTCTAGCTAAATGTTGTGGAGCTGAACCATCACTGGGGGTCTGGAGATGATAATAGATGGGCATAGAGCTATTGGCATTGTGGGTTTTAAAGGAGGTCATTAAGAGTCCTCAGATGGACATCTGAGACCCTGAACAATAAATAGAGACCTGCCAGTGAGCTTCCAACCTCTACAAGACACCACATGCTTGAGGAACTAGGCTTGAGTTAACACTGGCTCTTTTGCAAATGCTTGTGAGCTGCTTAAAATGACCTCAGACAAGGATGAATCTCATGAAATCTGTTAGTAAATGTCTGGGTCATATTTCACCCCAAAATCAAAAGAAAGAAAGAAGAAATTATATTATGCACAAAGAAAATGAAACCTATTTTTAGGACCATTTTTTTTAGTTGTTTGAATTTTAACAGCAGTTAAGCACATTTTCCACCATTCTGCCATTTACACATAAATCTTGTTCTTATTAAATCTTATTTTCATAATTTTAATGTGAAAAAAAGATTTGTTATATATTTATTCATTTTAAGAAATTGTCCAGTATTTATACACTTAAAAAATAAATAAATTTTTTTTGTCATACTGCCTTTAATTATATACGGATCTAAATAAAAACAAACAATTGCATTACAGCAGTGAGAATCACCACTGAATATAAGACAAAATAAAATAAAATGATTACAAAATGTAATGACAATTTGGTTGGAAAATATGCTAAATTGCCATGACAATAATGCAATGTAAAACTTTGCATTATTGAAGTTTCAACTTTGAAACTTGGAATTATAAAAGTGTGATTTCCACGTTGAAAAGTTAGTCAAATTATTATTAATAATAATAATTAATACATTCCATAATTCCATTTTTACATTTTCAATATAACATAATTTAGTATGTTTTTTAAGCGATTTGAATTATGGGGATGCTAGAAATGTCCTCATAAACCACATTTATAACATAATACCCTTGTAATTACCAGTATGTAACCTTCAAAAATGTACTCCACACAAACCCACCCACACACACAAAACATTTTCTGGTGGGCATTCAGAGGTATGGAGATACCTTATATCCCAACAGTCTTTAGCAGTTTTTAGTTCTGCCTTTCCTGACCAGCTGACCAATCCAAACCTCGGCTAAATAGAGACAAGATACTTGCCTATGGATACTGGAATGAACGGATTAGACAAGGAAACCCCAGGGAACCAATGGAAACTTTTTTATCAAGAGTTTAGCACTCAATACAGACAAGAAAATATGCTGGAATGATAAACATTACTAAGCAGATTCTCGGAATGTTAAAGTGAAGACAGATTATTTGGGAAAGTGAAGCCAGACCAGTTCAGAAGAGTACTGAAATACGAAACTGTTGCAGATTATCTGCAGGAGTCAGTCTGTTATATTTTCAGTTGGACCGGAGTCTATCCATGTGGTCATTCGTTGGTCATATTCCTAAACTGTTCTCAGTAGAATGGCCACAGAACAGTACAGAAGAGTGAGTTAAATGCATACAGAAATGATAATTCACAAGCAAGTTAGACCCTAGTTTGGACAAAAATAAAGATGAGATAATCACCGTGAGCAGGTGTTAGATTTAATGAGAGACAAAAGGTTTACAAATGATAAAGACTGCATGTATTCTGTCATGATGCTGAAAATACAGAGTAATAGTATATGCACGTGTGATACAAAGGACCAGGGTACGAGTCCTGAAGAACACGCGAGTCAACACGTGAGCCGAAAGTGTCATAGAAGCACCATAAAATGACATGGTTGCTTCAGCAATTGCTTTTTTCATCTCACATTTGCTTTTTGCAAAGTGCGTGCCGATACAATCACTATTAATACTAGCCATGATTTGTGTCAGTAGATGAAAATGATTTATAATTCTTAGATTTTCTATCATTTAATGGAGCATACATCCAAATTCTGACGAGAATCATGTTTTCCATGCTTATAAAAGGTTACTTAGGGGTTGGACGATTTGCTCTGACAACGATTCGATTCGATTACGATTTCTTCCTAAAAATTACGATGCATCGTGAAATCTGAAACCAGTAATTACAGATGAAATGTCATGTGCAGGTAGATACAGTAAGATCCAGGTTTTGATCGAGCAGGCCCAGCAGGGTCATAGAATGAAAAATTGTCTATTAGTAGCATGTAAAGGCGGAAACACGGGATATGTGGTAACCGTGAGTTCCCTATTCATTTTGGGATAGAGAAAGAGGTGCCAGGCAGCTAAACGGAGACGCATCCGCTTGTCATGCCCGTTCACGAGAATTCAATCACATTTTAATGCAGGGCTGTTTGCGCACACACTGCGAAAGATAACATTTTGTTAATCTTTTTGCAGCTGCCGCGTGTCATTGACCAATTACAGGTGACTGTAATCAACTGGTTAGTTCCCTTTAGAACGGTCTGAAATTGCTCCATATTCTGTAACATTTAGTAAAAAAAGAATGAGTTAATGCGTGAGTCACATTTATTTAAGACAAGTTCTATTCTTGCTGAGTGACTCCAGCCAGGTCTCCTAAACAACCAAATTGGCCCGGTTGCTAGGGAGGGTAGAGTCACATGGGGTAACCTCCTCGTGGTCGCTATAATGTGGTTCTCGCTCTCGGTGGGGTGCGTGGTGAGTTGTGCGTGGATGCCGCAGAGAATAGCTTGAAGCCTCCACACGCGCTATGTCTCGGTGGTAACGTGCTCAACAAGCCACGTGATAAGGTGTGCGGATTGACAGTCTCAGATACGGAAGCAACTGAGATTCGTCCTTCGCCACACAGATTGAGGCGAGTCACTACGCCACCACGAGGACTTAGAGCACATTGGGAATTGGGCATTACAAATTGGGGAGAAATTCGTGGTTAAACTGTTTTATGGAGAAATGACACATTTTATGGAGATACAAAAGCAATATTACCATAATATATATCGTAATCGGGGAAGAAGGCAACAACAATGAACTTACGTTGGTCAAATGGATGCAAACAGTTTTGAATAATGACACAGGAAGCCAAACTCGGCAGCATCCATCCATCCATCCTTATGTAAATATGTAGGTTCGCGGGGTGAACTCAGCTGCATAAACTTTCTTTATTTCAAAGTGCGCTTTCTTTCCTTTTAATCTCCCGTGCTCCGCTCCGTGTCTGTTATGAGAAGGTTAGTGTAATATGAGATGGACACATTGGGTATTAATAAATAATGATAATCGATTCTTACATTTTGTAATCGATGTATCGACATTTCTTTGATAGATCAATGCACCACAATGCATTGATGTATTTTTCCACCCCTAGTGTCACTGTAGTAGAAATATGCCAGACATTCAACAAGGATGCAGTTCATGCACAAAAGAACACAAGTCCACTTTTCTATTCTTTTAATTTATTACATACAGTCCATTTACACTACCAACTTCTTATGAATGTGCTCTCTTTGTTTATATTGCTGGTGCTTGCGGGAATGGACTATACTGTGTAATAGGACGCATACGCTGCAATAAGCGGAGAAGAACCTCAGAATTAAATTGCACTTGATCCCGCCCGTTAGCGCTTTTCGCATGCGATTTTGCTAAAATCCACTTGCACCAAGACATAGCGCATGCTTGCATACCAAAACTTCATGACCATGCCCATTGACTTTGCACTTATGACATAGCACTGCACTTAGTGCTAATGCTCTTAAAATAGGGCCCTTAACCCTGGAACTGCCGCAATACACTATATGGCCAAAAGTTTGTGGACACCATATGTGCTTGATGAACATTTGATTTCAAAACCTTAGGCATCATTTTCCCCCTTTGCTGTAATAACAGCTTCCACTCTTTTGGGAAGGCTTTCCACTATACTGTATGTAGTAACATGGCTGCAGGGATTTGCTCTCATTCAGTCACAAGGCTATCAGTGAGGTCAGGAACTGATGTTGGTCGATGGGGGCTGACTTACTGTTGCTGTTCCAGTTCACCCCAAAAGTGATCAGTGGGGTTCAGGTCTGGGCTTTGTGCAGGCCAGTCAATTTCTTCCACGCCAAACACAGTAAACCATTTCTTTATGGACCTCACTTTGTTCACAGGGGCATTGTCATGCTGGAACAGAAAAGGGCTATCCCCAAACAGTTGCCACAAATTTGGGAGCACACAAAGCCCAAGCCATTACATAAAGAAACATTAAGATTTTTCTTTACTGGATTTAATGGAGTAACCAAATTCGTTAATTAGAAGGGGGTGTCCACACACTTTTGGCCATATATTGTACATGTGCGTAATATAATTGAGCAAAAATGTCCCCACAGTCACATCTTCTTTTTTCTTTCATGAGCTCAGGCTCAAAAAAAGGGTTGTCTTCATAATCTTTTATTAAAATGTGGGCTTATAACTTATGCCACCTCTGCAACAATGCTTTGTTTATCTCGGAAAATGACGCCTTGTTTCTCCTGTCAGGATAGAGAATGGGCAGTGAACACTGTCTCATGTTGACTTTAAATTGCTAATATTTTTTTATATCAAAAACAATAAATACTCCTCTGTTGGTCAAACAGTTCCATCCCAATCTCATGTAGCTATGTATTTTAAAATATTAAAACTAGTTAGTATTTTTTAATAGCAAGTCTGAAATAGAAAGTATTTTAAAATATAAAAAAAGGTTTAGTTTACGTCCCAGTCCCATGCCGCATGTCTGCTTAGAAAAGACAGAGTTTGGCCTCTGTGACCCCTCCACCAGTAACAACATGATGTTCACCTTTACAGGTCCTTAGCGCTCGACCGTTGATTTTATGCTTCATTTATCAGCCTGTCTCAAGGCTATTAACGTGGACATAAATTAGATCTATTGCCACAGTAAATTACTCAGGTAATTTTCCTTTAACATCATGGGGACTGAGCTTTATATGAGTTCGTTTAATGGGCCATCAGCTCTACTACACAGGTCAAAGCACCTTTGTGCTTATTTTTTTTATTTTGTATTTTTTCCCTCTGACTAAATATATCTGTCCTTTGACACCTCGTTGTTCTAAGGAATGTAAAACACAAAACGCTGAACACAAAAGTCTGTAGCCACAGGTTTTTTTTTTTTTTTCTCACAAAAATAATTTGGAGCCTGAACGAAGACAACAACTGCATTCTATTTTACAAGTCTTGTAAGTCTAGTGCTTTTGTTCCTATTAGCTTTCATGTTTTTTTCATCTTTCCCCACCTAGAGTGAAACAAATTTATGGTTCAAACACAAAGAGCAAAACATTTGAGGATTCAAAACGGTTTTGGTTTTCATTTGAGAAACTCAGTTGTAGTAACTCATCCACACTGTTTTAAGGTAATTGAGCTACAGTTTATCTGTTGTATGTGACATGCTTGTAGCTGTAAAACATAAAAAAATTATGCAGAACAGATGAATTGACGTGTTTAAAACTGCACGTTCCATCTGAGTGCATTTCTTTACGATTAGCCTATGGATCTGTTTAACATCACCCCAAAGCTAAATACTCACAGCACCGGAATGAATCGCAACATTAAAAATTTTGATTTGAAGCAAAAAAGTACTTGAAAATCAGACAAAAAAGATTTCTTTAATGAGGGACTGAACTACAATCCCATGAAGCATCGCAAAGGATGGCATTGCATTAAAATGACAGAAAAATTCCTTTAAAGTTGTTTATTATAAATATAGGAACAATATATTTTAATTTTTGTGCAAAATATTCAAATATATTCAAACAGATAAGCAGTTTGAATGGTCGGTTGCTGCAGAGCTCTTTTGGCATGCTTTGCAGGCCATGATTCTCTGATAGGCGGATTGTTTCCCTTTAGGATCATGGGTTGTGTAGTTCTTTACCAGAAATTTCAGTATTAAATGCCTTTTTTTTTTTTTTATGAAGCTGAAATAACTGACTGATGGATTCAACAGAGGCATATACCATCCATTAACAACCTCGGTAGCTATGCCTTTAAAGGTTTTTAAGTTATCATTAAAAATCAACTCCCTTAAGAGGACAATGTATGGGATATTTATGTCCAAAACCAGACTGTTGCATTCTTATGTGAGCTCCCCTGTCTGCACTCCTATTGGTTGTTGCTGCTATTTTTTATAAAGTTAAACCATTTGTTGCACCGTCAATGGTTTCTATTGCTCATGTTGCTTTAAATCAACAACTTTCAGTGAAATTGAATGGCTTGTGGTCGCATTGATGCTGCAAATAATCTACAAATTTTAGCAATGTTGCTCACAAAAAACTGTGTTTCGTTACATTGCTAATTTTAAATTAACTTCAGTGGAGAAAGATGTTTTTTGCGTGCATAATGGTGCAGTTACAGCATCTACCAGCAGGGGCTAACCTGGCAAGCTAACATGTCAAACCTTGACTTACATTTTTCTCCACTGATGGTGAGGTTTAGGTTCGGGGTTTGGGGGTACAGTTAATAAAATATGCATTCCTCTTTGCTGTATTACATCCTGTACAGCTAAAAACAACACCCTTCACAACTCCCTTTTGGCGCCCCTCTGTGGACATTTCACCCAGAAAATGGAGCTCACACACGCCCATACGCCCAACAAAACCTTTGGCCACTGGGGGCAGTGCTTCACATTTCATTAAGCACAGACCAATTTTAGCTAAAGAAAAGTCAACCTACTGTTTTCAATTTCAATATGTGATCAGTCTGTTTTATCGCCTTTTTACAGTTTGTCCTGTAACTGTTCTCTTTGTCAAATCTGGCCTTTTCTTATGTTGGAATGTTTGAACTCTTCGCTGATTTCTTCACTCCGTGTGTAATTTGATGATGTCATAGTGCATAATTCCAATGGAAAATCCACATTTAAACGGACTAACTCATTGACATTCCTGTCGCATTTGGTACATTGTGTGTTTCAAGGAATTAATCAGTTATTAAATAGTCTTGTTAGTGTGCAGTGTTCCATGACCCAGAAAATTCTCTCCAGCTGAAATGGCCACAGAAGGACAATAGAGGGTGACAGTGAATAGAACGCCTGAGACAACATGCAAGAGAGGTTTCTCACAGTCTGTCGTATAAGTCTCTGTCTGTCTCTCTCCTTCTCTCTTGGTTTGATTTGTCATTTTAAAGTGCTTCGTTCCCATTCATGAAAGGCATAGTGCACACAAAAATGTATATTCTATCATTATATACTTACCCTCATGTTGTCCAAACCTGTATTCCAAACCTGACTTTCTTTCTTCTGTGGAACTTAAAAGTAGGGATGTCCCAATACTGATACTGGTATTGGAATCAGTAAGTTTCCATGCTCATGTACTTGCACTTGTGCTCTAAAAATGCTTAGATACTAAAAAACAGATACCATGTGACGTACGAATGTCATTGTGTTAACGTTCAGCGCACAAATTAAAATCACGTTAAGTCCTAATGTGATTATTAAGCCGCAAAGGCTGCGATTTAATGAGATAAATATATAGTTAGCAGTGCGCTTTCAATGTGAGTACTTGTGAATGTGCGGAGACAGTGTTGTGTCTCAAACCTTTTAGAGATCCTTGTCTCATATACTGAAAACACCATCATGAGCATTGCACAGCGAACTTTGTAGCAGATGACAGCGAACAATGTGCTAATTCACTTTGTAGCGCAAAGCACATGCAGACTAAGTATTTATTTAATTAATTAGCAGCCTTTTGCGGTTTGTTAATCACATTGGTTCATGTAGTGACGTGCTTTTCCAGAAGTGAGAAGCTACCATCAAAAACACACAGAAATGGAAAGGGCTTCACTCCAAAATAAAAGCTTCCATCAAAATAAAAGCTCAATTGAAATAGCAAATAGTACGACAGAAATATATCACTACTGTATAGTTATGTAATATTCACTACTTCTACTGCTACTAATTATAATAAATCAATTATAATTATATTATATTTAAGCAATATCTCACATCTGTGATGCTCTGTTATGCAGCACTTTATTTGACAAAAATAACTCCAATGATGTATTTGGATTGTCCTGAGAGGTTCTGTATAAAAACACTTCATTTGATAAAACACAATATTATGTTAAAAATTAGTTGTTCTATTTTCATTCAATTAAAGTTTTAATGAATTCATTTATTTAGACACCATTTTGATAATACTGTTGATATTGAATTCAGTAAAATTAAACAACAACAACAACAACAACAACAAATGGTATCAGGACATCCCTACATAAAAGAAAATGTTCTTAATAATGTTCATGGTGCTCTTTTACATACAATGAAAGTAAATGTAGACTGGGACTGTCAAGCTCCAAAAAGGGCAAAAATGCACCATAAAAACAACAGAAAAGTAGTCCATATGGCTCATGCACTATATTTCAAGTATATATATATATATATGTATATATACTTGATATATAGACTCAATGTCTGCTGAATAGAACTGTATCAGCAGCGCCTGTGGCAGGTTGAACTTCCTCAACTGGCAAAGGAAGTACAATCTCTGCTGGGCCTTTTTCACAATGGAGTCAATGTGGGTCTCCCACTTCAGGTCCAGTGAGATGGTAGAGCCCAGGAACCTGAATGACTCCACTGCTGCCACAGTGCTGTTCAGAATGGTGAGCGGGGTCAATGTTGGGGTGTTATCTCCACTGTTTTGAGCGTGTTGAGCTCCAGGTTGTTTTGATTGGACCAGACAGCCAGCTGTTCAACCTTCCTTCTGTATGCAGACTCATCATCATCCTGGATGAGGCCGATGACAGTAGTGTCATCTGAAAACTTCTGGAGCTTGACAGAGGGGTCCTTGGCAGTGCAGTCATTTGTGTACAGGGAGAAGAGTAGTGGGGAGAGCACACATCCCTGGGGGGCACCAGTGTTGATCGTACAGGTGCTGGAAGTGAATTTCCACAGTCTCACTACCTGCTGCCTATCTGTCAGGAAGCTGGTGATCCACTGACAGATAGAGGTGGAAACAGAGAGTTGGTTTAATTTAGTCTGGAGAATAGTTGGGATGATGGTGTTGAAAGCCAAACTGAAGTCCACAAAAAGGATCCTTGCATATGTCCCTGGTCTGTATAGATGTTGCAGGATATGATGCAATCCCATGTTGACTGCATCATCCACAGACCTGTTTGCTCAATAAGCAAATTGAAGGGGATCCAGAAAGGGTCCAGTGATGTCCTTCTGGTGGGCCAACACCAGTCTCTCAAATGACTTCATGACCACAGACGTCAGAGCGACGGGTCTGTAGTTATTAAGTCCTGTGATTTTAGGTTTCTTTTGGACAGGGATGATGGTGGAGCATTTGAAGCAGCAGGGAACTTCACACTGCTCCAGTGATCTGTTAAAGATCTGTGTGAATACTGGGGCCAGCTGGTCAGCACAGGATTTTAGAAAAGTGGATGAAACACCGTCTGGGCCATGTGTTTTCCTTGTCTTTTGTTTCCGGAAGTCCCGGCACACATCCTCTTCACAGATCTTGTGTAGGTTGAATAGCAGGAGGGGGGAGGAGGGGGTCACCGGAGGTGTTGATGTTTGTGTGAAGTGAAGGTCAGATTGGGTGTGTGGTTGTGAGACTGGCTTTTCAAATCTACAGTAAAACACATTCAGGTGGTCAGCCAGTTGTTGATTCCCTACAGAGTTTGGGGATGGTGTCTTGTGGTTAGTAATGTCTTTCAGGCCTCTCCACACTGATGCAGGGTCGTTATCTGTAAACTTGTTTTTCAGCTTCTCAGAGTAGCTTCTTTTAGCCACTCTAATCCCCTTTGTCAGTGTGTTTCTGGCCTGATTGTACAAGATTTTATCCCCACTTCTGTAAGCATCCTCTTTGGTTTTTATGCAAGAAGAAACCAATATAAGCAGCTTAAGTCATTCAGACAGAAAATATCACTCCATGTAAGTGGCTACTTGTATCAGCGAGGTTAGTGTGACTTTCATAATGGCCACAGTAAAATAACCTCTTGATAAACCTAGCAATCAGTTTCTTGTCTAGATTCCTTGTTTGTTACCTTATTTTACACATACATTAATGTGGACCAGGAGAGAATATACAGTCCAATTTCCATTGCATCCTGGTGTTGAAAACCTCTCATCAGAGTTAGCTTTCTAATCACTCATGTGTGTTTCTCAGGAGTTTGATGTCTTAATCTCTCTTAATTGAGCTGAACTGCCTGCCGGGTTTGACCTGACGAAAGGCCCGTCCTGGTGACTCTGGGGTCCTGAACATGTGCATGAAGACTTCAAGCTGACAGCTGTTTGCAAAACACAATTAGAGTGTCATGTAAAAGTCTGACTCCAGCTGGCTGGATAGATAGTTAGCATGTCTTCTTTCTGTGGCTAGACAATGCAAAAACAATTTTTGTTTGCCATTATTTCTTATTTTGAGTCTAATCAAAGTCCCCTTCAAGGCATGTCAGTCCACTTAGCGGCCATCTTTGGAATGCTCCCGTATAGCTATTTTCTATGGATGCAAGTGGCATAAAAGTACAGCTCCTATCTACTTGAATGGTAAAAGACCAAAATCTCCTAAATGGTTGTTCAAGATTACAATATTTAAAATCAGCAGTTAAATCTGACAACAATGGTTTTATAAATTGTGCTTCTTTAGCTCAGATCATGCTAAAAATGCAATTTTCAGGCTGGTCCAGCTAATTCACATACGTATTCTTGAGTTGACTGACAGGTGATATCTGTATCTAAAAGGTGATTGGCTCATTTTTCAGCAGCACTGCAACACCACTTTTGAATCAGCAGTGTGAGACATACTTAAGCCTAATTTCCAAAAATAAATGACTTTTACGAGTCTGTTCTTTTCAATCTACAATGCAAAACATGGTGCGACCAGTGTAGTTCGATTCCCAAATAAATGACCCACGGTCACAATTACCTTCACACGGCAAAATTCCATGGGCGAAATACAGTAATCTCAATAGGAATCCACGCGATTGTGAATTTTGCATTGTGAGTTAATTTAGTGAAAAAAAAAACATTTACTAAACCACAACTGTCCAACTTGAAATTAACCAAGAATTGTTACTGTGTTATGTATAGTATACTTAAAGCTTGTGAGACTTAAATCAGAGTAAAGATATACATTATATGTTTTGTTTCAATTTGTGGTATTTTATTGAAAATTATGAAGTAATAAAATATCCATGCAAACAAACTCTTTTGAAAGAATCTGTTCTGTTAAAATCTGAAATTATCTCACCAGTTGGTAATAGGCTGCTGAGGGCAGTCAAATAAATATTAAATACTTCTTACTCTAAAGTACTAAAAGAATCATTCATGGAACTGTTTAGGAATTGGAATCGTTACATTCCTTACGATTACCATCTTTTTTTAAACTTTGATGAAAGATGAAAGATAAGCATCTTTTATCACTTTTTATTTTCTTTTAATAACATGCACTAATGAATCACAATTCACAATTAGACCAGGAATGTGAATTAAAACAGTAAATCATGAATTATCCCCACATTTATGTCTGTTTTCCTATTAAACATATTTCTGATCATAGTTGATTCTCCTGTCTGTTTGAGAAGTGGATTGTCAGACTTGCTGTTGTGATGATTATAGTACTCGAGTACCCGAGAGGCAACTTTGACAGTTAAATATGTGATAAAAGCTGAGCCAGCAACACACATACACACACACACACACACACACACACACACACACACACACACACACACACACACACACACACACACACACATACGTTGGTGCAGATATCCTTATGAGGACTATCCATAGACATAATGATTTTTATACTGTACGAACTATAGATTCTATCCCCTAACCCTACCCCTAAACCTAACCCTCACAAAAAACTTTCTGCATTTTTACATTTTCAAAAAAACATTGTTTAGTATGTTTTGTAAGCGATTTGAATTATGGGGACACTAGAAATATCCTCATAAACCACATTTATAGCATAATACCCTTGTAATTACTTGTAATAACAAACAGCTGTTAGAGACAATCATTGACAGGTGATGATCCTCACCATTCCCATTCCCAGATGCCAGCGGGTGATCCGCGTGTTGGTATCCTTCATGCGATGGAGCCACTGGAGCGGGGCATGGTCCAAACAAAGGGTGAAAGCCCATCCCAGGACGTAGTACCAATGGGTGAGAACCACCCACTTGATGGCCAGACACTCCTTCTCAATGGTGCTGTAGCTTGCCTCTCTCGCCGAAAGCTTCCGGCTGATGTACAGCACCGGGCGCTCCTCCCCCTCGACCACCTGGGACAACACGTCTCCCAACCCCTTGTCCGATGTGTTGGTTAGCCATGTAGCCCCAGGAACTGTTTCACCTCCTTTTTGGTCTTTTGGGTCTCAGGCAATCACTGCGGTCTTATCAATTTGGGGACGCACCTGCCTGTGGCCCAAGTGGAACCCCAGTTACTGTACTTCCACCCATCCAATTGAGCACTTCTTGGGGTCTGCCATGAGTCCCACCCATCACAGCAACCTCAGAACAGCCCTCAGATGCTGCATATGCCGCTGACAATCATTAATGTATATAATGACGTCATCCAAATAGGCAGCGGTGTAAGCAGAGTGCGATCTGAGGACTCTGTCCATAAGGCACTTAAAGGCACTGTCCGGGGCCCCAAACAAACCGAACGGAAGGGTCATGAATTGGTGTAAGCCAAAGAGTGTGGAAAAGGCAGTTTTCTCGGCAGTCAAATCCAGTGTCGAGTAAAACTGAGCCGCAACCGACTAATCGAGCAGTTTGATGCAATACGAGGCATCAGATACGCATCAAATTTAGACACCGTGTTGACTTTTCTATAATCTACACAGAACCGGACCGAGCAGTTTCAGAACGAGCCGTCGCTCTTAGGCACTAGAACGACTGGGCTGGCCCAATCACTGTGGGATTCTTCTATTACTCTTATATCGAGCATGGCATTTAATTCTTCCCAAACCATTTTTTTATGTTCAGGTAATCGGTAGGGACGACTACGTACCACTACCTCTGGGGTCATTTCGATATGGTGCTCTATGAGATTCGTATGACCGAGAAGAGGTGAGAACACATCGAAGTGTTCTCTTTACAACCTGGCAACCTCCTTAACTTGTGATGGTGAGAGGTGGCCTCCGCAAGTGACCAGGGTGACTCGATTGGTGGCTTTTAAGTTCACCTCTGGTCCGAGCTCCTCCCTCTCTGGAACCACCATCGCCAACGTCACGGGGACCGCCTCTCTCCATGGTTTTAAGAGATTGAGGTGGTAAATCTGACGTGCGCCGCCTCTATCCATTAATTTAACCTCATAAACGATTTCCCCGATTCGCCGTGTGACCTGAAAGGGTCCTTGCCACTTGGCAAGGAATTTAGAGCTTGATGTGGGGAGTAATACAAGGACTTTATCTCCCGATGCAAATTCCCGTAGCCGAGTACCCCTATTATACAGCCAGCTTTAACGTTCTTGAGCCTGGAGCAAATTCTCCTGTGTGAATTGCCCCATTGTGTGGAGTTTTGCTCTCAGGTCAAGAACGTATTGAATTTCGTTTTTGCTGTTTGAAGGTCCCTTCTCTAAATTTTCCTGTAGGACGCGGATGACGCCCGTACAATAATTCGAATGGGGAGAACCCCGTGGAGGCTTGCGGGACCTCTCGTACTGCAGATGATAGGGGCTCTATATATATATAGATTGCAAATCGATGCGTTCTATATATATAGATTGCTGCCCCCGGACCCCGTGGCCGCCCTGCCCCATGTTCCGCTCGTCAAGATGGTCCCCCAAGATGATCCAGAGGCCTTCCTGGAGCTCTTTGAGTGGAGTCTGTGAGTATTAAAGGGGGTACATATCAAGCCTTGGTGGATTGAAGTTGTAATCAAACCTCCATTCACCAATGCTTGGTTCAGTCACCCATCCACTAATCTTGGGAAGGAATTGGCTAGCGTTTGCTACCTTATTAGGGGTAATGTGTGTGGATGGGTCCTGCAACAAACATACTTAAAGAAAGTTGAAGAAACACCCAAATAGCATCCAAAAATGCACAAGTCTGTTCGTCCATCCATCCATCCAAACTTTATATCCAAGATGTGGTCCACATTGAAATTTCTATTATAAATGCATTTGTGATAAATATGTTGGGCCAAACAGGAAATAATTATATAATCAGAAAACATGTAAAGGACTTTTCAGGACTTGTTGCATGTTTTTAAGGCTTGTGGTAGAAATGAACTTAAAACAGGGTGAAAAATCAATTTGCTCCAGATCAGGTTGGAAGAGGTCACTCTTTAATTCCCCTGTCATAGTCGACTCAAACGATCCACGCTCACGGAGTAGTCAAGCTGAAGTCAGGCAGTAATTTGGACATTCCTTTGGGAGTCCTAACGTTCCTGCAGGCTCCAACACAACATTCCCAAGTCTCGGGTCAAACCGTCCATCAGGCCCGAACAGGTAGCACACAGACACAGAATGCAGGTTAAAGTTCAGCCCTGCAGTGTTTGACAAACATATTTAGTGTCATGTTAACACCGCAAGCCTTGTAAACCTGACAGGAATGAGAGCAAATGAAAACAAATCTTTTGTCTGGATGTCAACATGCTTTGGAAAGATGGAACATCAACCCCGGGACAATAAGAGAACCCGAAATAGAGTCAGACTGTGTGGTGTCTGATTGAGCCAAGTCTTTTCAAACATTTCTCTGTTAAACTCGAGAATAAGTCAAGTAAATCTACATGGATTTGCTGCCTTTTGTGGACTCGCTCATTCACTAATTTAGTTTCTAAACAGTCTGAGAGATGAACTACAGTGATTTTGAACATCTCATATAACCAGGGGGCATTGATTTGAGACGGGACGGTCGTGAGGGAGCAGGTCACACTAATTCACACAAATATGTGTGTATACAGTACTGATTTGGCCATACACACATGCATGCATGCACAAACCCAAACTTATTCGGTTGACAGAGTGCCAGGAGGTTGTAAAATTAAGTTGTCAAAACATCATTAACAGAACTGACACAGATTCTGTGTGTCACTTTAAAAGACTCATGTGGGTACTTTAAGTTATGGATTTGAACAAACCTCTAACCCTAAGTATTAAACTTTAGCATGTAACTTGCCCAATGCCGTTTGTGCTAAAGACATGAATGATGCCTTAAATTGTGCGGCTTTGTTGAAGAGAGGTGTGCCATTACAGTTTTCACCCAGTAGATGATAAAGCAAACAAAAGAATCACACTTGTATTAAGGGAGGGCCCCAAGCCATGTAAGACCAGAATATGGAGGTGGACTATTTTGACTTGTGTAAGCAACCACCGAGAACACCCTAGCAACCACCAACCACATATCAATATCTTTATAATCACTCAGAATTTTATTATGGAGATCTTAATTCCATTTTTGTCTTTCTTCGAGCTGTTTCAAAGGAAATGTCAATTCTCACAGTAAGAGTTTTGGATTCTGCTTTGCTTCCGCTCTCGTGATTTCCCGTGCTCTTGTCTTGTCAACACACGCCTCTGGAAGAAGAATTATGCAGAAACTAAACACAGCTGTTTTGAAACTGAGATATGTATGGAATTTGGATGGTTTTGTCTATCAGAATTCCTTTGTGAGAAGTTTCTGTAGAGCGTTTGATTTTGTAATAGGTTGATAGAATTCTGGCTCGCCATTTGTATATATATATATATATATATATATATATATATATATATATACATACTGTAAGTATTTTATGTATTTAATGGTTATCCATAATTCATCGTATAGACAGAAATGTGAAGCGCTCTGCCATTTTTCTTTTGAAGATACATATTTAATATTGGATTGTACTCACAGCAGTGAAGGCGAACATGTTTTCTCTGAGCAAACCACAAAGTAAAGTTTTATTGCGTAGAAGAATTGGAAGAATTTCATGAGAAATTTTTTGAGTTTGAATTGAAATTTCTGACTTTTGCACCATTTGGTATCTTGGCAAATCAGAACACAGTTTGAGGCAGTGTTGAGGTCTCTTCTAAAACTAGTTTTGCTTCAGGACCCAGATTTTACATTGGACATCTAGCGGCAACCCTAAATTGTTTATTGTATAAAAGTAAAACAAATGTTGTTAAAATCCATCATTCATCATGTCAAAACAACATCTGAAAATGGCTGAGCTTATTTATTTAGCTATTCTAACAATACAGACTAGGGTTTTTTTTAACTACTTTTTTGAACTCCTCCTAGACCATTTGTCCAATTTGCACAAAATTTGGCATGCATTACCTCCTCATGACAAAAATGTATTAAAATAATTTTGATTCGTTAAATTGTTTAGAAGATTTTAGCCAGTTTTTTTGTGGGGTTTTTTTTAATTTTTTTTTGCCCGTGGCCCGAATGCACTTTTTGTCCTATATCTTTTGAACGCAAAATCCGATATAAACTAAACTTGGGAAACTTCGACACAAGGACACATTGTGGAAGCATGCCAAATTTCATTCAGTTCTGCCAATAGGGAGCGCTACATCTGAAAACCAGTTATAACTCTGCAACAGTTTGATTGAGTAAGTTGGAATTTGGCATGCATCTTCTTTAGTTTAGTTTCATTGCACCCAACATTTAGTTTCATTGCACCCAACAGCCAAACATAGTCTGACTGTAACTGCACAAAAACATCAACGTAAACCATCATAAACAAGGTGATTGTTAGTTTTACGTACACTGCCACCCATCTGATGTCAGGCGTGCACTGATGTGGTCACTTTTACATTATTCTGTGGTTCAGGATCATACCACATGCATGTACCACATTCAAATGACACAGCAACTATAGTGCCATTAAAATTCCCACATGCACACATTTAAAATTGAATGAGCAGTCACAGATGTTTGAGAGTAAACAAATGATTAGCAGTGAAACTCTCTAGATATAGATTCACAGCAGGAGCAGAGTTTTATGTGGTCCAGACCAGAGAGGCACAAGTATATTCTCTCTCTACTTTTAATAATCATTGCAGTCGGTACTGGAGGCTTTTTGTACTGATCTATTATTAGTTTAGAATGGAAAGTTATGCTTTGATACATGAAGGTAGTCAATACATTTATCATTGTTATCAGGAGTTTAATCAAAAGCAATGCATGCATGGGTAGAGTGCAATCTCAAATCTTTTATGTTGAATAGTTTTGGCTTAATTTTTCTGGGACAAGATTGTCTTCTCTAAATGCTCTACAGGCACAGAGCACTCTGTATACCATGACAAGTGTTAGAAATTCTTCGCATTGTTTTTAATTGTGCTATTGGCTAAGGTGCAGAACTGAATCGGTTGTGTGAAAAGTTTATACGATCCCGGCTTTCTTCGTTTTAAATAAATCCATTTTAAGATTCAAGATTAGATTAGAGAAGTCCTCTTATACTGTGGAAGTCAAATGCATTGGTAAAAGTGAGCAGATGTGGTAGATATGTTTGGAGAGAGAGCTGGTTATGACAGTGGCTGTTGTTTTGGTTATGTGTGGCTGCAGTTTTTCATATGTGACAGTTGGTGATTTTACCCTGTGACCTTTGTGTTTTATGAAGTGCATATGTACACTTTGTAAACAGCAGGGGGCAGTGTGACCTTTTTAGTGGACAATCGATACAGTGTCAATGGTGGTGGATGAGGCATAGGCTGAGTTCGGAATGGCATACTACCGATACTATTACTATTTGTGCCATTGACATACAGTATATGGCAGAAGTAGTAAGAGTAGTATGCCATTCCGAACTGAGCCATAGTTTCTGTTTGTTTCTAAGTGTAAGAAATGAATCGAGATTGCAGAGCCTGTTATTGCTGAAATAGGAAACGGTTTTTTTTGGACAGACTTGGGTTTGTTTGAAGAGACATACTACCATACTACTTACAGTAAACTATTATTTTATAAAGTACTTTTTGAAATCCCTATAACAAAAATTAATGGAAGAAAATCATCCAGAGCCAAGATGGCTGGAAAAAGTTGGAGGGCAGTCTTGTGCATCCAGATAATAACTGGACTGTGGTACTCACAGAATAAAAAATGCAACTTAGGGACAACGATGTAGTCTACAACAGCGTGAATGTTTTTTTAGCATTACATACAGCATAATGTTCCACGTGCTATTTCTTAAAAATATTTGGCAGTACTGCAGAGCATGCAGTAGCAGTACGCTAGTATTGTATTCTGAACAGAGCTGATGTTTACTGACTCGTTCCCACATCATCAGTCTGAAACTCCTCTTGTTAAACAGTCTGGTCTCCCACGGCGACAGAACAGAAGATGTGGGGACTTCCTAAGCGGCTCGAGGTTGTCCTTCTTCTCAGATTTGATCACGGTGTAAATACTTAGACAGCACTGAGGCAGCAGACTGACACAGAAGCTAAAAAAATTCAGACAAAAATACTTTTCATAAGCATGTGAACAAAGACATAATAAACCTCATGCTTACATAAAGAATGCTTATCACAAAATGATATGATGTTTAATAAAATCAAATTTCTAAATATTAATAATAATCATAATAAATCATACATACTCCAAGTAATATAGTTTATTGGCCTAATGTTAGGCTGTTTACCCTTGTCATGCATTTTAATGCATTAATATAGAATTAAATTGATATATTGGATATTTTACAGCTGAATTGTATGTGGCTCAACCAATCAGATTTGAGAGCAGAAACTCTTCATTTTATAAAATGCATTATTACACAGCTTGCTGGAATACTTCATTCTGATTGGTCAGTATCAGCATTCTGTGGTCCAGTATTTTTGAATAATGACTTTGGTATTGTGTAATTGTCTGTTGTCCCAGGCAACCAATTTCCCACTTTGATGTATTAGTTTTATGTCCGTTTTAGTACTGTGTTCTCTCTTTATTCTAACGTAATAAAAGAATTTCAAAATCCAATCAATGTTTCATGTCCATTTATTTATTTATTTATTTAGTTATTTTAGTGTTGTTCATTCATTTATGTATAGGTTTTTTGAAATTATACATATTTTTGTATATATTTATTTTTATAATTTTTTATATTTATTTTTATAAGTTGCCTTAAAACAAGTAGATAAAATAGGCTACAGGCAATTAGTCCAAAATACACCTGTTTAGGTCATATAAGACACCTCTGCTTCCAGTTGCTTCTGTTTGCATTTATATTGCAACAATGACCGACTGACTGTACAGTAACCCTTATTTAAAAATGGAACCGTCTACCCCTGACAAGATAACATGCTAAATATAATTTTGCACCAGATGCTGTTTTTTTTTCCCTCCCCTTTTTCTACCCAATTTGGAATGCCCAATTCCCAAAGCGCTCTAAGTCCTCGTGGTGGCGTAGTGACTCGCCGCAATCTGGGTGGTGGAGGAGGAATCTCAGTTGCCTCCGTGTCTGAGACTGTCAATCCACGCATCTTATCACGTGGCTTGTTGAGCGCGTTACCACAGAGACATAGCACGTGTGGAGGCTTCACGCCATTCTCCGCGCCATCCACGCTCAACTCACCATGTGCCCCACCGAGACTGAACCACATTATAGCGACCACGAGGAGGTTACCCCATGTGACTCTACCCTCCCTAGCAACCGGGCCAATTTGGTTGCTTAGGAGACCTGGCTGGAGTCACTCAGCACGCCCTGGATTCGAACTCGTGACTCCAGGGGTGGTAGTCAACGTCTTTACTTGCTGAGCTACCCAGGCCCCACCAGATGCTGTTTTTGACCTCTGTGATGGTGTCTGGACCTAATGATTTTGTTTTTGTCACTGTCTGACCCGTAAGATTCCAAGAGCTGTGCCAGACTTCAGTATAGACGTTTTGACTTCATGAGAGGAAGTCCCACAATGCACGCCTGGAATGCAAACACACAAATCTCTTTAAGAGTCACGCAGTTTGTCCAAATGTCTTTCTTCCATGGAACACAAAAAGAGATGTTAGGTGTTATATTCCAAGTCTCTTGAAGTTGTATGATAGCTTTGTGTGAGAAACAGATAAAAAGTATGTCTTGATTTGCTGAAAATCCCTCAAATCCCATTCCTGTTCATGTAGACATGTATAAATGTATCATGTAGACACTGTCACTGGTGCCAAATGCCATTGATTCTCACATGTCTCCAATTCCACTGCAAATAAATAAATAAATAAATAATCATTTTCTTACTATTTTTTTTTATTTATTTTTTTATTATATTTTCTAGGTAAGAAATATAAACTTGTTTTTTCTTAGAATCAGGTTTTTGTCCTATCTCTCTCTTTTGCAGCGTTGTGACATTTTGCACCAAATTTGAATATGCAGTTGTGGAAATTAGATTTAAGGGCAAGATTTTGAATTAACAATGACTCAAATGTAATTCTGTTTCTCACACAGCTATTATTAGTCTTCCGTTCCTATTAACTTTAACTGAATAGAAAAGAGCAGTGTAAACATTCAGAATCTGCACAATATGCCCTGTGTTGTGGGCCTAATGGAGAATAATCTTTCGGCATCATAAGAAAATTGTAATTTGGATCATTTTGGTCTTATTTTCCAGTTAAAAATATATATAAACATCCTTTAAACAAGAAAACATTACTTGAGAAGCAAAATTAAGATATTAAATCTTGTGTTCAGAAAATCTGATCTAAAATTTAGTGAGGTTTATGCTTAAAACAAGAAAAAAATAACTATTTGCCAATGGGGTAAGAAATATAATCTTGTTTGGTTCCAATTGTATAAATGTTTCAAAATTTTATCTGATTTCTCTGAAAACAAGACAAAATGTATTATGTCATATTGCTTTTCGAGTAAATTGATCTTGTTTTAAGAATGTTTAGATATTTTTACTTGAAAACAAGACAAAAATACTCAGTAAGTATAGGATTTTTGCAGTGTCGTGACCGAATGTGAGGGACCAGATTTGAATATGCAGTTGTGCAAATGAGCTTTGAGGGCAGAGACAAAGATTTTAAATGAATAATGACTAAAATTAGACACAAGGTCATTCGTTCCCATTCACTTTAGTTACATGAAAAAGAGCAGCATAAACATTCAGCTAGAATCTAAACAATGAAACGGAGAACAATCCTTCGGCATAAGAAAATTGTCATTTGGATCATTTTCTCTGTAGCTTTGAAGTCAATTGATTAAACACAGAAGTCCATTAAAGATCAGGTGGCTCTTCAGTGCTTTTGGCTGATCATATTCATGAAGTTAATGCTCTACAGTCTATTGTTCCTCTGTTGATGAAACAAGGCTGTTCTAATACAAAGGAACATTGTATGAACTTGCCAACATCATCACAATGATCACGACTCTTTCATGGCCTGTTTATTTGGTCTGTCGTAATGACTGTTACTCAGATAATTAATCAGATAAAGTGCTTTGGATTAGTTACAGTATAGTTTTCCTTTTTAGTCCAAATTATAAAAGCTGTAAAATGGCCCTATTAATACTCACCTTACTGACCCTGGATGCTGCTAGTACTTCCCTTAAAGGAAACTGTGAACCGCAGGTGTGTGGCCTAAAGCAGGACCCCCTAACAGAAGAAAACACTGCCTTTCCCTCAGGGTGCCTCTTTCATGTCCTTGACCTGTAGGTTGACCTGGTGTCATGAAAGAGGTCATAACCTCTTCAAGGAATGTGGTTCTACTGCATTTCATTGTTGACGTTACAGTCTGGATGCAGAAGATTGTATGTGCAGGGTGGCAGTATGTTGTAAATTAGTGCAATATGTCTGGTTCTATTTGATTATGGTTAAATATAATGGAATTAACTGGATTTAATCGAGGTTTTAAAATGTTAACAATGTTGTAGAACAAGAATTTGCAGCACTGAAGGATATTGAATTTGCAGCATTTGCAGTCTTTACAACAGTACACCAATTCCCCCATACCTCATAAATCCCCAAAAAGGAAAATTCTCTCATCATTTACTCACCCTCATGCTGTCTCAGATGTGTATGACTTTATTTCTTCTGCAGAACACAAATGTTGAATATTTCAGCTCTGTAGGTCCATACAATACAAGTGAATGGTGGCCAGAACTTTGAAGATCCAAAAAGCACATAAAGCCAGCATAAAAGTTATCCGTATGACTTCAGTGGTTAAATCCATGTCTTCAGAAGCGATATGATAGGTGTGGGTGAGAAACGGATCAATATTTTTGTCCTTTTTGACTATAAAGCTCGACTTTTACCAGCCCTCCTATGCGGGTTCATGAGAGTTCTTCTTCTTTTGATTTTTGACAATCTGCATTCTATGTGCATATCGCCAACTACAGGGCTGTTGTGCAAATATTATTTATTTATTCTTTTTCTTAACTTTATCCCAACCTTTTTGTTCTTTCTTATCCCTGCCCAGAAGGTGGCGATATGCACAAATAACATGCATCGGCAAAAAACAAAAGAAGAGGAACTCTGTCCTCTCATGAACGCACAAGGGCTGGTCAAAGTAGAGATTTATAGTAAAACAGGACTTAAACATTCAACCATTTCTCATCCACACCTATCATATCGCTTCAGAAGACATGAATTTAACCACTGGAGTCTTATGGATTACTTCTATGTTTCCTTTATAAGCTTTTTGGAGCTTCAAAGTTCTGACCACCATTAACTTGCATTGTATGGACCTACAGAGCTGAAATATTCTTCTAAAAATCTTCATTTGTGTTCTGCAGAAGACAGAAAGTCATACACATCTGGGAGTAAATTATGAGAGAAGTTTCATTTTTGGGTGAACTATCCCTTTAATGAAGATAGTCCTCTGTCTTTTGAATACAATGACAGTTGATAGTGTCTCACTTTAAAGCTTAAAATAGCACGCACCATTATCATAAATGTTATTTAAAGGCTTCTGAAGGTATACAATAGGTTTTCGTGAGAAACAACATTTTCTATTGAACCAGGAAGACAGAGGGAGCTGCATGCAAGATATGATCTATAAATAGAGTGTAGAAGAAGATAATTTATTACATCAGAGATATGACAGGTGTTCCTCATCCATTACCACAGTAGGTAAATGGTATTATTACATAATACCATTACCACAGTATTATGTAAATCATAATAATAATGTTTAGACTTACGAAATATGTTGTGAATATATTGACGATTATGGAAATATATGGTTTGTCTATATTTTCCAAGCAAACACTGGCATTTTTATAGGTTTGATGTCTGTATACTTGAAGAATTCTGCATCTGTCACTGAACCTGCTGTTTGCTATAGGCCTATATATTCTATAAATATTTTGAATTCTCGCTTCATTCTATGAATGTAATCCACATGAGATCAGTAAAATAAGCTGTTATAACCTCTCAATGATAACTGAAACTAAGATATATGCAGTATGTTATGTTTTAATTTTTGTTTACATGCTGCTGTCATGATGCTAAGCTAATGCTAGCATGCTAACCTTCGCCATAGTAGGCACAAATAAGGTTTAAAAGTTATCATAATCAGATTTGGAATATAACATTATCATACTTCTGGATTGAGCTCCATTGTGTCTCTAGTTGCTTATAAGACCAGTGTCATTTATATTTTCATAAAATATTTTATGAAAATAATTTTTAGATCAATTCCTACAAATTTGAGCTTTTATAAATATGAGCTTTTATGTTTTTCTTTATGACTTTAATAAATTCTGACATCTGGACAACAAACTCACAAGTGTTTTCTGTCAAAAACAGATTACAATTAAAGAGGTGATGAACTACAGCCATTACTATTGAGGATGTCCAATTCAGGCCTGAGCTCAGAAAATGGGGGAATGCTAACATGATAAAGCAAAAATCTTGACATCCATTGTGGATGGAGTGCATGAAAGAAGCTTGTTCAAAGTGGTTTGCGTGTTCACATTGTTACTTTTAGCATAAAACAAGGAAAGTTCTCACGTAAGATGTTTATTCTTAAGGCCCGGGAATACTTTGTTTTTTTTGCGTTCCAGATTGGATTTTGGTTTGTTGACCACAGTGCCTTTCAAAGTGTTCTCTTTTGGCTGCAAGCGAATACGAACGCATGCTACGACTGCTATGTGACACTCTTTTAGTACAGTCAACGATGACGCACACAGAAGAGGACTGTCTGCGTGTTGAAAAAAATCTGGGCTGCATGAGGACAGGCCAAGTAGACTGTGCTGATGACGAAATTTGCGTCACACATGCTGTGTGCGTTCTGCTCAGAAATGCGGACGACTGAAGTATACTTTGACCTTTATGTTCTGCATACGGTTTGGAATGACATGAGGGTAGATTATGACAGTATTAATAATATTATTCCAATGTGACTAACTTCCACGGTATCTGACCTGGTAGAGCGTTTGACTCTGGACTCTGAAGACCACGGTTTGAGACCAGTCAAACATGCAAGCTGACACATGAGAAGAAAGTTTCATAGAAGTGACACGAAATGATATAGTTGCTTCAGAAAATTAGCTTTTCATGTTGCATTTGTCAAATAATGACACCGTTTCACTCTCTTTTGGCACCCCTTGCTGGACACTTCACTGGGAATTTGCAGCCAAACGTGTAATGAAGCACGTAATTTTGTTTTGCAAAAATAATACAACGGGAACATAATTTTCAAGAGATCAAGCTAAGTTTTACAAAACCTCTGTGAATTGTGCAACTTCTGTGCCACTAGTGTCACCAAATAGATTTGCAAAAATAATGACTGGCCAAGTTCGGAATTGTATGCTATATTATTTATATACATCACCTTGAACTACAAATTTCAACTATTTTGAATTCTACATATTAAATATTTCTTTACTGCCTTTCAAAATTGTTTGCATGTTAAACTTTAGCATCTTTTGCAGATTTTGCCTCTAATGTTACCTTTTGGGAAGACTTATCAAAATGTGATTACTAGGGTTGTCAGGTTCTTAAGAATATGCTCGTTTTTGAAACTACAGACATTACTGACAAACCACAGTCTTCCTGTAGAGAACAGCAGTAATGTTGTGGTTACCTCGGGCAGGATTTCCATTCTCTAATTTTCATTGCGTTATGTTTTTTTCCTTCCCGACGCCTAACACACATTGCTCGGCTCTTTGGGGGCCAATTTGTTCTGGTGAGACTTTTATAGAAATATTGTTTTGGGAAGCCGTCAAAACCATTTTCTCATAAAGTTCTGCATGTGTTTTAGTGTGAGAGCTGCATGCAGGTGGTTTGTTTGGATGCTTGTTAAACATCTGCATTGTAACCTGAATGAATGATGAAACGTCTTCCTGTGAAGCTGAATTGTCTGCTGGAAGATCTCATGTTTTACAGATATTCCATTTTCAATTAACACTGAGAGGTTTGAGATCACTAACCATGTCAATCAAATTCAGAAATATCCCTGAATGTCCCATCAGCATGATTTGTGTGAAACAGAAAAGAAGCTGTTTTGTTGTACAAAGTGTACTTAGATATGGAAACTGACAAGTGTCCAGTGTGGCTGCAATTTCATGAGGATTTTCCCATAAAAACTCTGTTTAGATCATCAGTTGCTTGACTAGCAGACTAGATTGCATTAGCTTTAAATAAATAATTATAATACAAAAAATAAAAAATAAACATTAAATGCAGTTAAAGTGAACCATTAAATGTGTCTTTAATTACGCACATGAGTGACTTATAGCAAACACACTGTCATGGACCAGTTGAAATCTCTTTTAATCCAGAGTATTATGGGTAATTTTTTTAGATGTAAAGATTGTCCATGAAAACAGGATATTATGGTTTTTGCATGGCCATGAATTTCTACCAGTAAGCCCATGAAATCATACGATTTGTTGTGAAACATCATTACAAAACCTGTGAACAAGACTATTTTAAAGATTATTAAGGAGCTTGAAATGTAATGCATATGAATATTTCACTAAAAACGATAATTCTACATTTTTATATTTTCTAAAGTGGTGCTTGTCTGTGCAAAAGTCACCACCACCATCCTGGGGGTGTTGCTATGCGGTTGCCAATGTGATCTGAGTGGTTTTAGTGCATTGTTGTAATTTGGAGACACATGGAAACAGTTCTAAATTGTTACACATCCGTTGATGACCTGCATCTTTGTTTTCTCTCTCTGTCAGATGTGAACGAATGTGAGGAGACCAATGGCGGCTGTGAATCTCTGTGCTGTAACACCATCGGCAGTTTCTACTGCAAGTGTCCTGCGGGTCAACAGCTCAATGAAGATGGCAAGAGCTGCCAGGGTGAGTCTTATTGATTAGCTATAGGTATCTGCTCTCTCTCTCTCTCTCTCTCTCTCTCTCTCTCTCTGTCTTTCTCTCTCTCTCTCTCTCTCCCTTTCTCTGTTGCTACAGTAATTCCGACATGATGTGTAGGCAGCATTAGTGGTGGTGATTTTGTTTCATTCCAGTGACTTATGTCTTTTGAATCTGTTGACCATTTAGATTTGTTAAGATTCGTTCACTGATTCGTTTGCTGTTGTGCCAGTAGGTGGTGACAAATTAGCATCTTTTATGTGTTTTGAGCGAGTCGTTGAACCAAAAGCAGCGAGTCATTTTTGACCCAAACAAGTCTAGTTAGCCTTTATTAAAATCTGTATATTTAAAAAATTTACTTAGAGACTTCAGCAGAATTTTACCCTTTAAACTCTATGGACTTGCCGCCGGGTCCACAGGGGGTCGCTATAGCAGGAAATTAATTTACTCTTAGAACATTAAAGTCCCTGAATCCATAAGTCAGGCATGTGTGGTATCATTTGAAAGCATAGATTCTTAACTTTTCATTGAACTCCATTAATTTTGCATTTACGTTACATAAAATAACAAAATAAGGCCTTAAAACCATCTGTGTCACAAATAAGCACTACCTAGAGGTAATGTGGTAGAAATATGAGTCTTTCACAAAGCACTTAAATAGACAAGTCATATATCAAATGAAAGCCCTCATTCTCAGGAATGCATATTTTGTTGCCCCAATACCACAGTCTGAAAGATTTTCAAAAGAATCACAAAGTGAAATATGATTTCTGTAAGACATCAAATACAAACATCTCTTTATGCTCCGATCACTGCTGCTGCAAGCCCTAAACATCCACAAACATTATATCTGCTCTTACCTTTGGTAGTTTTCTACAAAATGAGCCATTTGTACTTGTATGTGAGCTTGCTTGGACGAATAAGCTAATGTTATATCTTAGTCCAGAATAAAACATGCATTCCAGTAGGAAAAGCATGCTAAACAAATGTCGATGATAAAATGTTATACTCTATATCATCGCAAATCTAGATTGAGATTCTAGTCCACTCAGAGGCCAAGATATTCGATAAAACAGTGGGAGTGGTGCATGAACTGAAAACTAGACTGAATGTCTATGGACGAGCACATCTGTGAGGGCTAAGATACATAGAGCGCCACCTACATTTTGCTACCATCTAGTGGCATGAAATAAGACTTTTTGCAAGGAGATCCAGAATGACATGCTTACAAAGTTAGGACAACAACAACTTCTCTTCATCATAAGATTGTAAACGTACATGTATACAATATTATTTATGAATAATTTATGAGTCTTTTTTTTTTTTTATGTGGGGGGTTTTCTGACAAATAAAAAATTTTTTTGCTATTAGTCCAGAGTGTGCGTGAATGATGAGCTTTTAAATTTGATTGTGAAAAATTTCAGGAGGCAGCGAAAAAATGCACCAGAGTTTAGCATGAGTGTTTTCCCCACAAATGACAGCAAAGCATATCTAGCATTTTGTGTACATTTTTGTATATTCTTTTATCAAGCTATACAGAAAAGACAACAATAATAGCCTAAAAGCCACCAAAGCAGTCTTAAGCTTCTAATGCTTATTGGCTTCCAAAGGGAGAGACTTCAGTGAACGTGAAATATGAGTCAGTGTGTGGGAATGAATAAGAGCGATTCTCTCACTTAAAGCTGAAGTATGTAATTTCTGCGCCACTAGTGCCAACAAACGAAATTGCAAAAATAAACATTGTTTTTTTAAAAAACAGCTTTCTGAAAACGCCCCTGTCTGCCGTTGATCAATTAAACAGATAGCCTCGCCCCCAATTCACACCAGTGGTTGAGTCAGTGTTGTTGTGTCTCATAAGATGGGTCGCTCAAAACAAACAGAGGAGTTTTCATAGCCACACAGAGACAGTGTTTACAGTTTTCAAGAAAATTAACCAATGAATGGCTTACTTATAGTTGTCTCTGCATATTAAGCTGGGATAGGAGAAAGTATTTTAACACCAAAAAAAGTTACATCCTTCATCTTTAAAGGATTCTTTCAAAAATAAGTTTTGTTTTTATTAACATTTACATTTATTAATTTGGCAGATAAATTTTTATCCAAAGTGACTTACAAAAGTGGAATAATACATCAAGCGATTCATCTTACGTGTGGTACAAAAAGTGCTGAGTTACAAAGTTTCACTAGCAGCAGAATAGTATCCAAGACAGAATAGAGTGCAACAAGAATATATATATATATATATATATATATATATATATATATATAGAAGCAGTGGATGACTGCAGAGGTGCGTGAACTGCTGAGGACCCGAGACTCCACCTTCAGAGCAGGCGACAAGGCAGCCCTAAGAACAGCGAGGGCCAAACTGTCCCGGGCCATTAGAGAGAAAAAGCGCGCACACGCCCAGAGAATCCACAGCCACTTCCAGGACAGCGGCGACACGTGGCGCATGTGGCAGGGCATCCAGGCCATCACCAATTACAGGACAACATCACCTGCCTGTGACAGTGATGCCTCCCTTCCAGATGAGCTGAACGACATCTACACTCGGTATGAGGTGCAGAATGACGTGGCAGTGAAGAAGACCACCCCTCCTCCCAACGACCAGGTTCTATGTCTGATGTGAGGAAAACTCTATGCAGAGTCAACCCACAGAAGGCTGCTGGACCAAACAACATTCCTGGCAGAGTGCTCAGAGGATGTGCAGACCAGCTGGTGGATGTTCTTACTGACATCTTCAACATCTCCCTGAGCAGCGCCGTTGTTCCAACATGCTTCAAGCTACCACCATCGTCCCCATGCCGAAGAAGTCTTCAGTGTCCTGCCTCAATGACAACTGTCCCATTGCACTCACACCCATCATCATAAAGTGCTTTGAGAGGCTCGTCATGAGGCACATCAAGACCCAGCTGCCCCCCTCACTGGACCCCCTGCAGTTCGCGTATCGTCCCAACCACTCAACAGATGATGCCAGCACCACCACCCTCCATCTGGCCCTCACCCACCTGGACAAAAAGGAAATGTACATTCGAATGCTGTTCATAGACTTCAATTCAGCATTCAACACAATCATTCCTCAGCACCTGACTGGAAAGCTGAACGTGCTGGGCTTGAACACCTCCCTCTGCTACTGGATCCTGGACTTCCTGACTGGGAGACCTCAGTCTGTCCAGATTGGGAGCAGCATCTCCACTACCACCACACTGAGCACTGGTGCCCCCCAGGGCTGTGTGCTCAGTGCACTGCTGTTCACTCTGCTGACTCACGACTGTGCAGCAATGCACAGCTCGAATCACATCATCAAGTTCGCCGATGACACGACCGTGGGGGGTCTCATCAGCAAGAACGACGAGTCAGCATACAGAGAGGAGGCGCAACAGCTAATGGACTGGTGCATAGCCAACAACCTGTCTCTGAACGTGGACAAAACAAAAGAGATTGTTGTTGACTTAAGGAGAGCACGAAGAGACCACTGTCCGCTGAACATCGACGGCTCCTCTATGGAGATCATCAAGAGCACCAAATTCCTTGGTGTTCACCTGGCGGAGAACCTCATCTGGTCCCTCAACACCAGCTCCATAACCAAGAAAGCCCAGCAGCATCTCTACTTTCTGCGAAGGCTGAGAAAAGCTCATCTCCCATCCCCCATCCTCATCACATTCTACAGAGGGACTATTGAGAGCATCCTGAGCAGCTGCATCACTGCCTGGTTTGGAAATTTCACCATTTCGGATCGCAGGAACCTGCAGAGGATAGTGAGGACAGCTGAGAAGATCATCGGGGTCTCTCTTCCCTTCATCACAGATATTTACACCACACACTGCATCTGCAAAGCCACCAGCATTGTGGATGACCCCACGCACCCCTCACACAAACTCTTCACCCTCCTTCCATCTGGCAAAAGGTACTGAAGCATTCGGGCCCTCACGGCCAGACTATGTAACAGTTTCTTCCCCCAAGCCATCAGACTCCTCAACACTCAGAGACTGGACTGACAACACACACACACTCAACTGAACACCATCCGACTCCCTTTGCAATTTTGCACATTTCTGTATTATCTACACAAATTTTTTTTGCAGCTACTGTATTCATAAAATATTGTACTTAAAGTTACTGCTACCCCAGTAACTGCTATGTCCATATATAGTATAAGCTTATCTGTTGAATACTATGTCATAGTATGTTATGTTTACGTTCACAGCATTTTTTATTATATTGTAATATCTTTTTGTACTACCTGTTTCATCTGACACTTTCACACTAGAACTGTGTACTGGTCGGCACTGCACTCTCTTACTGTGCCTATTGTCCTGTTTCAGCAATTATTGTACCATCTTGTACTGTTTGCACACGTTTGCACATGCACTTTATGTAGAAATGTGTAGGTCTTGTAGTTCTGTGTAGTCTCATGTAGTTCTGTGTTTGTTTTATGTTGTTTCATGTTATTTTTATGTAGCACCATGGTCCTGGAGGAACGTTGTTTCGTTTCACTGTGTACTGTACTAGCTGTATATGGTTGAAATGACAATAAAAGCCATTTGATATATATATATATATATATATATATATATATATATATATATATATACACACACACACACAGTACTGTGCATAAGTTTTAGGCACTTCTGAAAAATGTTGCATAGTGAGGATGTCTTCAAAAATAATGACATAAATAGTTTTCATTTATCAGTTAACATCATACAAAGTCCAGTAAACATAAAAAAGCTAAATCAATATTTAGTGTGGCCACTTTTGCCTTTAAAACAGCCCCAATTCTCCTAGGTACACCTGGACACAGTTTTTCTTGGTTGTTGGCAGATTGGATTTTCCAAGCTTCTTGGAGAATTCACCACAGTTCTTCTATCTATTTAGGCTGTCTCAACTGCTTCTGTCTCTGCATGTAATCCCAGACTGACACGATGTTCAGTGGGGGGCTCTGTGGGGGCCATGCCATCTCATGCAGAGTGCCATGTTCGTCTACTCTAATCTTTTCTATTTGCAGAAGTAATGTTTGGGAGTCTAAAATGTATTTTTCCTATTGTCACACTAAAGCTGAAGACATAAATAACCATCTTAAGACAAATGTTTTTGTGAAATATTTTAAGTGCCTAAAACTTTTGCAGAGTAATATATATATATATATATATACAGTTGTGATCATGCAAAAAAGTATTTTATTTAAGGATAGTGATCATATGAAGCCATTTATTATCACATAGTTGTTTGGCTCCTTTTTATATCATAATGGTAACCGAAATCACCCAAATGGCCCTGATCAAAAGTTTACATACCCTTGAATGTTTGGCCTTGTTACAGACACACAAGGTGACACACACAGGTTTAAATGGCAATTAAAGGTTCATTTCCCACACCTGTGGCTTTTTAAATTGCAATTAGTGTCTGTGTATAAATAGTCAATGAGTTTGTTAGCTCTCACGTGGATACACTGAGCAGGTTAGATACTGAACCATGGGGAGCAGAAAAGAACCGTCAAAAGACCTGTGTAACAAGGTAGTGGAACTTTATAAAGATGGAAAAGGATATAAAACGATATCCAAAGCCTTGAAAATGCCAGTCAGTACTGTTCAATCACTTATTAAGAAGTGGAAAATTCAGGGATCTCTTGATACCAAGCCAAGATAGGTAGAACAAGAAAGATTTCAGCCACAACTGCCAAAATAATTTTTCAGGATACAAAGAAAAACCCACAGGTAACCTCAGGAGAAATACAGGCTGCTCTGGAAAAAGACGATGCCACAAAAAAGCCCGGTTACAATATGCCTAAAAAATAACACCTTGACACGCCTCACAACTTCCGGCACACTGTAATTTGGAGTGAAGAGATCAAAATAGAGCTTTATGGTCACAACTATAAGCGCTATGTTTGGAGAGGGTTCAACAAGTATTGTGCTCCTTGAAACAACCACACTGTCTTTTTCCAGAGCAGCCTGTATTTCTTCTGAGGTTACCTGTGGGTTTTTCTTTGTATCTCGAACAATTCTTCTGACAGTTGTGGCTGAAATCTTTCTTGGTCTACCTGACCTTGGCTTGGTATCAAGAGATCCCCGAATTTTCCACTTCTTAATAAGTGATTGAACAGTACTGACTGGCATTTTCAAGGCTTTGGATATCTTTTTATATCCTTTTCCATCTTTATTAATTTCCATTACCTTGTTACGCAGGTCTTTTGACAGTTCTTTTCTGCTCCCCATGGCTCAGTATCCAGCCTGCTCAGTGCATCCACGTGAGAGCTAACAAACTCATTGACTATTTATACACAGACACTAATTGCAATTTAAAAAGCCACAGGTGTGGGAAATTAATCTTTAATTGCCATTTAAACCTGTGTGTATCACCTTGTGTGTCTGTAACAAGGCCAAACATTCAAGGGTATGTAAACGTTTGATCAGGGCCATTTGGGTGATTTCTGTTATTATTATGATTTAAAAAGGAGCCAAACATCTATGTAATAATAAATGGCTTCATATGATCACTATCCTTAAATAAAAGACAGTTTTTTTGCATGATCAGTCATGTTTTCAAAATCAATGCCAAAATTTCACAATTTCTGCCAGGGTATGCAAACTTTTGAGCACAACTGTGTATATATATATATATATATATGAGTGCATGGTTAAGTGCTCATTGAAAAGATGTGTTTTTAGCCATTTTTGTGAAGACAGAGAGTGAGTCTGCTTCACGGATGGCATTGGGAAGGTCATTCCACCAACGTGGTACAGTGAAACCGAAAGTCCAGAAAAGTGTTTTGGGACCTTTTTGTGTTGGTACAACAAGGCGCCACTCATTAGCCAACCGCAGGCTTCTGGTGGGAACGTAGCTCTGCAGAAATGATTTTAGGTACACTGGAGCAGACCCAGTGACTGTTCTGTATGCCAGCATCAGAGCCTTGTTCTTGAAGTAAGCATCACTAATCGCTGTGTTCCATTCAACTTGTAGAGCTTAAATTTCCAAGTTTCTACTTGTGAAAGTGCAGTTGAACACCACTTGAAGTGAGTCAACGAGAACTATTTAATTCTTGAGAATTATGGAATATTCTGTGATGGTTGTGTGTAGCATTGATCTACACAAAATAATATCCATACTCCCATGCACTATTTTCCATTTATTTATGCCATGACCTAATCATCGAATAAATCATGTGGCTGGTAAAATCTTCAAATACACTGAAGAATGTGGGAATTTTGTCAAACTTTAACCCAGTTTCTCTGCTTGTATATAGAAGGCTTTCAATGTATGTTTGACTGCAATGTGTTTGGCCCCAGGAGAAAATACTGCTCTTTGGCTATTTATATCTATCGGAGAAATGCCACTGCAAGATTAATTCATCTTTCTGATGTTTCAGATATTTGTATTTCTTATACAGATGGTTCAGATCTTGAACTCTTTCATATAAAAGCAAAATCCTGCTTCACATATTTTGCATGCAATGCCAAAATATACAGATTGCACAGATACAGTATGAAAACTGCCAGCTTTCTTATCAGTTTATGTCTTTGTTATAATGATTTATGTAAATTAATTAAATTTGAGAAATCCATTGCATTCCATTGTCATAGAGTTAGACAGACAGACAGACAGAGAGAGAGAGAGACTTTTTGTCCAAAAGGGAGGTGAAAAACTTAAGCAAGACACACATGATGGAAGAAAGAGAGCAAGAGAGAGAAGTACTGGGAGGGAGTAAAAACTTGTGTTTCCAACTTTTGCTGTTATACTGTTTCAAGTATCTCCTTCATTTGCCTTCTATTGACAATCACAGACTAATAAAATATTTACAATTATTTGATTCCTCCTGTGAATCATGAGAGGGTGGCTCATGCTTTGTCTTCTCTGTATCGGGGCTCTTTTTTATCCCATTGATGCCACCTATTATTCTGGCTGTTGGCATTATTTGAGATGCTGTCATAGGCCACATTGCTTCCATGGATAAAACAGATTCCATATGGGACATCTGATACCAAGTAAGCACTTTTATTGGCCCATTTAAACTCAAAGTCATAGGGGACTCGCTTGGTACTGTCCCTTTCTGTACTGTTATAGAATGGAAAACCATTGTGTCTAAAATAAAAATATTGTGTATTGTATATTTTAAAATATTCATAAGACTGTAACTACATTTTTACATTTTCTTGTGCAAAACTTGATGCCACTATGTTAGTGTGATGCCAATGTGCTGCTATGTGGTTGCTAAGATGTTTTGAGTGTTTATAAGCACATTGTTTTGCGGATGACAGAGTGTATAAGATGGTTGCTAGAGTGTTGTAGGTGGTTGCTAAGATGTTGATGTGTGGTTGCTAGGGTGTTCAGGGTGGTTTTAGCATGTTGTTTTGCAGACAATTGGGTGTATTAGATTGTTGCTAAAACATTGATGTGGTTGCTAAGGTGTTTTAAGTGGTTTCTAGGATGTTGATGTGTAGTTGCTAGGTAGTTCTAGGTTGTTGATAAGAGATTGATGTGTGGTTACTTGGGTATTCTGGGTGGGTTTTAGCACATTGTTTTGCGGTTCATAGGGTGTATTAGGTGGTTGCTAGGAAGTTGATGATAGGGTGTTCTTGGGTGTTTCTAAGATGTTGTGGTTGCTAGAGTGTTTTGGCAGATGATTGGGTGCGTAAGGTGGTTGCTAGAATGCTGATATCGTTGCTAAAGTGTTCTAAGTAGTTTTTAGGATGGTGATGAATAGTTGCTAGGGTGTTCTGGGTGGTTGCTAGGACATTGATATGTAGTTGATACGATGTTCTGGGTGGTTGATTGTACTTTGCTAGGTGGTTGCATTTTGACCGGGGGACAAGTTACATTCCAAAGTTTAATACTACTACTAATAACATGAATAAATCCCTAACCCTATGTGTGAGCAAGTAAAGGCCTTGATGTACTTCAGGAGAAGTTCTTCTTTCTTTGTTCAGGGGTAAAATAAGTTCTAAACAGCCGAGCAACGGTATACTGTTTCCGAATAATCAGACACCCACCACACCACTGTGGGACGGCATTTAGAAGTACATTTAATATGAGGACACTACGTGTATAACCTTAACTAATGTGACATTACAATGTGTTATCAATGACTTTGTGCCTCATTCTATGAGTAGAATTCATACGAGGTCAGTAAAAGAAGTTGTGTTAACCACTCAAAGGTGATTTGAAATAATATATATGCAGTCGAAAAAAGATTATTTGTCTTGTTTAAATTCGGAATTAATGACACTAATGGAGCCATAATATGCACCGATTACACTCTTTAATTGTAATTTATGATGACACTGATACTATTGCAAAGATGAGTTTATAAAAGTGTTAATGTGCAGAATAAAGACAAAAGAATGATGTTAGAGGCATATCTTACTTTGGGCAGATGTGTGAATGGCACATGAGTGAATGGGCACTTGAGTAGATTTTATTCCTTTTGTAGACTAATTAAACAACAACAACAACAACAACAACAACAACAAAAATTGTATGACATGGTCTTGTAAAATGTCTCTAAGCGAATGATTGTTCAGATGTATGTATTTCCATCAAATTTCTAATAACTCTACAGGCCAGTGAGTTCATGTTGACTGATTTTGACTGAAGAAACAGAATTGACTCTTTGCTAAGCCCCGCCTTAAAAGCGCTTCTGACCAATCCTGTCTTAGCAACTGTTGCCCTGCCGCCTTTACTCTGACACATGTTTGCTATTTTCCAATGAGAGCCTATGGAATTAATGTGTGTTTGAGTACATTTAAGCAGGATTTTATCAAAATAATTCAAAAAATATAAAACACATTGTTGCCGGGTCATTTGTAATAAAGGCACGAGTTACCCAGAGAGGATACTCGTAGTGTTTTTCTTTCTTTAAAAAAAAAAAAAAAACATTTCTTTAAATAAATCTGGAGAAGAGCATATAATGGATTAAACTGTGTCAGCTCTTATTCCCAAATGAACATATAACATCTGCAACGACATCTGCATTTGCTCCAAAGTAAATTAAAGCTAATAACTGAACATTAATTAATTTATGTATTGATTCAAGTCATAGTAAAAGCAATAGTAAATAAACAGTTCACAGGATCAAAATGAGTGTGTTATGAGACATCATGAGACAGTTCTGTTCACTTACGCTAATGTTATTGGATGTGTAATCACTATTAAATGAAGTTTCTCTCTTTTCAAGTGACTGTAATAATCGTTTGCCTTGATTCTGATTCAAAGTCTCCAGTTTTTAATCAAATTACTGTGCTATTTAACAATTTCTTTAACAAAAAACTTCAGATAGATATGCATTACAATGTCACTCTTCATACCAGCCCACGTAAAAATATTATCCATTCCATTTATGAGAATATTTTGCCAAAAACCACGTCATTCATGGCAATCTCCCATTCATTAGAGCGAGCAACCATAACCAAGGGGGGTGGAGCTTAGTAAAGGGTCAATTAACTGAAGGCCTCAAGGTAGGTGGAGCTCAAGGTCACACCTACCAATAACGTGGACAATGGCAGTAAGAAAGTGTTTAGCAGCCAGTCATAAGTTTTCATAAATGTTTGCCCCAGCGAGCTGTTTCGAACCACCAAAACAAACGCAAAAACGCCTTCTTTTTTTTCCAGATTTTGTTCTAAATGACGTCACACAAGTATAATGAGGCCTTAATAGTGATACTTGCCTTAGCAAACAACACTACTTATATTTGAAATGTCATATATTTATATAGTCTGCCACAGTTATCATTAACCTACAAAATCATGTTTGCCATATGTGATCGCTTGTCATCAGCATTTGAAAAGGCAGAGTAGAATGCTGTTAGCCCTATAACACTGTATGTATCAACTATGATACACAACGTTTGATAGCTCCTGTTTCACGCTCTGTTTAAGCTGAAAAGCCAAAAATGTATGGGATGTAAGTTTCACATGTTTATGGCACCATCTAGTGGTTATTTGTGAAAACAAGTGGTTTCAATTTTTATATCAATCCATTTATCGATCCGGCGGACTTATGCGAAAATTGACTCTTATGTTGGGATAAATGAGAGCTTATTTTAATAAAATAAAAGTGAAAGTAATGACTGTATTGTTACTGGTGTTTTAAAATGTATTTGCTGAATATAAGTAACTTGTGCTTGGTTAAAATTTTGTATATTATTTTATTGAAAAAGCCAGTTGAAATTTCATGTATTAAATATGATACAACATGCTTTTGAGATATCTCTCAATCACCATTACGTTACATTCATGCCCACCACAAAAAAATAAATAAAATAAAATAAATAAATCGCAGAGCTTTGAAAATTCTGACATACTTTTTATAAGATATATTTAAAGTGTGAACTAATATTTATGTGTATTTTCATATATACAGCCTGTCATTATTAAGGTCTCATTATTTTATATTACAAGCTATTATGATGTCATATTACCATAAGTTCCTGAGAACCAGCAATTTTTTTTTTTTTTTTTTACAATTTCCCTTTTTTAAATGTCAATTTAGTGTTTGGTGCAAAAATTACATATGATAATTTGTTTATTATTTTTATTATTCATATTGTATTTGATTTCAATCCATATTTATAGACCAAGGAGAGGAAGTTGTCATGGCCAAACTCTCAAAAATGTGGTATCTCTGAAAAGCCCAGGGAGTCATCTGATAATACATCTGATAATATGTAGCATGTATGGACATTAAAAAAACATGCAAAAAAAATTATTTTACGATTTCTTTTTATAGTTTGTAAAGTGGTACAAAAACAGTGTAATGTCAAAAAAATGAGTATTTTCTGACAATTCTTTCATATGTCAGGCTTTACAGGGTTAAGAAATTATTTTGCTGACTCAGTGTGCACGGATCATCTCAAGATGCACATCAAATTTAAATACTGTTGAAATGTTCCAGAGTTTTCAAGAGAAGCCAAACCAAATGGTTTCACCAGTGCATGGAAACATATCTTGGTAATTCAATTAAAACCCAAACTAAACAGCAGTGGGCTCTGAACATTGAAAGTAAGTCTCTCAGCTTTCCTGGATTGGCTCACAGATGAATCAGTGGCTTAGAATCAGCATGCATATTTCTCAAACATGTGGTTTACCCCAAACTTAGAGGGCTTCCAGTGAGCGAAGCTGAACCAGAACTCTTAGAGAGCAGTGCCAGATACTGAGGTTTTAAGGGCTGCCATAATCATCAAAATGATCATATCTGATTTTTTGATAAATGCATAAATTTCAAAGCAATTCTTACAACCAAAATCTGCAGTGATTTGTTGAAAGATGCCGGATCCATCTCAATTGTTTCTCATATGGATCTTAACTGAAATCACCATGATTACTAACATATAAAATAAAGCCACAGAGTCCAAGAAGAACAAACGAGGTTCATGTAAGAGTGACCTTTGACCCTTAATATGCAAATGACCAGCTTTTTGTTACTCACTACATTTACATGCACTTTAAAAACTACATTTCAGTCGTACTAAAACAATAATTTGTCTTTTTAAAATGTCACATAATGATTTTGTCCAAATTCGTAGTCTGATTTTTTTTTAAGTCAGGTTAACAGACCTAGATAATGCGATTGTAGTTTGACTTCGTCCAGCATGTATACACGTCAATCAGACCTCAATTGGCCTCCAAATTGTTTGCATATTGGTGCTTGGCCCCCGTAATTGCTTCTTGCAGCTTTATTTATTATTATTATTATTCTGCTAATGGCAGCCCTATGAACGCTACATAGGAAAATCACAGCAGATTTTTACACCCGTTTTCCTACAGTAGCTTTAATCCTGTACTAGATGTCAAATGGAACAAACAATTTGCCATTATAAAATGAAAAACAAAAAGGTTAAAGTTTATTCACATTGGTATTGGACAACACTTCTTCAGTTGGACTAAAGAAAATGGATTTGTTTATATCTGGTAACAATCTTTTTATGTAGTTCACCAGCTGAGCTCAATTTTGACTCTATAGGAAAGCTGGCACTAAACATGGTAATTGTAACCATCTGACTGTTTACCTTTGTGCAATCTTAATTATGGGTGAATAGGAAGCCAGAGGGTGAAAATAATCACAAGATATCATGCAAAGCACAAAGACTGTTTGTTGGACATTAATACAAATCCATCATGAATATGCAAAAGGTCCTTACAATGTGAGTCAAATACCAAGAGGGAAATTGTGTTGCTGAGAGGTTGCTTCTTCATTGACTTCTTATATATGTTTTAAAGATCAGCTTTGTAGAGTATGTTTACAAGTGTCACGGTTGTTCTTTTGATATACTTAACCATATACTATACTGTACGTAAGTTTCCTGTGAATTTAATGGAGTTTAGACTCATGAAGTCAAATGACATGGGAAAGAGCATATGCTCAGCTTTAGTTAAGAGACAGTAGTTTTGCCAATGGGGCATTATCTGTCTGAAAACTGGTGGCCATGAAGTGCAAAACAAAACAACAAATCCAAAGTTGTTGCTAGTGTTCATTTCACCAGAAAACTGTGGTGAAATGTAGAATTTGGCACATAAAAGTCAGTTTGCAAAGTTGCATGAATGGTTCACTCATACAGTAGTTGACTCTGCATATTAATCTGCTGTACTGTACAGGAAAGGAAATTTTAGCATTGAAAAATAAACTGTGTATGTGTGCATTCTCCTGCAGATATTGACGAATGCCAGGTGCATAACGGCGGCTGCCAGCACAAGTGTGTGAACACCAGGGGGTCATTTCACTGCCAGTGTAACGCTGGCTCTCGACTGCATGTGGATGGACGCACCTGCATCAGTAAGACATGCAGTCAGCAAAACCTGTGAATAAAGCAATAGATGGACAGCAAACAGGAAAACTTAGAGAAAATATACCATATTCTACTTTTTATATGATGCAATATACTTAAGCATATATTGCAACAAAATTCTCATAAGTTAACTTCTTCTGACTTTTAATAGACACTTCAATTTTACAGACTCAATTGCTGGGCAATTTAAATGGCCTATTATTACTGTAAATATGACTTAAAATGGATCGGATCATGGAAAACAGGATTTTTCTTGCTCTTTTGAAATGTTCGATGTAGGGAAGACCAGCTTTGATTTTAACAATTTTCCTTTATAATTCTCAGACTACTACAAATCTACAGTATATATGATATAGATGTAAGAGAAATGTTTGTATTCCAAAAGTAATATTACTGGGCCAGTGTGCAAAGATTAGCTAAAAAGAGGTTATTTACATATTTACATATTCAAGTCTTAAAGGAACAGTAACACAAACAGCCTGTTTAATTCTTAAGGATCAGAATATTTTCCAGACTCCTGGAAAAAATATTGAGAGCTACAAATGTGTTAAAAATGGCTTCTGCAATCATGTCTAATATTATTAGTGTGAGTTACAGTGTATGAACAAAAGCATGACACAGCTTGATTCAGCTATAAACAAGAGATTTGCTCTTTTAACCTCTAACTGAATTTATAAAAGCTTCAGGCCCCTGCATTAGGACTAAAGTTTTCCAGATATCTGAACTGAACTCAGTTTAAACTGGAAGTGGCTCTATCAGACAAATGAGATTTGGATTACTGTAAGATTCAAATCAACAACTTGTATAAGTAAAAGTTTGACTTTAGAACTGGAAGCCACATGGTCTTTATTTTAATATTTTAGCAATTCATTAGTAACAACTTAGTAAAATACTTAAATGTCACCTAATAAATGCAAAACAAAGCAACAATCTGAGCAGGTAGATTTTTCACTTAAGAACAAGGGGTCACATTGTCTTTAAAACAAGATATTAGCAATTAATAACAGCTTTGTAAAGCCAGCACTAATTATCATGAATTACTAGCTTAATATTGGTTAGGAATATTATAGTTTTAGTTGAAATATGATGGGACTCAGAAGCATTAACTACAAGACTTTCTATACAGAAATAGGATATTAAATAAGTTATAAATGATGGCTTAGATCGTCTTACTAACACATGTAGAAACTATAAAAATAACCTCTATAAAAATCCAATGACTGGCGCAACGTCAATTTTCGTGAACGCGCTTATTCTAAGCACAATTTTCATGCCAGAGCAAAGCGCAAGTGGGCGTGGGTGGGAGTGTTTGCGCAAACTGTGGGTGTATTTTATGTTAATGAAGTGGCACAAAGTGCAATTTTCCATTTTATTGAGAAATAGGTCATTGCGCTAAGACATTTCAAAAGCATGTCTGTTTTCAGCGTAAAGTCTAAATTTGGGTTTTTATGGTATTTTAAACCATTTGATCATATTTTCGTTTCATTTGAAGTATAATTTGAATTTAGAATTTTTTTTTTGTGTTTCAATAAATTAATTAAATGTTTCAAAATCAAAATCGACCAGTAGAAGTGAAGTGCGTGCCAATACAATCACTTTAAATACTAGCTATGATTTGTTTGTCAGTAGATGAAAATTATTAATAATACTTACATTCCTTATAATTTACCGGAACGAACAGTACATCCAAATCTTGATGATAATTATATTTTCTATGCTTAAAAAAGGAGCTTGTCACTGTCATATTTCTGTTCTTCTCATTCATTGCATACAGTCTATTTACACTACCAACTTCTTATGAGTGTGCTGTCTTTGTTTACATTGCTGGTGTTTGACAGGGAATGGACTATATAATAAGACGCAGATGGTGCAATAACCGTAGAAGAACCTCAGAATTAACTTGCACTTGACCCAGCCCTTTAGCGCATTGCGCACGTGATTTCGCCAAACCCACTTGCACCTAGACTTAGTGCATGCTTGCAAGAAAATACTAACACTTCATGGCCATGCCCATTGATTTTGCACTTCTGACTTAAAATAGGGTTCTGAACGTCTACTGTATTTGTACTGATTTTCTTATTGTGCCCTAAAAGTGTGTGGGTGTCAGAGATTGTAAATTGTAGAGATCCCAAACTTGGTGGGATGGTCCCAAATTCCCCCACTACTTTTAGGACAGAAAAAGAAAACATTGTCCTTTAGTTTTGCTCCAAAATCAGTGGCGGAAATTGTCATTTTGACCCCCCTCTACAATGGATTACTCAGTAAATTTTGATCCTTGGCATTTAATATTTTGGCTTTAATCATCATTTATTTTTATCTTTTGGCAACCAAATTTTTCGGGGACCTTTGGTTGAGTTGACACATAATGACCCGTCTTGGCTTTCAAGCTCCAAATATGACACTATCATTAAACTAGTGCATGCTACACTTTCAAAGGTAAAAGAAAAAGAGAGAGTAACAGAAAATCAGACACACTAAAAGTAACAACGAGAAGGGAAGCAGAGACTAATAATGCAACAAGTTGCGTTCCTGTCACACAAACTTCACCATTATAGATGTATCTTGTCTGGAGGAGATTTCTTTGTATTGAGGTGTTTAAAGTGATTTTTAAAGAGTTCCTTAAGTTATTGTTGGTTTTGTTTTTACCCCAAAAGAAGGTCATTGATGTCACTTTGAACTCATTGGAGCATGTCTGATCATTCCACTCTCAATGTTGACAGTACACTGAAACACCAAGAATTTCTCCTTTATTATGACGTTTCATCTTTAAATTGAAAAATAACAACCCAGTGTTGTCTTCTGAAACCATCTTCACCTGTCTGTCAGCTCTTACCTCTGTGTGTCTATGTAGCTGTTCACTCCTGCAGTGTTGGAAACGGCGGTTGTGAACATGTTTGCGTCCAGCAGAGCGCAGGTCACTTCCAGTGTCGCTGTCGACCCGATTACAGACTTGACGTGGATGGAAAACACTGTAAATGTGAGTCACAGCACTTAACTTCAACTGCACAACTTTCCCATGCACATTACACACTACTGAGCACACTTGGAGACACATTTACGATTGATTTTATGAGTGTTGTTGAAAGAAGGATTCAGAGATTACATATATTGCAACAGATGCAGAGAATGGATTTGTAAATGCTAATGAGACAAAAGAAAAGAATAATTGGTTTAGCTGAGTTTCACTTCATTCTGTTTTGTTTATGGGTCAGTGTGACAAATAAGGTTGTTCAAGATGATAACAAGGAACAATCTTTTTAAAATCTAGGTTAAAATGCATATGCCATGTTTTCAGAAATGTTGGTTTCATACGTTTTTGAAAAACTTTTATTACACTTACAGTATTATACAAAAGTTACTTTTCATGGTAAAAATAAAGCATGGTAAAAAAAAATAAAATCTGCTTCACTACTTACTTTTTTCCTTTTTCTAATTTTATCCCCTTTTTTCCACCAATTTGGCATGCCCAATTCCCACTACTTACTAGGTCCTCGAGGTGGCGCGGTTGCTCACCTCAATCTGGGTGGCGGAGGACAAGTCCCAGTTGCCTCTGCTTCTGAGATAGTCAATCCGCGCATCTTATCACGTGGCTTGCTGTGCATGACACCGCGGAGACTCACAGCATGTGAAGGCTCATGCTACTCTCCGTGATCCACGCACAACTTACCATGCACCCCATTGAGAGCAAGAACCACATTATAGTGACCACGAGGAGGTTACCCCATGTGACTCTACCCTCCCTAGCAATTGGGCCAATTTGGTTGCTTAGGAGACCTTGCTGGAGTCACTCAGCACGCCCTGGATTCGAACTCACGACTCCAGGGGTGGTAGTCAGCGTCAATACTCGCTGAGCTACCCAGGCCCCCCACTACTTATTTTTAAAGAAATATTGAAAGATTATGATTAAGTTTGCAAGTTTATTTAAAAAAAATATATTTATTATAATCTCAGGTCCGTTACACCAACTAGATATTTTTATACTAATATTTTTCCTACTCCACCAAAAAATGTAAAATTGTAAAAATCATTTAGAGGTGTATTCAAGTCATTGTCTGTATGAATTGATTTTTTAATGTTTCTTTTGGGTAAATTAATAGATCCTGACTAAAAATATTAGCATCACGTCATTGACCCTAAATTGAACCTGCATCCAATTTGAAAAATGAATGAGTTTTGCTCATGTAACTTGCCATGATTTATTTTATAGCCTTCAGTGGCATGGGCATAAAATACGCGGGGGATGCGGGGGACGTGTCCCCTTCACTTTCAATAAAACCAAAGTTCATCCTCCCACTTTTTCACAGGGCATATGTGTTTACGCTGTGTCTTTCATACAGCATATGTCTAAATGTGTAAATGCAAAAGTTAAAATTCACTGGTCAATCACGTAATTCATTAGATTAAATTTTTTAATTGATTGACAGCCCGAATAACATATATTTATTTTCATCTTGCACTAAACATTCTGCCTCCCTCACTTTTGAGATGATTGCTATGCCCCTGTTCAGTGGCAATGGCAAAAGATCAAATTTGACTGTAATGATCTTTAAACTCATGTATCGGTGTGACGGCACACCTTATTAACAGGTCATTTGAGATTTGAGAAACATTTCTTAAACATCATAGATATAATACATGAAAATTAGTGTCTTGATGGAGAGGGAGTGAAATTGATTTGTAATTGTGCAACTTTGTTTTAATGTCTCATTTTGAGCCAGCTGCTGTCATTCTTTGAAGATCCCCAAAATATTGGGAACTTAAAGGAGATTAAACACTTTAATTTAGCAAAAATATAATTTTGGTCTTTGGGATCAAGTTGCCTTTTGATTCACTCGATGAGATCATATCACAAACTGGTGACTTGGACATGTCTCTTTCTCTCTCTTTATGTCTCATCTTTTCACATACGCCTTGTTTCACCGTCTTTCTGAGGTCATCTAGAGTTGAACAGGCCATTCGTGCTCTGATGAAGAATCATGATTACAGAATAATGTCTGTTGTTCTGTGTCTTTAAATCTGTAATTGTTGGCTGTAGGCAGTAAGTTTCATGTGCTCAGATGCAACACTCCATCTGTTGGATGGACTGGAACAATTAAACACACTGAGTATGTGAGAGAGGAGTTATCTAGAGCAGGATTTGTTTAATAAACTGGACTTGTATACATTGTAGTTGTCACTAATGTTTCATTATGTCTTTATGCGATTCGACTGAGCGCTGTGCAGATATGGTATATAACACGCTAATGGATCATGTATGTTATTTTTAAGTTTGGTCCAGTTTTATCGATTAGTATCAATAAGTCTTGAATACAAATTAAGGATTTACTATCCTACTAATAATACAACAACTAATAATTGTAGAAATAGTGATTTAAAAAGTTTACAATGAAAAGTGTACAACGTAGGGCTTGCTACTTTTTCTTTTTCGGCAAACTACAAATTACAAACAAGGAGGTACTGGTTTAACCTTCAGGAAATGTTGTTTGTCCATATACTGTATATAGGGTACAACGGAGCTAAAGGCATACCTTAAGGTAAATTAGCATTTTTGTGGTCACAAAATGTATCAAGATTCAAGAAATACATTTCTTTTTATTGAATATTGATGGAGAAACATAATTTGTGTGAAAAGAAATAACAACAGAAGGTTGTTTTGAATATGTTTTGAAAATAACCACCAGAAAAGGGTGCATCATTTCTCATTCATTTCAATCACATTTGACATTTGATTGCATCTTAAGTATTCTATAAACAAATGAATATCCATTGTGATTGGATCAGTCAATATGAGCCCACTTTGAACATTCTTCATCACTAATCTATTTCCCCCACTTAAGAAAAAGAATGTATTTAATAGGGGCCTTTAGCCCCTGCAACATGGGGGCTTTTTACCCCAAATACTATCCTTTCACTTATTGGACAGTTATTGATTTTTTTTTTTTTTTTTAAATACTCACCTTGAACAAAATTGAGAATGACAAATAAGTAGTTTGTATCAAAATAAATGTGATAATTTCCAGGATATTCACTAGCTACATAAATTTGCAAAATTTAAAAAATGATCAAATATTAGATCAAATAACCTCAAAATCAACCTTTTGACTTTACACACAATGATCTCATGGAAGAGGAAAATTTTGCAGGTCGAAGTTTTTGATGTTATTTAGTGTTTTGGGAGAAAAAAAAAATCAAAGGAGCCTTTTACACCACAGAGCCCCATTGCAGCCTATACTGTGTGTATACAGTGCATCCGGAAAGTATTCACAGCGCTTCACTTTTTCCACATTTTGTTATGTTACAGCCTTATTCCAAAATGGATTAAATTCATTATTTTCCTCAAAATTCTACAAACAATACCCCATAATGACAACGTGAAAGAAGTTTGTTTGAAATCTTTGCAAATTTATTAAAAATAAAAAACGAAGAAAATTACATGTACTTAAGTATTCACAGCCTTTGCCATGACACTCAAAATTGAGCTCAGGTGCATCCTGTTTCCACTGATCATCCTTGAGATGTTTCTACAACTTGATTGGAGTCCACCTGTGGTAAATTCAGTTGATTGGACATGATCTGGAAAGGCACACACCTGTCTATATAAGGTCCCACAGTTAACAGTGTATGTCAGAGCACAAACCAAGCCATGAAGTCCAAGGAATTGTCTATAGACCTCCGAGACAGGATTGTATCGAGGCACAGATCTGGGGAAGGGTACAGAAAAATTTCTGCAGCATTGAAGGTCCCAATGAGCACAGTGGCCTCCATCATCCATAAATGGAAGGCGTTTGGAACCACCAGGACTCTTCCTAGAGCTGGTTGCCCGGCCAAACTGAGCGATCGGGGGAGAAGGGCCTTAGTCAGGGAGGTGACCAAGAACCCGATGGTCACTCTGACAGAGCTCCAGCATTTCTCTGAGGAGAGAGGAGAACCTTCTAGAAGAACAACCATCTCTGCAGCACTCCACCAATCAGGCCTGTATGGTAGAGTGGCCAGACGGAAGCCACTCTTCAATAAAAGGCACATGACAGCCCGTCTGGAGTTTGCCAAAAGGCACCTGAAGGACTCTTAGACCATGAGAAACAAAGATTGAACTCTTTGGCCTGAATGGCAAGCTTCATGTCTGGAGGAAACTAGGCACCGCTCATCACCTGGCCAATACCATCCCTACAGTGAAGCATGGTGGTGGCAGCATCATGCTGTGGGGATGTTTTTCAGTGGCAGGAACTAGAAGACTAGTCAGGATCGAGGGAAAGATGAATGCAGCAATGTACAGAGACATCCTTGATGAAAACCTGCTCCAGAGCGCTCTGGACCTCAGACTGGGGTGAAGGTTCATCTTCCAACAGGACAACGACCCTAAGCACACAGTCAAGATAACAAAGGAGTGGCTCCGGGACAACTCTGTGAATGTCCTTGAGTGGCCCAGCCAGAGCCCAGACTTGAACCCGATTGAACATCTCTGGAGAGATCTGAAAATGGCTGTGCACCGACGCTCCCCATCCAACCTGATGGAGCATGAGAGGTCCTGCAAAGAAGAATGGGAGAAACTGCCCAAAAATAGGTGTGCCAAGCTTGTAGCATCATACTCAAAAAGACTTGAGGCTGTATTTGGTGCCAAAGGTGCTTCAACAAAGTATTGAGCAAAGGCTGTGAATACTTATGTACATGTGATGTACATCGTTTTTTATTTTTAATAAATTTGCAAAGATTTCAAACAAACTTCTTTCATGTTGTCATTATGGGGTATTGTTTGTAGAATTTTGAAATAAGGCTGTAACATAACAAAATGTGGAAAAAGTGAAGCGCTGTGAATACTTTCCGGATGCAATGTATATCTATATATCTATGTCTATATATCTATATCTATATATATATATATATATATATATATATATACAGTGGTGGCCAAAAATATTGGCACCCTTGGCAAATATGAGCAAAGAAGGCTGTGAAAAATGTCTTTATTATTTATCTTTTTGATATTTCATTCAAAATATTCATAAAAATATATCCTCTAATGGATATCAAACAATTGTAAACACAACACAAGTTTTATCAAAAAACAAATATTTTTGTCAAATATACACTACCGTTCAAAGGTTTAGGGTCACTTACTCTTTCTTTATATATATATATATATATATATATATATATATATATATATATATATATATATTTATTTATTTTTTTTTTCACATTTTAGAATAATAGTCGTCATCAAAACTATGGAATAACATAAATGGAACTATGGGAATTATGTTGTGACTAAACAAAATCCAAAATAAATCAAAACTGTGTTATATTTTAGCATCTTCAGAGTAGTCACCCTTTGCCTAGAATTTGCAGACATGTACTCTTGACATTTTCTCAACCAACTTCTTGAGGTATCACCCTGGGATGCTTTTTAAACAGTATTGAAGGAGGTCCCATCTATGTTGGGCACTTATTGGCTGCTTTTCTTTATTATTTGGTCCAAGTCATCAATTTCAAAAACTTTTTTTTTTTTTAAATAAAATTTTAGTTTTGTAATTAAATAAATTAATATGGTGGCACAATTATATTTTTTTCTACAAAACTAATTTCAAACATTTAAGCATACACCTTCAGATCAAAAGGTTTTTAAGATCATGAGAAACATTTCAGTCAAGTGACCCCAAACTTTTGAACTGTAGTGTATGTGTGGCACAATTATTGCCACCCTTTTTATTCAATACTTTTTGCAACCTCCCTTTGCCAAGATAACAGCTCTGAGTCTTCTCTCTTAATGCCTAATGAAGTTGGAGGACACATGGCAAGGGATCTGAGACCATTCCTCCACACAGAATCTCTCTACAGATCTTTCAAATTCTGAGGCCCACATGGTGGACTCTCCTCTTCAGTTTACCCCACTGGTTTTCTATGGGGTTCAGGTCAGGAGACTGGGATGGCCATGGCAGAACCTTGATTTTGTGGTCAGTGAACCATTTTTGTGTTGATTTTGATGTGTGTTTTGGATCATTGTCTTGCTGGAAGATCCAACCAGGGCACATGGTAAGCTTCCTGGCAGAGGCAGTCAGGTTTTGATTTTTTATCTGTTGGTATTTGGTAGAGTCCATGATGCCATGTATCCGAACAAGATGTCCAGGACCTTTGGCATAAAAAACAGCCCCACAACGTTAAAGATCCACCACCATATTTAACCGTGGCCATGAGTTACTTTTCCATATGGCTACCTCTCTGTGTGCGCCAAACCCATCTCTGGTGTTTGCTGCCAAAAAGCTCTGTTTTTGTTTCATCTGACCATAGAACCCGATCCCGTTTGAAGTTCCAGCAGTGTCTGGAAAACTGAAGATGCTTGAATTTGTTGTTGGATGAGAGCAGAGGCTTTTTTCTTGATACCCTCCCAAACAACTTGTGGAGATGTGGGTGATGTCTGATATTTTTTTATTTATTTTTTTTAGACTTTCTGACCCCAAGACCCAACTAATTTTTGCAGTTCTCCAGCTGTGATCCTTGGAAAATTTTGGCCACTTGAACCATCCTCCTCACCATGCTTGGAGACAATATAGACACACATCCTCTTTCAGGCCGATTCTTAAGATCTCCAGTTGATTGGAACTTCTTAATTATTGCCCTGATGGTGGAAATGGGCATTTTCAATTCTTTAGCTATTTTCTTATAGTCATTTTCCATTTTGTGAAGATCAGCAACCTTTTGCCGCACATCAGAACTATATTCTCTAGTCTAACCCACTGTGATTGATGATTAAGGGAATTTGGCCTGTGTGTTACCTCATATTTATACCCCTGTGAATCAGGAAGTCATGGCTGTTATTAGTCACCCAGGTGCACAAAAAAATTTAAAATATGAATGGGAATATACTTCAGATATATTTTACTCATAAGAATTTCTAGGGGTGCCAATAATTGTGCCACACATATTTGACAAAAATATGAGTTTTTTGATAAAACTTGTGTTGTGTTTGCAATTGTTTGACATCCATTAGAGGATATATTTTTGTGAACATTTTGAATGAAAGATCAAAAGGATAAACAATAAAGACATTTTTCACAGCCTTCTATGCTCATATTTACCAAGGGTGCCAATAATTTTGGCCACCACTGTATATATATATCAAATCAAAATCAAAATCAAAATCAAAGGTAACAGTCAGTATCTGGTGTGGCCCCCAGCTGCATTAAGTACTGCAGTGCATCTCCTCCTCATGGACTGCACCAGATTTGCCAGTTCTTGCTGCGAGATGTTACCCCACTCTTCCACCAAGGCACTTGCAAGTTCCCGGACATTTCTGGGGGGAATGGCCCTAGCCCTCACCCTCTGATCCAACAGGTCCCAGACGTGCTCAACGGGATTGAGATCCGGGCTCTTCACTG